>NC_091772.1:76013690-76320948 GCF_029378745.1 Bos indicus
ACTCCAGTACTCCTGCCTGGAAAATCCCATGGATGGAGGAGCCTGGAAGGGTGCAGTCCATGGGGTTGCTGAGGGTCGGACAGGACTGAACGACTTCACTTTCACTTTTCACTTTCACGCATTGGAGAAGGCAATGGCAACCCACTCCAGTGTTCTTGCCTGGAGAATCCCAGGGACGGGGGAGCCTGGTGGGCTGCCATCTATGGGGTCGCACAGAGTCGGACACGACTGAAGCGACTTAGCAGCAAGGGCAAAGGAACAGGCTCCGTACTGTGTGATTACAATTATAGGACATTCTGGAAACGGTGGAACTATGGAGAAACAACCAGTGGTTGAGGGATGAATAGGTGGAGCGTAGAGGATCTTTAGGGCAGTGAGACAGTCCTGTACCATGGACCCATGCCATTCTATATCTCAGGTGGCCCAGTGGTAAAGTGTCTGCCTGCCAATGCAGGAGGCACAAGCGACGAGAGTTTGATCCCGGGGTGGGGAAGATCCCCTGGAGTAGGAAATGGCAAAACCAATCCAATAATCTTGCCTGGAAAAGTCCACAGGCCGTGGAGTCTGGTGGGTTACAGTCCACAGGGTCGCAAAGAGTTGGACAGGACTGAGCGACGGAGCATGCACGGGCATAGAATATACACCAGTAAGACTGAACCCTGAGGTTAACTATGGACTTCGGGTGACAATGATGTGTCAGTGTGGGTTCACAGATTGTAGCCAACGTACCATCTGGTGGGGAATGCTGAGGGTAGAGAAGTGTGTGTGTATTAGGAGGGAGGGTATATGGGAACGCCCTGTACTTTCTATTCAATTAAAAAAATATATTTATTTTTATATATTGATTTGACTGCTCCAGGTCTTAGTCATGGCACCTAGGATCTTCAGTCTGTGGCAGCATGCAGAATGTTTAGTTGCGGCATGAGAACTCTTAGATGAGGCATGTGGGATCTAGTTTGAGGATCAGGAATCAAACCCGGGCCCCCTTTATTGGGAGCATGGAGTCTTAGCCACTGGACTGGTACAGAGTCCTTGTGAATCAGAAACTGCTCTAAAAAAAAAAAAAAAAAATTAAATCTATAAAAAAAAAACAAAGCAAAGCAGAGGGTTTGGGCCTGACTAGATGAACTTGGCTCACGTCTCTCTCTGATCCAGAGTGTGGCCGGGAAACTGAGCACGCAGGTTGAGGAAGCCCAGGTACATGGCCATCTCTGGAGGGAAATCAGTCCTCCAAAACCACATGGGAGAGGGATGGGGAGAGGTAGATGCCTAGAAAGAAAATAAAGTCTTGTTTCCTGAGAGGAGGAGAATGGATATTGGGAGTTGAAAACAGTGGATATTGACTTATTGACTATCCTTGACATTGAGGAGCCATCCGATCATCAGACAGAACAGAAAGTCCAGAGGCCTGGAGGTAATAAAAAAAGTCAGAGCTTTTGGGTATTTAATGAAGTCCCATTGAAGTTGACAACTTTGTTAATTTATTGAGCACCAAATATTGGTCAGAGAATATGCTTGAAGTTGTAGAGACTTTTGTGAATAATAACTCAGTGGACAAGTCCATTAATTTTCAAAGGCTTTCGTGTTTATTCAGTGAACATGTAGGAGACAGTTCCACCACTCCAAAATTAAATTACCCATGGCCTAATTAGAATATCCATAAACCTCCCAGATCATTACAATTTTAGAGAATTCCAGGGTTCAGAGGAAGCCAGAGCAGTCCCGTGACTCACCACAATCCCCACCCCCACCCCCAGGCTCCCAGGACACACAGCTAACTTTTGAACTTGACTGACTTATAATGACCACTTCAAGGAAAGAAAGTGCTCGCCAAGCGTTGCCCGTGGTTACTCTTGAGGACCCTGCCCCTAACTGTGTGCGTCAATCTGGAGATTGTGTAATTGTTCAAAAGAGTGAAATTCAAACCAGACGGTAATGAACTGTTTTCACGTAGCCTTCAGAAAGTTGTTTTTACATAGGCCTTTTGAGGCCAACAAAACCAACTTTTGACTATCATGCTTTGAAATGCAACACAAACCCCTTTTATTCTGAGATTTAGTCTCTGGATACTTTTGAAGTGATTTTGTTAGTTTTTTAGGTTTTGCTTCACTAAGTCCCGCATTATTCTGTCACCATCCGTGATAAAGAAGGCAACGACAATTCCTCTGCCTCCTCCACCCCAGATTGTTCCAGTTTCTTGGTTAAAGAGACATTTACCCAGAGGAGAGAAAGATGGGGCATATCATTAACCCTTTCAGTCCATCTGCGTTTATTAAACACTTAGTATGGACTTGATACATGAAAAAATCAAAGAAATGGACCCTACAGACCGTCCATAGAGGAATAAGACTCTCTCAGTGACAGGCTGTGTGATCTTCAGCTAGTTACTTCACATCTCTGAGCTTCTGTTTCCTGAATGTAAAATGAGGACATTTTATATTCCTATACAATATGTTATATTATATACTATGTTCCTAAGGGCCACGCCGGGCCTCCACTGCTGCACTTTCTCTAGCTGCAGTCTGAGGGCTTCTCATTGCGTTGGCTTCTCTTGTTGTGAAGCACGGGCTCTAGGTTGTCAGCTTCAATAGCTGTGGAGCATGGGCTTAGGTGCCCCAAAGCATGTGGAACCTTCCCTGACCAGGGATTGAACCTGTGTCCGTTGCATCGGCAGGTGGATTCTTAACCATTGGACCATCAGGTGGTTTACTTACTCATTTATTCAACAAACATAGTTGGAGCTTCTGCTCTGTGCCCCCATACTCTTTTAGGAAGTAGGGCCACACAGTAACCCTGCGAGTTATACAAGGATTTTGGTGCAGATGGAAGCCAGGCAGTAAACAGGAAGCCTTTGTACATGAGCATTTATGGTAAATTACCTACAGAAACCTCAGAAGAAAAAAACACGAGTCCGAAGGCCACTGTATTACTTATCTATTGCTATGGTACAAACTCAGAGAAGGCAATGGCACCCCACTCCAGTACTCTTGCCTGGAAACTCCCATGGACAGAGGAACCTAGCAGGCTGCAGTCCATGGGGTTGCGACAGGTCGGACACGGGACACGACTGAGCAACTTCACTTTCACTTTTCACTTTCATGCACTGGAGAAGGAAATGGCAACCCACTCCAGTGTTCTTGCTTGGAGAATCCCAGGGACGGGGGAGCCTGGTGGGCTGCCATCTATGGGATCACACAGAGTCAGACACGACTGAAGCGACTTAGCAGATTTAGCAGATGGTACAAACTGCCTCGAAATTTATGAGCTTAAAATAGTCAACATTTCTTGCACAGTTTCTGGGGCGGGGTCAGGAATCCAGGAGGGTTTAGCTGAGTGGTCAGGGTCTCCCCCTGGGGGCTGCAGTCACCTGAGGTTCAGTAGGACTGCAGGATGGGGCTCTAGCTCTTTTATGTGGTTGTTGGCAGAAGTATGGTCCCTCGCCTCACGGGCCTCTTCATAAGCCAGCTTCTGGCAGAGCAGCTGGCTGAGCAAGTGATTTAAGGAAGAGAAAGAGGGGACTCCCCTGGTGGGCTAGTGGTTAACAGTCTGCGCTTCCAGTGCAGGGGCCACCGGTTTGATCCCTGGTGGGAGAACTGAGATCCCACCTGCCACATAGAGTGGCCAAAAAAAAAAAAAAAAAAAAGAGAGAGAGAGCAACGGAGACAAACTTGGTGTCCTTACTTGGTATCTTTTGTAAGTTTATCTCCGAAGCGACAATGTATCATCATTCTGCCTGATTCTCTTGGTCTTACAGACCTGCCCATGGCTCTGTGTGTGTGGAAGTGGGGAGGCCTGCACAGAGCCGTGAGAGCCAGTGGAGCAAAGGATCACTAGGGGCCACTTTGGGGTTTGGCTACTAAAACCCCTCTCCCATAGGTTTTTTTTTTTTTGGTGATTTCTCATTTTAAGTCAGTATTCACCTTTACACTTAAATTTGTGTTCATCATTCTGTTCATTTGCTTGGTTCTATTTTTTTCTTTTTGCCCATACCTCACGGGATGTGGGTTCTTAGTTCCCCGACCAGGGATTGAACCTGTGCCCCCCAGCAGTGGAAGCATGAAGTTTTAACCACTGGACCTCCAGGGAAGTCCCATTTGCTAGTTTTTAAGGAAGGCTTCCTCAGATAGCGAAATCTTCAGGTCCCACTAAACCTGGGTCCATCTCTGGTCCCAAAATAAGTCTGCTGTTCGTGACACTAGGAGTGTTAGAGATTTTGCACGCAGGGTTGGAAGAAGATAGGACCCAGTCCAGGGAATTTGCTAGCTGAGGGCCTGCCCTGCCTGGGGGGATGGTGTAAGTATCAGCTCCTCCCTCACAGCCTTCACTCAACATTTCTTTAGAAGCTTAAACTGCTGGAATCAAACCAGAGGTTTCCAGGAGTGACAAAGAGATAAAGTTGTGTGTGTGCACTGTGGTGCTGTATTTGAACATTTTGACAGTGATCAGGTGAAACTTTGCCAGTGCTGATCCACTCTCCTGTAAGTGTTTGTGCCTGGCAGGGGGGCTGGCCCAGTGATTGGACACTCACTTTCAAGTTAATTGACTTGTTTGGTCTCCTTAAACCAAGCAAGTGATGAAATGCAGTTTTTTTTTTTTTCACTCTGTTTTCTTTCCTCATGCACCAAGAAAAACAAAGCTGGCTTTGAAACTCTAATGCATCTATTAATTTCTGAGGCTCCAGCTCTAAATTAGCAAAAACAAAACAAATAGACAAAAAAAACCTCCAGCTTTTTTGATCCTTGTTTGGGCCTCTGTGATCTGAGACGGACCTGGTTTCCCTGACCCCACACAAAGTAGATCGTGAATGATGTGTTGTGATTTGTTGTATAAAGGAAATGACCACCATATATTGAATATGCACTTTTTGTGTCACAGCTTCTGTATGTATTATCTTATTTGCCATTCATTTAACAGGCTAAGTTTAATGATCCCCATTTTGCAGATGAGGTTCAGAGAGGCTAGCTTGCTTACGTACAGTCACCCAGCAGAGAAACGACAGTTTGGGTATGAATGGAGGTGTGTCTGGCTTAGGAACTCATGTCTTTCTCCTATGAGGCCCTCCTCCTTCCTCTGATTAAGTCAGATTCCTCTACTATATGACTTGAAAGCACCCGGTAGCTTTGCTGCACACTACTTATTCAATTTCATGGTTATATTCCATTGTAACAGTTATCTATTGCTATGTAACAAAAAAACGATCCCAAAACGCAATTGCTTAAAACGTGTTTTTTTCTTATGAGTCTTTGGGTATGGTTCTTCTGGGTTTGCTGGGACAGCCAGATGCCTGGGTCTTTTTCACCTCAGGTCTTTCCTTCAGTGCTTTTGGTGACCTGGGGAACTTAGGGCAGAGTTCCAAGTGAGTGAAAATAGAAGCTGCAAGGCCTTTCAAGGTTTGAGCTCCAGAACTCGTACAGTAGCCCTTCTACTCATTATATTGATGGAAACGGGTTCCAATAAGCTTCACGTGGGTTTAAACCATGTCACAGTGTTTCTCCAGTGCCTGGAACAGAGCTGGTACACAGAATATTTGTTGACATAAATAAGATGATCACAATGTATTTTTCTCCTAGCACTGTGGAACTTAGAAGTTCCCTAAAATGGTGGTTATTCTTTTATAGCTTTCCCAGGGAACATAAGTAATATCGATGATTTTTACTGCTATCGGGACACCCGATTTCTACCGAATGGCACAGAATGATCTTCACTGTTCTTCCCAACCTGCCCCCAGTTCCCTGTTATCTGATACTTAGTATGCTAGCGATGCATTGCCAAATTAACAGAGGGGCAGTGGAAAATAAGAACGAAGAGTATGGCCATGGATTTCAAATCCTGGTCCTACCTCTTACTAGTTGTGGGGTCTTGGGCAAGTCATCCAAGCTCTCCATGCTTTTGTTTTCTCATCTTAAAATGGGCATAATACTAGATATACATCTGGAAATTGATGGAAGAATCAAGTGGGTTAATACTTGCATAAAGCAAGAAGGGTTGGCATTCTGTCACTATTATATAAGTGAAAGTTGCTCAGTCGTGTCTGACTCTTTGCGACCCCATAGACTATACAGTCCATGGAGTTCTCCAGGCCAGAATACTGGAGTGGGTAGCTGTTGCCTTCTCCAGCAGACCTTCCCGACCCAGGAGTTGAACCGGGGTCTCCTGCATGGCAGGCGGATTCTTTACCAGCTGAGCTATCAGGGAAGCCCAAGTATTCTTGCTTGGAGAATCCCATGGACCAGAGGAGCCTGGCAGGCTACAGTCTGTGGGGTCACAAGAGTTGGACTCGACTGAACGACTAAGCACAGCACAGCATTATGTAAGAGTTAACTGTTATTGTAAGTAACCTATAGGGCCTGACTTCAAGTTTCCAATGAGTCACTTTCTTAAGATACCACATGATCTTTTGAGAGCTGTTGTTCTCTGCCTTATCCAACAGTCTTCAGAGAATCAGGAAGCCATCAAGATGAGCTCTGAACAAGCGTGAGAGCAACCTTCGCCAGTTCACGGTTGGACAGCTTTAATGCACCAATTTCTAATTTCATTTATAGTGCTTAGATTTTTAACTGTAGTTTTCTATCCATATGAAGGAGGATGACTTTTAGAGAGAAGTCAGCTTTACAGGCTGACACAGAAAAATTCTATTGTAGCATGGTGCTTTCCTTTATTGTATTATTATGTTATATTGAAAAATTTCAGACGTGTTCAAAAGGAGAGAAAAGAATATAACCAAGCCCTGTATCCATCATCTATCTGATGATTTGAGAAGCACCTTGCTGAAGATATGGTGGTCTGTCTATAAAATGGTGTACAGCAGGCTTTAAAAAGAAAAAAAGTCTTCTGTTATGGAAAAGATGTCTAAGAAAATTAAGAAAAAAGTTACAAAACAGTCTACACACTGTATTTCCATTTGGTATAAAAACAATGTGTTTTATTGGCACATATTTGCAATATCGTCATTTATTCCCACAGAGCCTGAAAGAGTGGGCAGGATTACCAAGCAAATTTACGGCTACGCAAGCCACACGCACACATGCACACACACAAGTGCACACACACGTGGGGTAGCTGGGATCAGGGGATTGGGTCCCTCTTCTCTCTGCCCATCCCTGAATCCAGTTCGGGCCTGGATGGAGCTTGCAATCTTGGGGTTCTTGGGGATGTTGTGGTTTGAAATGGCAACACTCTAGAATGCATTTGGAGCTGTCTTAGCAGGAAGCTGGGACTTTTTTGGTGGCTCAGATGATAAAGAATCTGCTTGCAATGCAGGAGACCTGGGGTCAAGCTCTGGGTCAGGAAGATCCCCTGGAATGGCAACCCATTCCAATATTCTTGCCTGGGAAATCCCATCGACAGAGAATCCCATGGGCAGAGGAGCCTGGTGGGCTACAGACGATGGGATCCCAAAGAGCTGCTAACAATTTCACTTGCTTTAGCAGGAGGCTTCTTGGCTTTCTGAAGTTCTCAGAAGGGAGTGTTTTTGTAAGACACACACCTCTTTCTCATGTTAATGTCGGGAGCTTCCCTGGGCTCCACTTTCAGGTATTATCATTCTGGACTGAGATGGGGAGGGATGGAGGTGTGTATCACCCACCCCCCCCACACCCCACCCCCCGCCCCGCTCTTTGGCCTCCTAGGGGCTCCCGAGATGCTGGAAGTTAACATTTTGGAGTGTTTGCCTTGAACTTGTGTTTGCAACCAGGCTGGGGGATGGGTGCTGTTCCTCTGCACAGCTTAAGGATGAGGAAGCTGCAGAGAGTTCAGAGACGTTCCCAAGGTCACACTGCTCTGTATGGGCTGCCTTTGAATCTCAGTCTCTTAACCGCTATTAGACCAGCTGACTAAACACAAAGAATGTTCTAGAAAGACAGCAGAGACTGAGTTCAAGGTGGTTCCCTCAGGGGATGGAGCCTGGGCAGGGGGAAAGGGTGAGGGGAAGGGTGCAAGAAGGCTTTTAGTGTCCACCTACTACTTTGGCCAGACAGGTGATAATAGCAGAGTTGTAGCTAAGATCAAAGCACAGATTCAGAGCCAAGTGACCCGAACTCACGTGGGGCTTGACCACTTGACTGGCTAATGACTTGAGCAAGTGACTGCCTTCCCCTGCAATTCAGTGTTTCCCTATTCACACGGAGATGATGATCAATGTCTGCTTTCCTGGGGTTGCTTGAGAACTAAATGAGTTAAAGTTTTTGTTTTTGGCTGTGCCCTGTGTGGCTTGCAGGATCTTAGTTCTCTTGACCAGGGCTCGAACCCATGCCCCTGGAGTGGAAGCTCAAAGTCTTAACTGCTGGACTGCCAGGAAAGCCCCTAAATGATTTAAGACAGTCCTAAAACGCTTACAACATCTACAAAACACTTAGAACGGTGCCCTGTCACATGGTAAACACTGAACAAATTTTAACTAGTGTTATTCTGAGCATTGGTATTTTTCCATGAATATGTATTACTTTTAAAATAATAAAAATAATAGACTAGTTCTTTTAAAAGGTCAATACAATGTCTAATAAAGTTAGACATATACCTACCTTGCTGCTAAGTCACTTCAGTCATGTCCGACTCTGTGCGACCCCATAGACGGCAGCCCACCAGGCTCCCCCGTCCCTGGGATTCTCCAGGCAAGAACACTGGAGTGGGTTGCCATTGCCTTCTCCAATGCATGAAAGTGAAAAGTGAAAGTGAAAAGTTCAGTTGTGTCCAACTCTTAGCGATCCCATGGACTGCAGCCTACCAGGCTCCTCCATCCATGGGATTTTCTAGGCAAGAGTACTGGAGTGGGGTGCCATTGCCCCGTAATTCTACTCTGGGGTTACGAGAAATATGTGCACATGACCACAAAAAAACTTGTTCAGGAATGTTCATTACAGCTTTTTCTCTTAATAGACCAAACTGGAAATGTCCACCAACAAGAGGACAGATAAGTAAATGGTGGTACAGTCAGAAAATGGAATGAAAAAGTGAAAGTGTTAGTTGCTCAGTTGTGTCCAACTCTTTGTGAGTCCATAGAGTGTAACCCACCAGGCTCCTCTGTCCATGGGGTTCTTCAGTCAAAAATACTGGAGTTGGGTAGCCATTCCCTTCTCCCGGGATTCCTGACCCAGGGATTGAACCCAGGTCTCCTGCATCACAGGCAGATTCCTTGCCGTCTGTGCCACCAGAAAATGGAATATTCAGCAATAAAAAGAAAGAAACAGTTAAAAAAGAAAGAAAGAAACTGTTGATACCTCCAGCAGTCAATATGATTGAATCTGAAAAACATTATTTGGGAGAAAGAGCCCAGATGCATAAGAGTTCATTCTGTATGATTCTATTTATATCAAATGTAAGAACAGGCCAAGCTAATGGTGATAGAGGTCAGAATGGGAGCTAACTGGTTTGGGGGAGGGGGAGAAGGCAACTTTCTAAGGACGGAAATGTTGTGTGCCCCAGAAGCCATTTTGGTTGTCACAACCAGCATTTGGTGGATAGAGGCCAGAGATGCTACAAACATCCTCCAGTGCTAAGGACAGTCCCCACCACAGAGAATTATCTGGCCCCATATTTTAATGAGAAACTTTGGTATAGGGTTTAAGTTGCTTAAGCATGTCCAAGGATTTCTGCGTTCTCATAGATACTTGCCGTTATTATAGGCAAAATCTGAGTAGCAGGGATGAGTAGTTACCCTTGGGATAGGATTGTTGCTGGAAAGAAGCTATTCAGCCAGGAACTTTTTCCACCCTCCTTTGCATCGAGGCACACCCAGACAATTCATTCTTGCAAATAGAAGGAGCAAAAGTAATGTATGTTAGCTCGAGGCGAGGCAGTCAAGAAACACGTACTCTTTCCGCACTCTTTTCCCTGCCCCCTCTGGATGTAGACAGTGATGAGAAACTGTCAGTCAACTGGCAACCCAGCACAGGATGGCCCCTGAACAGGAGATAAAAGTCTGTTATGCAAACCCTGGAACGTTGGGGTTTATTTGTTACGGTGGCTCATGTGATTCGAATAGAGTGTTCAACCAAAAATATAGTCTCCAAAGTGCAGATTTTCCAAGCTAATCTGTTAAGGAACAGTTAATCTCACTTGTAAATTCTCTGAGAGCAGAGATCATAGGATACACATTTTCTTAATCCCCCATAAGGCTAAGTACCGTGTATCTTTTTTCTTCTGAAGTCATATGGCTCAGTGGATTGGAAGAGATTTTAAGTATCCTTTTGTAACCTTTCCAAGACACATTTATTGGACCACAAAACACCAGCTCTCACACTCTCATCCCATGTCTTCTGGGGTAGTTACCTTACCTGATGCTCCAGACTTGGGTTCAGACTGACTGAAGTCAATCAATGTATTTTCATCTTCCAAAGAATTGATGTTTTTGAACTGTGGTGTTGGAGAAGACTCTTGAGAGTCCCTTGGACTGCAAGGAGATCCAACCAGTCCATTCTGAAGGAGATCAGCCCTGGGATTTCTTTGGAAGGAATGATGCTAAAGCTGCAACTCCAGTACTTTGGCCGCCTCATGTGAAAAGTTGACTCATTGGAAAAGACTCTGATGCTGGGAGGGATTGGGGGCAGGAGGAGAAGGGGACGACAGAGGATGAGATGGCTGGATGGCATCACTGACTCGATGGACGTGAGTCTCAGTGAACTCTGGGAGTTGGTGATGGACAGGGAGGCCTGGCGTGCTGTGATTCATGGGGTCGCAAAGAGTCGGACACGACTGAGAGACTGAACTGAACTGAACATCAGTCTTTGGGTCACAGATGGGCACATAACCAAGTCAGAGCCAACATGATATAGGATTGTAGCTGAGGCTCCTGCACGGAAACAATTCCTTCTCTTTCAAGAGAGAACCCTGGGGATTTCCCCAGTGGTCCAGTGGTTAAGAATCCACCTTCTAATGCAGAGTACGTGGGTTTGAGCCCTGCTTGGGAAACCTGGTGGCTCAGACAGTAAAGAATATGCCTGCAATGCAGAAGACTTGGGTTCAATTCCTGGGTCAGGAAGATCCCCTGGAGAAGGGAATGGCAACCCCCTCCAGGATTCTTGCCTGGGGAATTCCATGGATAGAGGAGCCTGGCGGGCTACAGTCAATGGGGGTGCAGAGTCGGACACAACTGAGTGACTTACACACACACCGGGGAACCAAGATCCCACATGCCTCAGGGAAGCTAAGCCTGTGAGCTTCAACACTGGAGCCCACACCTTCTTGGGTGGACCATGCTCCACAATAAGAGAAGCCCGCACACTGCAGTGAAGACCCAGCACAGCCAAAAAACAGAGAGAGAACCCTGAATATATTCTCTCTTTGCCCAATTGTTGCTGTAGGTTTGTGAGTCTTCCATGAAATCACTTTGCTGACAAGACAGCAATGCTTGGAGCTGACAAGGAGCCGCAGGTAGAGACGGTTCCCAGGGGCTCAAGCAGGGTCAGGACATACATTCTTTCTGCATTTCTTCTCTGCTTCACTCAGCATCTTAGCTTTGGTCACTTGTGGTGACAAAACGAAACCCACAGTTCAAAACATTCTAATCACAATGTCACATACCTCTGTTTACAAGAAAGACCTTTCCCAGGAGCACTCAGCAGATTTCTCCTCTTATTGGTCTAGAGGGTATCACGTGACTGTGCCCCACCAATCACTGCAAGGTGTCTGAGTCCCCATGATTGACTCTATCTCTCATGCCTCTCTTTTTCAGGTTGAGGCTGGGACCAGGACCCATCTTCCTGGAAATACATGGCCACCAGAAGAAAACCTGTTCACAACCAGAATTCCAATGTAAATAGCAAGAATTTTTTTTTTTTTTTTTTGAGTAGGCAAATATAGTGTCTGCAATTATAAATATTTAATTATGGTTATTTGTGCATAGCTATATCAGTCAATTGGCTTCCAACATGGCTCAGTGGTAAAGAATCTACCTGCCAATGCAGGAGATGCAAGAGACTCGGGTTCGATTCCTCGGTCAGGAAGATCCCCTGGAGTAGGAAATGGCAACCCACTCTAGTATTCTTGTCTGGAAAATTCCAAGGACAGAGGA
Source organism: Bos indicus (assembly GCF_029378745.1). Classification (NCBI taxonomy): domain Eukaryota; kingdom Metazoa; phylum Chordata; class Mammalia; order Artiodactyla; family Bovidae; genus Bos; species Bos indicus. The sequence continues at coordinate 76,025,698 of NC_091772.1, forward strand.
GCCTTGTGGCCTACAGTCCCTGAGGTCCCAAAGAGTCAGACACAACTGAGTGATTGAGCACCCATGCATATTGGTCAATTCCAAAAAATAGAAAACTTTCACAAAAGAACAAAAAAAGGAGAAATTGATGGGCTTGCACAATTCAAAAGTTCAAGGGCTTCAGCTTCAGATATGGCTGGATCCAGGAAATGATGTCCTGAATACATGTTCTTACTTTTCATCTCTTGTTCTGTTTGCCCTTTATTCTTGGGCAAAAGTTCACTAAGAGATGGCCCCAGAAGTAATAAGCTTACTCCTTACTTAGCAACTCTTAGGCAGTTGTTTTAACAAAAGTTTAAGAATTGGCTTGGATCACAACTCTGTCCTTGGCCACGGTCTCACTGGCCAAGCATAAATCCTGTGTTCACCTCTTGAGCATGAGGTCATCACTATCTCAAAACAGATTCATAATGTGGGAAAAGAAGCCAAAAGGCTACTAAACTGGACTTGGAGTGACTGGATGACCCTGAGGGCACCTCCCGGTCCCAGCATGCTTTGTCCAAGGCAGAGGATTCTGGAGCTTCTCAGACTTTCTTGGTTTCCTTCACTGATTCCTCCCTGAGACTGAGACTTGGTCTCTCTTTCTCTGTACTTAGCCTCTTAGGCCACTGCTTCCCAAAGCCTACATCTGGGGTAGGGAGGAGGGGTGGGGGTCTTTCTAAAATTCAGATTCTGATTCAGCATCTCTGAGTTGGAACCCGAGATGCTAGGTTTCCATGAACCTCACTTTGAGTAGCAAAGGATTACAGTGCTTCCTGGATTTGCTCTCAGCTTCCGAAGGAAGCCACAATTGGCTTAGGAAGAGAATTAGATCATATGAACTTTCCTTTTTAAAGAAATGTAAATTAAAAGGTGAATCAACTTAAAGAAAAAAAATAACTATTAAGGAATAAAAAAGTGATTTGTGGCCACGGCAAGATTCCTAAAGGCATTACACGACCGACTGATATCTGCGGAACTCTGCTAGAGCCAAGCTCTCTTTTGGACTTTGAACCGAGCTGGACAAAGATTCCTTGCATGAAAGCTGGTGCTACAGAAATCTTTCAAAGACAGACAGTTGCTGCTTCCTCCAGGTTGGGCTTCAAAGTCCAAACAGCCTTTATTCACAGCCTCTTTAAAACCTGGGGGCAATTTTTGTTTTCCTCCAAATAAGACCTTAATATTTGGGAGAGGAGAAGGCATTTTGTATACTAACTGCCAGTTGCAAGAACCAAGCGGCCAAGGCATCTGGCTTTTAAAGTCTTGCCAAACACACTTATAAAAGTTAGCAGCCCAGGCAAGACCCCAGAGTAGCGTCCAGAATTTGAGGCCTGGAATGATCCTAGCTGGTTTATTTTCTGGAAGTTTGCCTTTGCTGACCAGGCGGATTTAAGCCCCACTCAGTGTTGTAAAGAGTGTGTGTGTCTGTCCTGGGTTGCTCTTCTTTGACTCATTCAATTATAAACACCTGATTTCAAGGAACCATGGCTCATGTCAGCTTGGATTTATCCCTGGAGCATCACATATTTATTTTGGAGGTGGTTGACGTGGCAGAAAGAGTGCCGACGCACCCCAGAGGGGAAGTTTAAGCATGTTTTTTCTGACCTCGGTTTGCACCAGTAGTCTCTCTAAAATCATACCTCATTTGGATTATTTTGGTGAAAAGTGCGAACTGATTTTAAAAAGTGCATCTTTATTCTACAACACTGTTAAATACTGCTAAATCTGGATAATAGGGATTATTTTTTTGTTTGTTTATTAAAAAATTTTTTTGGCCATGCCATGTGGTTTGTGGGATCTTAGCTCTCCAACCAGGGATTGAACCCAGGCCCTCAGCAGTGAACGTACAGAGTCTTAACCACTGGACCACCAGGGAATTCCCTGGGGTATTTTTAAAATGCAGATTCTGATTCAGCAGATCTGAGTTGGGGCGTGAGGGCCTATATTTTCATGGACCGCACTTTGTATTTATTTATTTATATAGAAATATAGTTGGTTTACAATGTAGTGTTAATTTCTACTGTATGGTAAAGTGACTCAGTTATACACATGTATACTTTCTTGTTTTATATTCTTTTCCATTATGTTTTATCCCAGGAGATCAGATACAGTTCCCTGTACTATATAGTAGAATCTTGTTGTTTATCCATTCTAAAAGTTATAAATAGTTTGCATCTAGGAACAAAACTTTATCGGCAAAGTAATGTGTCTGCTTTTTAATATGCTTTCTAGGTTTGTCATAGCTTTTCTTCCCAGAAGCAAATGTCTTTTAATTTCATGGCTATAGTCACCGTCTACAGTGATTTTGGAGCCCAAGAAAATAAAGTCTTTCACTGTTTCCAGTGTTTCCCCACCTGTTTGCCATGAAGTGATGGGACTGGATGCCCTGATCTTAGTTTTTTGAATGTTGGGTTTTAAGCCAGCCTTTTCACTCTCCTCTTTCACCTTCATCAAGAGGCTCTTTAGTTCTTCTTCGATTTCTGCCATAAAGGTGGTGTCATCTGCATATCTGAGGTTATTGATATTTCTTCTGGCAGTCTTGATTCCTTCTTGTGATTCATCCAGCTTGGCATTTCAAGTGATGTACTCTGCATAGAGTACTTCTGCTTTATTGGCTATGCCAAAGCCTTTGACTTTGTGGATCACAACAAACTGTGGAAAATTTTTCAAGAGATGGGAATACCAGACCACCTGACCTGTCTCTTGAGAAATCTGTATGCAGGTTAAGAAGCAACAATTAGAACTGGACATGGAACAACAGACTGGTTCCAAATAGAGAAAGGAGTACGTCAACGCTGTGTATTGTCACACTGCTTATTTAACTTATATGCAGAGTACATCATGAGAAATGCTGGGCTGGATGGAGCACAAGCTGGAATCAAGATTGCTGGGAGAAATATCAATAACCTCAGATATGCAGATGACACCACCCTTATGGCAGAAAGCAGAGAACTGAAGAGCCTCTTGATGAAAGTAAAAGAGGAGAGGCTTAAAACTCAACATTCAGAAAACTAAGATCATGGCATCTGGTCCCATAACTTCATGGGAAATAGATGGGGAAACAGTGAGAGACTTGATTTTTCTGGGCTCCAAAATCACTGCAGATGGTGACTGACTGCAGCCATGAAATTAAAAGACGCTTACTCCTTGGAAGAAAAGTTATGACCAACCTAGACAGCATGTTAAAAAGCAGAGACATTACTTTGCCAAGAAAGGTCTGTCTAGTCAAAGCTATGGTTTTTCCAGTAGTCATGTGTGGATGTGAGAGTTGGACTATAAAGAAAGCTGAGCCCCAAAGAATTGATGCTTTTGAACTGTGGTGTTGGAGAAGACTCTTGAGAGTCCCTTGGACTGCAAGGAGATCCAACCAGTCCATCCTAAAGGAAATCAGTCCTGAATATTCATTGGAAGGACTGATGCTGAAACTCCAATACTTTGGCCACCTGATGCGAAGAACTGACTCATTTGAAAAGACCCTGATGCTGGGAAAGATCGAAGGCAGGAGGAGAAGGGGACGACAGAGGATGAGATGGTTGGATGGCATCACTGACTCAATGGACATGAGTTTGAGTAAACTCCAGGAGTTGGTGATGGACAGGGAGGCCTGGCGTGCTGCAGTCCAGGGAGTCACAAAGAGTCAGACATGACTGAGTGACTGAACTGAACTCGGCATAGAAGTTAAATAAGCAGGGTGACAATATACAGCCTTGACACACTCCTTTCCCAATTTGGAACCAGTCGGTTGTTCCATGTCTAGTTCTAACTGTTGCTTCTTCTTGGCCTTATATCCTCTTTTTTCCCCTAATTAAGCATTTATTTTGAGATATCTGAAGATTCATGTGAAATTGTAAGAAATTACATAGGTCCTGTGTATCCTCTACCAAGTTTCCCCCATAGCAACATCTTTCAAAGGTATAGTACAATATCGCAACCAGAAAGTGGACGCTGATTCATCCTCGATACAGAGCATCTTCCTCAACACCAGAGTTCTCATGGAGCTGCAGGGTGTTTGAGGGCTGAAGGGATTTAGTCTGTGGGCATTTGCTTTCTTAGGAGAATAATGCTTGGAACACAATTGAAACTTCTAACTAATTTGAATTTAACAATTCAGTATAGGGCTTCTTACATTTTCCCAGGACTTATCTCAGGCTCAGACGCCAGGTCCTGGTCACCTGGTTTCCATAGCTCATTGGCAACTGGAAATTTAGCACAGTCATGGTTGTTTTTGCTTCTCTCTCAAGGATTTTCAGATAAGTAGGGACCTGATCCTAGAGAAAATGCTTTGGACCCAGGGGAAGCTAAACGGTGGCTTTAAAACAAAATACCTTCATTTAAAAACCTTTTTGGCCATGTTGTGTGGCTTCTGGGAACGTAATTGCCTGCAGTAGCAGTAGCAGTGTTACTCACTCAGTTGTGTCTCTTTTCGACCCCACAAACTGTAGCCTGTCAGGCTCCTGTATCCATGCGATTCGCCAGGCAAGAATACTGGAGTGGATTGCCGTTCCCTTCTCCAGAGGATCTTCCTGATCCAGGGATCGAACCCAGGTCTCCTGCATTGCAGGCAGATTCTTTACCATCTGAGCTACAGGGAAGATCAGGATAGTTCCCTGACCAGGGAGCGAACCCGGGCGTGAAAGTCTAATCACTGGAATGCCAGGCAACTCCCCACATATCCTCATGTTAGTTGAGAGGAAATTATTATGCCCAGCTGAGAATATGTAGGTCTCCCCTCGGAGTCATCAACTATCCTAATTTTCCCAGGATTGAGGTAGTTTCTGGCATGTAAGTGCTAAAACCAGGGAAGGTCCTGGGCTAATAGGGAGGAGTTGGTCACCCCATACTCAGCTCAGATTTGGAGGATGGAGGGGAGATTTCAAAAGACAAAGATTAAGAGAAGCAACAGTTCTGTTCTTTCAGATACTTTTGGTTTGCTTTTTCCTCCTACACAATTTGAGAGCTCCATGTACACAGAGCCCATTTTTCACCTGTAGGTCACCCAGCATCTATCTGCTGAGAACAAGGTCCCTGCCCTCCCTCATGGAAATACATTCATCATTGTGTTCAGGAAATTCACCATGAACATAAAACTGTTTTCTACTACACCCTCTTGTGCTCAAATTTCCCCAGCTGTCCTAGTAAACTTCTTTATAGCTGCCTTTTTGAAAAAAAAAAAAAAATCAGGAGTTGAGAATCAAATATTGCTTTTAATTGTCACAGCTCCTTTGAATCTCTCTCTCTTTTTTTGGCCATGTGTGCAATCTTACTTCCCCAACCAAGGATTGAACCTTCCCCCTCTGCAGTAGAAGTGCTGTGTAGTAACCACTGGACCTGCAGAGAAGTCCCTTTGAGTCTCTTTTAGTCTAGATACAATCCAGCCTTCTGGCCTTCCTTTACCTTTGAAGACAATGATTTTTTTTTTTTTCCAGAGTCTAGGCTAGTTCTACACCATGTCCCTTAGTTTGGGATTTGTCTGATTGTTTTTCCAGGTTTAGATTCTGGTTAAACATTTGGCCAAATATTGTACTACAGAGGTGATAGTGTGTGTGTTCTTCTTGGGAATAATTTTTAAATTTATGAGAGCTGACAGCCCAGCCCCTTAGAGGGGAAAGTACTGAAATCACTGAAAGGAGAAGTACCTTGGTCAAGGTCATATTTGCTCCTTTATTGGTGAATCTAGACTCTAACTCTGGTCTCCCATGTCCCTCTGAATCTACATTCTTGGTCTGTCTTCTCTGTTCTTGGAAACTGATTTTTTTACCTCCCTCCACAGTATACTTTTTTTTTCTTTCTGGTCAGAACTCTGCTTTTGAAAAAACAAAACCTTTTTTCCTCATTACTTTTGCACAACAAGGCCTGGACTGCTATTGTTTGCTGCAAACTTCTTTGCATCCGATTCTTCCTCTTTTCAAGATAAGGCCTGTTTTTTTCCCAGGGTTTAGGGAACCACACCTATAAGAGCTGTTCCAGGCTCTCCAGCATTGTTTCCCTTTCTTTGATAAGGGCCTTTGCTAAGAGCTCTCCCTTTGTCTCTTACCTGTCTCCACTTAAAGAGTCATACTGTTCATGGGGGTTCTGAAGGCAAGAATACTGGAAGAGGCAGAAAGCGAAATGGGAGAAAGCAAAGAGGAATTAAAGAGCCTCTTAATGAGGGTGAAAGAGGAGAGTGAAAAAGCTGGCTTAAAACTCAACATTAAAAAAACTAAGGTCAAAAAAAACACACAAAACTAAGGTCATGGCATCTAGTCCCATCACTCCATGGCAAATAAATGGGGAAAAAGTGGAAAGAGTGACATTCTATTTTCTTGGGCTTCAAAATCACTACGGATGGTGACTTTAGCCATGAAATTAAAAGACATTTGCTCCTGGAAGGAAAGCTATGACAAACGTAGACAAGATAATAAAAAGCAGAGACATCACTTTGCCAACAAAGGTCCGTCTAGTCAAAGAAATCTATGGTTTTTCCAGTTGTCATGTACGGATGTGAGAGTTGGATCATAAAGAAGGCTGAGCACTGAAGAATCAATGCTTTTGAACTGTGGTGTTGGAGAAGACTCTTGAGAGTCCCTTGGACTGCAAGGAGATCAAACCAGTCAATCCTTAAGGATATCAACCATGAGTATTAATTGGAGGGACTGATGCTGAAGCTGAAACTCCAATACTTTGGCCACCTGATGCAGAGAGCCGACTCACTGGAAAAGACCTGGATGCTGCGAAAGATTGAAGGCAGAACGAGAAGGGGGAGATAGAGGATGAAATGGTTGGATGGCATCACCAACTTGATGGACATGAGTTTGAGCAAGTTCCGGGAGATAGTGAAGGACAGAGAAGCCTGTTCATGGTGTTCATGAAGCCGGCAGTTCATGGGGTCGAAAAGAGACAGACACGACTTAGCAACTGAACAACTCAGAGAGTCACTTTTCTCTGAGTTTGGCAGCATGGCCATTTCTGTGACGATGGGTCAGTCATTCCTGTGTTGTGCATTCTTGAGAGCCAGTTAGCAACCATCCCCCAAAATCAGGGCTTAAACCAAAGGTTCTGACACTGGAGAATGTTAGGATTTCCTTGGTGGTCTGGTGGTTAAGAATCCACCTTGCAATGTTGGGGATGCAGGTTCCATCCCTAGTCAGCGAACCGAGATCCCATGTGCCCTGGAGCAACTAAGCCCAAGCTCCACAATTGCTGAGCCCACATGATGCAGTGAAGATCACATCCCCCTGTGCTGCAACTAAGACCCAACACAGTTAAATAAATAAACAAATAAATATTAAAAAAATAAATAAAACTTGAAAAGTGCATCGGGGCTTCCCAGGTGACTGAGTGGTAAAGAATCTGCCTGCCAATGCAGAAGACTCAGGAGACTCAGGTTTGATTCCTGGGTTGGGAAGATCTCCTGAAAGAGGAAATGGCAACCCACTCCAGTATTCTTGCCTAGAGAATCCCATGGTCAGAGGAGCCTGGCAGGCTACAGTCCATGGGGTCTCAAAGAGTCGGACACGATAGAAGACTGAGCCCACATGCATGCAAATACATCGGAGCCACCTGCAGGGCTTGTTCAGTCACTGATTGCTGGCCCTACAGCCAGAATTTCTGTTTCAGTCACTGGGGAGGGGAGGATGTGCATTGCTAACCTGTTCCAGGCGAAGAGGATGCTGCTTGTCTAACAGCCTACACTTTTAAGAATCATTGACTTGGAATTCCTCGGTGGTCCAGTGGTTAGGACTTGGTGCTTTCGCTGCCAGGCTCAGAGTTCAATCCCTGGTTGGGGAACTAAGATCCTGCAAACTTTGTGGTACCAGAAAAAAAAAAAAAAAATCACTGCCGTAAGTTGGCATTTATGTAATACTTAAATGCTTCTATTGAAGTAAATTACAGACATTATAACACGCACAAACCTGATAATCCCCTCTTCCCAACAGCTCAAAACCTCTACTTTCCCTTCTTCCCACTTCAAACTAATCTCTTGAAGTTTTTTCCTAGCATCCCATATCCATCCCTTTCTCCTACATCATCCAATTCCAAGCTCACATCAACCTCTCACCCTGATGCTGCAGCCAGTTCCTCTCTGGTGTCTTCTCCAACTCCTGCCCACCCCTCTACCCACCTGTCACCCAAGTGATCTCTGAAACCTGCAAGTCAAACCATGTCTGAAAACACATGTGTTTTCTCTGCTGAAAACACATCAGCGGCTATTGCTATTAGAATAAATTGCAAACTTCTTTTACAACAAACCAGAACCTGCCTGTCCCAGCCCCCTGCCTCCCTGCTGGAAGTTATCACCTACTTCTCCTGCACCGGAGTCCTCCAGGCTCTGCACACAGCAAACCATTTGCTTGAATAAATGGGTAACCCTGGTTGCCTCTAGGGAGGGAACCTCGTTAATGTAAGAAATAAGTAAATACAATAAAAAACGAACCAAAGAAGTAGTTCTGGGGAATTTCCTGGTGGTGCAGTGGCTAAGGCTTTGCACTCCCAATGCAGGGGGCGAGGGTTCTGGCCCTGGGAACTAGATCCCACGTGCCTCAACTAAAGATCCTGGTGAGCTACAGGGAAGACCGAAGCTCCCTCGTGCCACAGCTGAGACCTGGCACAGCCAAATAAATATATATATATATTGTTTTAAAAAGAAGTAGTTCTGTGATTGCTCTCTAACCTATCATAATAATCCATGTATTTCTTTTCCTTTCTTACATGTATTTTTTTGCCACACCCTGCAGTTACAGGATTTCCTGACCAGGGATGGAGCTTGTGTCCCCTGTAGTGGAAGTTTGGAGTCCTAACCACTGGACTGCCAGGGAAGTATTTCTTTTTATGGCACTGATTATAATCCCTAATTATCTTGCTTCTGTGTTCAACTTTTCTTTCCTGCCCCTGCCCCATCACTAGATTAGGCTCCCTGAGAGCAGGGAGTGTGCCCCCTCTCTCCCTCCCTCCCTCCTCCCCTCCCTCCCCCTCCCCACTGGGGCTCACCATTCTATTCCCAGGGCTCAGCAGAGTGCCTGGTGGATGGCAGTTATCTTCACAAATATTTGTGGAATGAATGGATCTTGTATAACAGGGACAAGGTGGGGAGGAATGTGTAATGAAATCACCTGGAGATTTAGAACCTGCATACTTGGACTCCAGACCTGTTGGGACGGAGCCTTCCGAGGTTAATTACTGTGTAATGCACTTTGAATGCCAGACATCCTCTGCCAACTCCCTTGCCAGGCGGTTGTGGCTGCTTGAACATGTCAGAGTCAGCAAAATAATGCCAGAATTGGTTTGCTGGGTCAGGACTTAGCTTTTCTGCCTGCAAAATGGGCAGAGTGAATTAAAGTCAGCTTCAGTCTTTCTGGTGGCTCAGGCAGTAGGCAGTGGCACCCTACTCCAGTACTCCTGCCTGGAAAATCCCATGGACGGAGGAGCCTGGTAGGCTGCAGTCCATGGGGTCGATGAGGGTTGGACACGACTGAGCGACTTCACTTTCACTTTTCACTTTCATGCATTGGAGAAGGCAATGGCAACCCACTCCAGTGTTCTTGCCTGGAGAATCCCAGGGACAGGGGAGCCTGGTGGGCTGCCGTCTATGGGGTCGCCCAGAGTTGGACACGACTGAAGCGACTTAGCAGGCAGTAAAGAAACTGCCTGCAATGCAGGAGACCCAGGTTTGATCCCTGGGTCTGGAAGATGCCCTGGAGAAGGCAATGGCAACCCACTCCCGTATTCTTGCCTGGAGAATTCCATGGAGAAAGGAGCCTGGTGGGCTACAGTTCATGGGGTTGCAAAGAATCGGACACAACTGAGCAGCTAACACTTTCAGTCTTTCTTGTGATGTTTTTATGATTTTTGCCATATACTTGTACCATCAATAATTTTTTTAGTATTTTTCTTAAGATCAACATTTATTTTTGGTTATATGCATTTTATTTTAAAAGGAAATATTCTATCAATGTATAAGCATCCTTTGATATAAACAGAAAGTAGAATAAAAATAAAGACAGTGAAACAACCTAGTGTGAAAACATTTTGGCCAGCTACTGTTGCCTGCTGGAAGCTTTAGAATTTCAGATGGTTTTTCCTTTGTTAAAAAGGAAATTACACTCCACCGAGACTTTCTACTAAAGGTGGAAGAATTGGAAGATGGTGTCAAACATGGATGATTTTCTCACAGTGCTATTTTGTGATATCTGGATATTTTACCAAGAATCCTCTCACCTGCCTGCAGCGAAACATCTAATTCAAGCAGCTCATTTCAAAAGTGGGGAAAACAAGGCCCATAATGGGGAATGGAATTTCTCCAGGACACTCACTGGGAATTTATCAAGTGCTTTGGACTGTGAGTTTTGGTAATAGGGGCTGCAGCCACTTGTGCCTGGGGCAGGGGCTGGCACAGAGTGTCACTCAAGAAATGTATCCCTGATTACTAACATTTCTCTAGTATGGTCATCATCCACTCTATGTAAATTCTAGGTCAATTGACATTGAATCTTTTTGGTCCTTAACTGAACTTTCAGTTCCTTGAGGGCAGGGACTGTATCTTGGAATGTAGTTCATATACCATTCAATTAATCCATTGAAAGTGTACAGTGCATTCATTCATCTGTTGGTTTTTGGCTGTGCTGGCTCTTTGCCACTGCTCACAGGCTTTCTCCAGTTGTGGTGAGTGGGGGCTACTCTCTGTTGCTTGGGCTTCTCATCGGGGTGGCATCCTTGGTTGCGGCACGGGCTCTGGGATGCACAGGCTCAGGAGTTGTGGTCCACACGCTTGCTGTCTCTCCACATGTGGGATCATCCTGGACCAGGGATCGAACCAGTGTCCCCTGCATTGGCAAGAGGATTCTTAACCACTGGACCACCAGGAAAGTCCAGAAGTGTACCGTTCAAATAAAGAAAATATATTTATGAAATTAAAATGGTTTGTAGTGTATTTGCAGAGCTGTGAAATCATCATTACAATGTTAGTGCAACTTCATAGCCCCCTAAAGAAACTCTGTACCACTAGCGGTCACTCTGTGTCTCCCTCCCTCTTGCTGTGCTAACCACTGACCTACTCTCTGTCTCTATGATTTTGCTCATGTGGATGTTTCACATAAATGGAACCCTACAACATGTGGCCTTCGTGACTGGCTTCTTTCACTTAGCATAATGTTTCAAGGTTTGCCATGTCGCATGTATCAGTACTTTATTCCATTTTATGACAGGATATTATTTCATTGATGGATATACCACATTCTGTTGATCTGTTCATTGGTTGATGGACATTTGGGTTGTTTCCATTTTAGGGCTTCTATGAAGAATGCTGCTATGAACATTCATGGACAAGATTTTGTGTGGACACGTGTTTTCAGTTCTCTTGGGCAGATATCTGGAAGTGGATTGCCAAGTCACATGGTAACTCTAAGCTTAACCTTTTTAGGAGCTAGGTTGTTTTCCAAATAGCTGCACCATTTAAATGGTACCTTGTAGGGGCTTCCCTGGCCATTTAGTAGTTAAGACTTCGACTTCTAAAACAAAACACAACAAAACACAAAACAGAAGCTCTGTTGTAACAAATCCAATAAAGACTTTAAAAAATGGTCTGCATTAAAAAAAAAAAGTCTTTAAAAAAATGGTATTTCATAGTATTTTGTGTTTTATGTTACTTTGGACCAGTTGGTTGCAAGGTATCAAGACTCACTCAATGGACTTTAGGAAAGGGTGGGTTTACAGTAAGGATATTTGTAGGAATCTTACCTGTGGCTTCATCCTTATAGAAAGCCAGCAATAGCCAAGTAAATAGGCCTCGCAGGAGAAACAGTATCAAGACCATCTCATCTTATCCTGCTCAGCCGCACTGCCTTCCTGTTCCTCCTGGGATGCCCCCAAGTAAATCCCCGCCTTTGCTCCCTCTCTCAGCAATTCCCTTTCCCCAGCTATTTTGAGACCTGCTGTCTTGTCATTGTTTGTGGGTCACCTCAAGTGTCATCTCCTTTCTGGAGTCTGACCTGACTTCCTAAAGTAGCTTCACCAGCCTCTAGCCTCCCTTCAGTCACCTGTATTATTTCTTTCATGGCCTCGAACACGTTCTTATTTTATTTTTGTTTGCTTCAAGATCATTCATCCCTCTGCCCAATTTCTCCACCCGCAGAACCTGAGGTCCCTGGGAACAGACCTGTCCTGTCCAGGCTTCCATCTCCTGTTCCACAATAAGTGCCCGTGAGTACGCCCCCTTACATGGTAGAAGGAACTGGGCAGATGTAACTAAGTCAAGGATTTGGAGATGGAGAGATCATCTGGAATTATCCCAGTGGGTCAAATGTAACCACAAGGGTCACTGTAAGAGGGGAGCTGGAGAGTGAGAATCAGAGATGTGATAGCAGAGACAGAGGTGGGAGTGGTGGGAATGCTGGCTTTGAAGACAGAAGGAGGCCACGAGCCAAGGAGTGTGGGCAGCTTCTGGAAGCTGGAAAGGCAAGGAAACGGATTCTTCCCTGGAGCCTCCAGAAGGAAGATACTTTTCAACTTTAACCCCCTAAGTCCCATTCCAAACTCGTGACAATCAAAACTGTCAGACAATCGAAACTGTCAGATAATATGCGTTATTAAAAAAAACATTTATTGGCTGTGCCGGATCTTAGCTCTGGCATGTGGGATCTCCTGTCTTCGTTGTGGTCTGTGAGATCTTTAGTTGTGGCACAAGGGTTCTTTAGTTGTGGCATGGGGAATCTAGTTCCCTGACCAGGGATCGAACCTGGGCCCCCCTGCGTTGGAAGTGTAAAGTCTTAGCCACTGGACCACCAGGGAAGTCCCAGCTTGTGTTATTTTTAGTCACTATACTTGTGGCAAGTTATTAGAGCCACAGTAGGAAGCATTAAGAAATAAGCACTGAATAGTTCAGTTCAGTTCAGTTCAGTTCAGTAGCTCAGTCATGTCTGACTCTTTGCGACCCCATGAATCGCAGCATGCCAGGCCTCCTTGTCCATCACCAACTCCTGGAGTTCACTCAAACTCACGTCCATCAAGTCGGTGATGCCATCTAGCCATCTCATCCTCTGTCGTCCCCTTTTTCTTCTGCCTCCAATCCCTCCCAGCATCAGAGTCTTTTCCAATGAGTCAACTCCTTGCATGAGGTGGCCAAAGTACTGAAGTTCCAGCTTTAGCATCATTCCTTGCAAAGAACACCCAGGGCTGATCACCTTTAGAATGGACTGGTTGGATCTCCTTGCAGTCAATGGGACTCTCAAGAGTCTTCTCCAACACCACAGTTCAAAAGCATCAATTCTCCGGCGCTCAGCTTTCTTTACAGTCCAACTCTCACATCCATACATGACTACTGGAAAAACCATAGCCTTGACTAGACGGACCTTTGTTGGCAAAGTATTGTCTCTGCTTTTTAATATGCTATCTAGGTTGGTCATAACTTTCCTTCCAAGGAGTAAGCGTCTTTTAATTTCATGGCTGCAAGCACTGAATAAGCACCTGGCAAAAAAATGGATGATTGGGGAAGACCTCACAGGTACTCAGGTCCTAACAGAGAGCTCTGCTGGCCCGGGCAACAGTCCCAGGACTCCACTTACCACCAGCAAAGCTGGAGCTCTGCCCTTAACCAAGCTCTGTTTCTTTCTCTATTTTGGGATGTCTAGGTTCATCTTCTTTTCCTTCTTGCCTCCTACCAGCTTCCCTTACCCTCTACTCTGCTTGGTTCCTGGTCAAACTGTCTTGGTCTTTATATATATATATATATATATATACACACACACATACACACACATATATGCATATATATGAGTCTCTAAGTATAGTTCTTTTCATATATTTTGGCCCCTTCTTCTGTGTCTTTAATTATTTATTTCTCTCCATGCCACATGGCTTGAAGGAACTTAGTTCCCTGGCCAGGGACAGATCAGACCTGTGCCCCCCACAGTGGAATGCGAGCATTCCTAAGCACTAACCTGTCAGGCAATTCCCTGTGTGTCTTTATTTTTTAAATTTTATTTTAAATTAATTTTTGTTGGGGTATAGTGAATTTACCATGTTGCATTGGTTTCTGCTTAGAATAAAGTAAATCAGCTATGCTGCTGCTGCTAAGTTGCTTCAGTCGTGTCTGACTCTGTGCGACCCCATAGATGGCAGCCGACCGGGCTCCGCCGTCCCTGAGATTCTCCAGGCAAGAACACTGGAGTGGGTTGCCATTTCCTTCTCCAATGCATGAAAGTGAAAAGGGAAAGTGAAGTCGCTCAGTTGCGTCTGACTCTTCGAGACCCCATGGACTGCAGCCCACCAGGCTCCTCCGTCCATGGGATTTTCCAGGCAAGAGTACTGGAGTGGGGTGCCGTCGACACAGATTCTAATCTTAAGAAGAACCTTTTTAAGATCCTTTTCCCACACAGGCTATTTCAGAGTACTGAGCAGAGCTCTCTGTGCTGTACTGTTGTCAGAGTGCTCAGGTTCTCAGTTGTGTCTGACTCTCTGCGACCCCATGGAAGGTAGCCCCCCAGGCTCCTCTGTCCATGGGATTTTCCAGGCAAGCATACTGGAGTAGGTACGCCATTCCCTTCTCTGGGGGATCTTCCTGAACCAGGGATTGAACCTGCGTCTCCTGCACTGGCAGGCAGCTTCTTTACCACTGAACCATAGTAGGTCCTTGTTAGTTATCTATTTTATATATGGTAGTGTGTATATGGGAGAAGGCAATGGCAACCCACTCCAGTACTTTTGCCTGGAAAATCCCATGGGCGGAGGAGCCTGGTGGGCTACAGTCCATGGGGTCACTAGAGTCGGACATGACTGAGCGCCTTCACTTTCACTTTTCACTTTCATGCATTGGAGAAGGAACTGGCAACCCACTCCAGTGTTCTTGCCTGGAGAATCCCAGGGACAGGGAAGCCTGGTGGGCTGCCGTCTATGGCGTCGCACAGAGTCGGACACGACTGAAGTGACTTAGCAGCAGCAGCAGCAGCAGTGTGTATATGGGAGAAGGCAATGGCAACCCACGCCAGTACTCTTGCCTGGAGAATCCCATGGACGGAGGAGCCTGGTAGGCTGCAGTCCATGGGGTCACTAGGAGTTGGACACAACTGAGCGACTTCACTTTCAAATTTTCACTTTCATACATTGGAGAAGGAAATGGCAACCCACTCCAGTGTTCTTGCCTGGAGAATCCCAGGGACGAGGAAGCCTGGTGGGCTGCCATCTATGGGGTCGCACAGAGTCAGACACGACTGAAGCGACTTAGCACCAGCAGCAGCAGCAGTGTGTATAGGTCAATCCGATCTCCCAATATCTCCCTTCCCCCCTCTTCTGTGTCCTTGATAATGATGATATCCTATCTCTTCCATGGTTCTGATCCTAGCATCCTGTCTACTGAAGTTCCAGGGGTCTAATCCCACCTTTACTGGGTGTGCTGATCCTGAGGATTGTTTCTGTGGGTTGTAATTTAGGAGGGATAGGAGCCCAGCGCCTCATTTCCGGTCCTCGTATTTGCGTTCCAACCTGAGACCTTTGCTGTTTGAGACACCTCTCTCTCCTGGCTGCCATAGTATTAGTTCGCACTTCACAGGTTTGGTTTTTGGTTCTATTTTGGGGTTTTTTCTTTTTTTTTGCACCTCTGGGGATTTCCCTTATTTTCTCGTGAACTCAGTTGTTCATTTGAAAGAATATTTGTTATCTTTTACCCAGAATTTTCAGATGTTTTTGTAGATGGGTGGTAGGGTGTTTCAGGTTATCTAAATCTGCTATATTGCTGGGAAAGAACTGCCTTCACTTTTTTTTTAAGTGTCTTTTCTTCAAGGCCTTTTTTTGACTAGCTGATTCACTCTATAGTTTCTGGTTTAAAGTTACTTTTGATGGAAATCTGACAAGTCAACCTGTTTCCTGTTTGGTCAAATATTTTTGTACCCAGCTACCTCAGAAATCACTCAGCAGCTCATCCATTGGCTGCCCTTGGTGCTGCTGCTCGTATATGATCCAGTCAGCTGTAGTGCGAGCAGAAGTGGCCAGTCACATACTACCAAGGATGATGACTTCTGTCCTTCCTTTAGAACGGCCTGTGGGTGGGGCAGGCATCCCGATTGACACGTACAGCCATTTATCTTTAATAGACTCTGCAATCTAGTTGATTAATGATAGCCAGAGGTTTTATACATATATATATATAAGCTAGAATCTTAAATTGGCTTATCCATTCACCCCTGGCATAGATACTGTTTATATGCCCCAACACATCCATTTCTCTAATATTCCTACTCTATAATTACTAAGTAATTAGAAAAGGGTTTAGTCCTTTTAAATGAGCTCTCTGTCATCACTTTAAAACTCAACTTTATATAAAAATAAAAGAAACTGTAATTCCAAGAATGGGGTCAGCCAACCTTTAAAAGCCCTAGACTACATATGACAGGATGTCATGCAGCCAAGAAAACATAATAAAGATGTTCAACATGTAGCAGTCTGAAAGATCTCCCAGATACAAGTAAAGTAAGTAAAAAAAGCCAAAGGCAAAACAGAGTGTATAGTATGCCATTTTTTGTGTTCCAGAAACATATATATGTATATGTGTGTGTGCGTGTGTAGACATATTTATTTGTAAATGCATCTCTTAAATATTAATAACATCAAAGAAATTGGTAATAGTGGTTGCCTCTGGGAGAGCAATTGAATGGCTGAATAAATTGATCTTACATCTCCTATGTAGAATTTAAAAAGAAAGGAAAAAGGAAGGAAAGAAGGAAAAGAGGAAGAAGGGAGAGAAAATGTAATAAAAGCCCTTAAGCCAAGGTAGAGAGATTTTGTTGAAGAGTAACTGGTCCTCAGATTTATCCCTCTCTAGAGAAGGGGTGAGGAGTAGGCTGGTCCCTCAAAGCTGCCATTTCATAAGCAATTGCCTTCTGGCAGCGTGCCCCTCTCTTACTTGAATTTATACTTGAGGGGGAGAGGGTATTTGATTCTCAGTTCTGTGTACTAAGCCTGGCAAAAAGGTTTGAGTTTATGAAAAAAAACGTGGAGGTCAAAAACGTACCTGCCTCGCTTGGCATCTTTAAGCATCGACTGTGAATCACAGTGACAAATGTATTTCACATTGTGATTCAGTATTCACATTTCTATATATACTTGAGGCAAACATTTTACGAAGTAATACATACCATGTGAAATCCTTTCTGATATTTGGTAAAATTCTATGACCGTTTTTAAAAATAGTGGACTAATCCCATGATGTTGGTTTGCAAACCTAAGACCGGGTTCTGTTTGATCCACGTCTAAAAAACGGGATATATTCTCATGAAGTCAACCCCAGTATTGCCTTTTGGAGATACTGATTTTGGCATCTTCAAGGATGTCCTTTCACAGCCGAGCCCCAAAGCTCCAGCCTTGGTGACTCTTTCATTTTGAGACACTGAACCTCTTTGATCCAAAACACTGCCATTGCTGGAGGACTGCCTTGTCTCCTCCCCACCACTTGCTCTGGTTCCATTCCTCTGTTGATGCTGGGAAGATCCTGTTTGATATCACTGAACTCGTGTAGAAAGAGTGTATTAGTGAGATCTCTGCTTCCTTCTTTGTATTCTGTGATGACTTTAATAGTAGCTATTAAAATGTTGCTTTAAAGTAAGAGGTAGGGCACACTGCTATATTTAAGATGGATAACTAACAGACCTCTTGTACAGCCCAGGGAACTCTGCTCAATGTTAAGTGCCAGCCTGGATGGGAGAGTAGTTTGGGGGAGAATGGATACATGTGTATGTATGGCTGAGTTCCTTCACTGTTCACCTGAAACTGTCACAAGGTTGTTAACTGGCTACACCCCAACACAAAATGTTTTAGGTGTTAAAAAAAAATAAAAAAAATTAGAAAATAAAAAAGTAAAGTGAGAGGTACAAGGACATTCATTGCAATGGTAAAAGAAAGGAGACCACCTGAATGTCGATGAGTAACAGCCACCTACTTGCAACACTTGTTAAAAAGAAACCAGACAGCTCTCTATGAACCTTATCATGAGGTCCTTTGGGGCAATTCCCATGATCCATTTTTTTAAGTGATACAACAAAGGTTGAAACGCGGTGAACAGTAGGCTCTTGTTTGTACAAGAAGCAGCACACGTGTCGGGCGGTGTAAGCAAAGAAGGTCTGTAGAAGGACAGGTGAGAAAACGGCGACAGCGGTGTCCCTGAAATGCGGGGGGAGACACTTACTTTCCACCGTTTACCTTTTTGTATCTTTTGATTTCTACCATTTTAAAAAATCTTCTTTTTCATATCCCTGAACAAGATATGAAACAAGATAAGAGCAAGATAGGTACTTTTCATAATTGCATTAACCATAATGGGTACTTTAAAAAAAGATAGAATTCACATGCCAAAAAAAAACCCACCCCAAAATAAAGTGTTTTTATCATATCTGTAGAGTCACACAACCATCATCACTTTGTGATTTCAAAATATTTTCATCAGGCCAGAAAGAAACCCAGTACCCCACCCCCAGCAACCAACCATCCTCTGAGCCCTAGCAACCATTTGTCTACTTTCTGTTCTATAGGTTTGCCTGTTTTGAACATTTCATCTATAATAAGATTCATATAACATGCATCTGGCTGCTTTCACTCAGCATCATGTTTTTGAGGTTCACCCATGTTATAGCATCCATTTATAATCAGTACTTTGTTCTGATTATAACAAATTATTATTGGGCTTCCCTGATAGCTCAGTTGGTAAAGAATCTGCCTGCAATGCAGGAGACTCAGTTTCAGTTTCTGGGTCGGGAAGATCCCCTGGAGAAGGGATAGGCTACCCACTCCAGTATTCTTGTGCTTCCCTGGTGGCTTAGCTGGTAACGAATCTGCCTGCAATGAGGGAGACCCGGGTTCGATCCCTGGGTTGGGAAAATCCCCTGGAGGAGAGAAAGGCTACCCACTCCAGTATTCTGGCCTGGAGAATTCCATGGACTGTACAATCCATGGGGTTGCAAAGAGTCAGACACAACTGAGAGACTCACTATTCCTGTTGGATAGACCTCTCTGGCTTAACCATCCATCAGTTGATGGTCACTTGGGTTGTTTCCAGTTTTGGCCAGTATGAATAATGTTGCTCTGAAGATTTCTGTGTAAGTGTTTGTGTGGACATGTGTTTGAAATCTTCTTGGATATAAACCCAGGAATGGAATTCCTGGGTCATGCAGCAACTCTGTGTTTCACATTTTGAAGAGCCTCCAGACTGTTTTCCAAAATAGCTGCACCATTTTATAGACCCACCAGCAGTGTATACAAGTTCTAATTTCTCTTTATCCTTTCATCTTTGCCAACACTTAGAACATGTTTTTTTAAGCATAGGGTAGCAAATGCATTTAAGAAGTAAATCTCAGGGTCTTCCCTGGTGGTCTGGTGGTTAAGACTTTGCACTTCCAATGCAAGGGGTGAGGGTTCAATCCCTGGTTGGGGAACCAAGATCCCACATGATGCCAAAAAAGATTTAAAAACAAACAACCAAACTACAAAATAAAAAAATGAAAGAAAAATAAATCTCAGAAAGGAAAAAAGCCAGAAGTGAGCTGGGCTTAAAATTCTTCCAGCTGTGGAAAGTCTTTTGCAAGTTGTGGGGAGGGAAAGTCTGCTGCAGCCAGTCCCGGTGCCAATTTCAACGGGCTCATGTGCCGTCTCTGGCATAGATATCACAGGTTGCCACCCTGATCTTGGTGAAAAGCAAGAGGCATGAATACGTTTCCTCTGGATTGAAAGTCTTGGGCAACTCTTTACTACCAGAAATTTGCCTTAAATGTGGTTATTTGCAGCATTGTTCTCCCACTTTGAGCAAAACAAAATGTTCACTGACTCTAAATCCCTTCTGTCTTTCTGCTGCTCCCCCTCAGCTGTGTGTCCCACCTGGATAGTGGAATGGTTCAGAGTACAGTCTGGGCATGGGCCTGGGCCAATGCCAGCTCATTTTCAGATTAAGTATTTCGAAACAGAGTTTTAGACATGTACAGGGTTAGGTATCCACCCGAGCAATCTATTTTCACTTGCAGGGAAATTTCAGACTGTAATAACTATAATGAGGCAAAATGGGGGGAAAAGGAGGAAATTGTTCCTAACCTTTGGATATTAATCCCTGCAAGACCTGACTTTGGAACTGCCACCCAGAATCATTATTAACATTTATTGAGGGTGTGCTCTGTGTTTGACACTGTTCTTTGGGCTTTTACTGTATTGTTTTATGTAATCCTCATAATAGCCCTGTGAAATAGATATTATTATTATCATTGTGGTTCCCATTTTAGGAAGCGGAGGCACAGACAGTCTGAGGAACCGGTCATTAGCATACAGATTTATAAGTAGCAGAACCAGCTGAGCAATTCAGGCAGTGAGTACTAAAGCCCACACTCTTAACCACTAGGCTGTATGGTTACACAGTGATAGAGGGACTGTGAGAAAAGGCAAGGACAGAAGCAGAGGCTCTGGGCTGGACCAGACACCTGCGAAGCGTTCACTCGTCCACTTACTGTGACTGAAGTAGTAAGTGCTGGGGTGGCCAGAGTTCCTTGCAGTGAGGGTGCCCCTGTGACCCATATCTCCACTGTAATGAGAGGGGAAGGGACGTTTGTTTGGGAAGTGGGGAGCACTGAGTGGGAAGGGAGTGATTTTGGGAAAGAGTTTTATATCGGAAAAGAATAAGAGATATAATGTTTCTCTCGACACTTTTTCACTCTTCTGCTTCCTGCATTTGGACTTGATGGTGAGTGACGTGATGCATCAGGTATGGCAGCCATCATGTACCAATGAGGCTATAAACTCAGGGCAGAAAGCCAAAACACCGAAGGTGGTGGAGCAGAAGGACTGTGATGATCTTGGTCCTTGAACACACTCTGAAACTGTCTACCTCGAGACAAGTTCCGTTTGGCAATTAAATGTCATTATTGTTTTTGCATCTCTGGTGAGGCAGTAGAGCATAATAGTTAAGAGTATGAGCTTGTAAGCCCTGATTTATATTCTCACTCTAACATTGAGTGCCATACCCTTGGGCAAATCGCTTCCTTGTTCAATGCCCCCCTTAACTCATCTGTAAAATGGAAATAATGAAAGACCCATTGCTTAGGGTTACTGTGAGGGTTAAATGAACTAATATATTTAAAGGACTTTGAATAGTGCCTGGTAAGTATAGGGCTTCTATGAGAGCTGCTTCTGCTGTTGCTACTGCTAAGTCGCTTCGGTCGTGTCTGACTCTGCGACCTCATAGACAGCAGCCCACCAGGCTCCCCTGTCCCTGGGATTCTCCAGGCAAGAACACTGGAGTGGGTTGCCATTTCCTTCTCTAATGCATGAAAGTGAAAAGTTAAAGTGAAGTCGCTCAGTCATGTCCTGTGTCTGACTTGTCTCGACCCCATGGACTGCAGCCCACCAGGCTCCTCTGTCCATGGGATTTTCCAGGCAAGAGTACTGGAGTGGGGTGCCATTGCCTGTGCTGGCTAGTACTATCATTTTTTCTGCTATAAGTTCCACCTACTCCCCCTCACCCCCACCCAACATTCAAACCTGTTATTTTTATTTTGGAAAATTTCAAGTCTACAGAAAACTTGCAAGAATAATGAATAAGTACCTATGTACCTCTGAAACTAGATTTACTAATTGATAAAATTTTGTTTCATTTGCTTATGTGCACTGTGTGTGCATTTGTGTGTGTGTGTATGTGTGTGTGTGTGTTTGTGTATGTGTGTGTGTGTGTGTGTGTGTGTGAGTGTGTGTGTGAGTGTGTGTGTATGTGTGTGTGTGAGTGTGTGTGTGTATGTGTGTGTGTGTGTGTGTGTGTGTCCCCTATCTGAATCATTTGAGAATAACTTGTAGGAGGCGACTCATCACCCTGGTAGTGTGTTATTTGCATATTCAACACGTGACCCAATTGAACGTAGACCAGTTGAACAAATTCCTCTTTTAAAAAAAATAATTATTTATTTATTTTTTGCCACGTTGGGTCTTCACTGCTGCTCGAGGACCTTCTCTGGTTGTGGTGAGCAGGGGCTAACTCTTGGTTGCGGTTTGCAGGCTTCTCATTGCGGTGGCCTCTTCTGTGGCATAGTGTGGGCTCTCGGGCATACAAGCTTCAGTAGTTGTGACAAGCCATCTCAGCAGTTATGGTGCGTGGGCTCGGCTATCCTGGGGCATATGGAATGACACCAGGGATGGAACCTGGGTCTCCTGCATCGGCAGGTTGATTCTTAACCACTGGAACACCAGAGAAGTCCAACTTTCTCTTTTTTGAATTTGAATCTCAGAACAGGGTGATAAGAAGATGAGATAAAATGATTGATCTTCTCTAGATTTACTGCTGGTCACAGATAAGATGTTCAGGATCTTTGTTTCCCCTAGCTTTTGACATTTCTGGGCCTGATGCTCCAGTTGTTGCTTTGATTCTGTGAGTTCTTGTATATCATTTTACTACCTTCCAGAGTCTGTAGTTGTTGCTGGCCACCCAAGAACCCTGGCATAGCTGCCCTTGAGGAAGTGAGCCCCCACCCTGGGAGCATGCAGGAGAGGCTTTGTGTAATCAGACATGTCATAAGGAGAGTCTCTTAATTTTTGGAGGTCTTTAGCTACATGACATTCTAATCCCATTTGCACCAAATTTATGCTTCTGTGTCCGCCAGGCCAAACAATTTTATTGGAGTAATTTCAGAATTTGAGACTACTCTTCTTGCCTAGTCAAAGTTCTCAAGCACGATTCAACAAAAGTCCACACATGTAGACTATTTGAGTTATCGTTGTTGTATAATAAACCACTGGAAACTTTAGTGGCTTAAAGAACAACCATTTTATTATCTGTCATGATATTGTCGGAGAAGGCAATGGCAGCCCACTCCAGTACTCTTGCCTGCAAAATCCCATGGACGGAGAAGCCTGGTGGGCTGCAGTCCATGGAGTCGCTAAGAGTCAGACACGACTGAGAGACTTCACTTTCACTTTTCACTTTCATGCATTGGAGAAGTAAATGGCAACCCAATCCAGTGTTCTTGCCTGGAGAATCCCAGGGACAGGGGGAGCCTGGTGAGCTGCCATCTATGGGGTCGCACAAAGTCGGGCATGGCTGAAGCAACTTAGCAGCAGCATGATATCGTAGGTTGATGGGGCTCAGTGGGTGATTTTTCTTTTCCAGATCTTGTTGATGGGGGCTGTAGGGACTGGAATGTGCAAGAAGGCTGACTCACGTGGCTTTTGCCTGGGTCTTTTGCTGGAGCTGTTGACTGGAGTGCTTTAGTTTTCTTTCCCTTGGCTTCTATATGTGGCTTGGCTTCCCACAGCATGGCAGCTAGGTTCCAAGAGGAAGGAAACAGAAGTTGCCAATCTTCTTGAGGCAGGCAGATGTTCTGGTAGCACCTGTCACACTTATCCCTGCTGACCTGGGGCTGAGGGTCTCATTGCCTTGTATGAAGGCAGGGCAGGGCAGAGACAGTGAAACAGGAGGGAAGATGGCAGAGCATATCCTTCAAAAGAATTACAGCCATAGCACAGGACAAAAATTGATTAGAACCAACTAGGTCCAAGATGGCAGAAGATTTGACTTCCAGTATACACTGAGCCTCATCATATGCTCATTCTAACACTTTTGCATGCTAAATGCCACACCTACCAGCACCATGATATTTCTGAGGCTAACCATAAAAGGCCTAAAAAGTGGACAGTGGCCCAATTCCTTGAAAACTCCACCCCTTTCCTGAAATAGTTGGACTAATCCTCCCACTCATTAGCCTATGAAATTACCCAGCCCATAAAAACTAATCATCCTGTATTTCAGGGTCTCTTTTCTCCTGAGATGGCCCATACTCTGTGGAGTGTATTTCTTTCTAAAGAAATCCACTTCTCACCTATCACTTTGTCTCTCACTATATTCTTTCTGTGACGAGACATAAAGAACCGGAGCTTCGGGACTTTTATGTGATTCAATCGCTAAGACTCCACACTCCTGATGCAAGGGTCCTGAGTTTGAACCCTGGTCAGGAAACTAGATCCCACATGCATCAAGGAAGACGGAGGTGCCACAACTAAGAAGATCCAGTGCAGCCAATTAAATTGGAAAAAAAAAAAAAAAAAAGACAACGACAACAAAAACAGCCTGTGCGTCATTAAATCCTGAGACCAGGTGTGTGATCTCAATGAAAAGACAGTGGGTTCAGGCTGGGTTTGAGTCCCAGTCTGTTGTGCAGTTTCACCACTGTAACACGTTCGGGTTGGAAGTGACATAACTTAAAATATGTTTTTTCAAAGACCCCTCTAGCGACTGAGTGGGGAATGGCTTGTGTGTGTTCAGTTGCTCGGTCATGTCTGACTCTTTGCAACCTGATAGGCTGTAGCCCACCAGGCTCCTCTCTCCATGGAATTATCCCGGCAAGAATACTGAAATGGGTTGGCATTTTTCCCTCCAGGGGATCTTCCTGATCCAGGGCTCAACCCTGTATCTCCTGTGTCTCCTATAAGGGCAGGTGGATTCTTTGCAGCTGAGCTACCTGGGAAGCCTGAGGAGTGGCTTATAGGATGACTAATGACAGGCAAGGAGAGCAGCTGGCTGCAGTTGTGCAGGTGAAAGGTCACCCGGGGTTGTCTTATTTCATCTCTGGAATCTTAACATGTAACATGGGACTTGGTATCTGATGCTTGATGAGGGGGTGAATGCATCTATGCAGTAAGTATTCAGTTCAGATCAGTGGCTCAGTCGTGTCTGACTCTTTGTGACCCCATGGATTGCAGCACGCTATACTATTGCTAAGCTCTGTTGTGAGTGCTGAGAGAATATGTCAGAGAACAAAAGACCCAAAAACTCTACCTTCATGGAGCTTTCAGTCTAGTGGGGAAAAGATATAATTAGCATTAAAACCAAACAAAATTCCATGGTGTTTCTGATGACAGAAAGTGTTGCAGAGAGAAATGAAGCAAGGAAGAGGAGTAGGGAAATCTGGGATTGAAGTGGGTGGGAACTTAAAATAGAGAAAACAGGGAAGGCCTCCCTAAAGCACTGACATTTGAACAATGACTGTGGGGGAACTGAGAGAGTGAGTGATTTGGATTTTCTGGAAAAAAGTGAACGAGGCAGTGTTAGTGTTACTTGCTCAGTCGTGTCTGACTCTTTGTGACCCCATGGACTATAGTCTGCAAGGATCCTCTGTCCATGAAATTGTCCAGGCAAGACTACCAGAGTGGGTAACCTCCCCTTCTCCAAGGGATCTTCCTGACCCAGGCATTGAACCCAGGTCTCCTGCATTGCAAGTGGATTCTTTACCATCTGAGACCAGAGAAGCCCAAGGAATAGCAAATGCAAGACCTTTGAGGCCAGAGTGTGCTAGGTATGTTGGATGGACCCCAAAGAGTCCAGTATTCCTGAACTACAGTAACGAGTGGATGAGAAGTGGGTGATGAGCTTGGAAAGGGGTGGGGAGGGCAGAGTCAGGTTTTATGGGGCTTTGCAGGTGACTGCAAAGAGTTTGGAAGACAAACCTCAAGTGACTTAGTTTTTTTAACCAGGATCCCTCTGGCTGTTGTATTGAGAAAAGACTCCAGGGGAAAGAGTAGAATGGACGCAGGGAGAACAATGAGAAGGCTCCTGCAATAGACCACGATGCAAACGGTGGTGTATGGAAGCAGGCAGAAGAGTGAGAAGGCTCCAGGAATAGTCCAGGTGGCAAATGGTGATGGTGGAGCTAGCCAAGTGGTTACTTATTTCATTCTGCTGCTGCTAAGTCACTTCAGTCGTGTCCAACTCTGTGAGACCCCATAGATGGCAGCCCACCAGGCTCCTCTGTCCCTGGGATTCTCCAGGCAAGAATATGGAGTGGGTTGCCATTTCCTTCTCCAATGCATGAAAGTGAAAAGTGAAAGTGAAGTTGTGAAGTCACTCAGTCGTGCCTGACTCTTAGCAACCCCATGGACTGCAGCCTACCAGGCTCCTTCATCCATGGGATTTTCCAGGCAACAGTATTGGAATGGGTTGCCATTGCCTTTTATCCTCAGTTCAGTTCAGTTCAGTCGCTCAGTCGTGTCCGACTCTTTGCAACCCCATGAATCGAAGCATGCCAGGCCTCCCTGTCCATCACCAACTCTCGGAGTTCACTCAGACTCACGTCCATCGAGTCAGTGATGCCATCCAACCATCTCATCCTCTGTCATCCCCTTCTCCTCCTGCCCCTAATCCCTCCCAGCATCAGAGTCTTTTCCAATGAGTCAACTCTTCGCATCAGGTGGCCAAAGTACTGGAGTTTCAGCTTTAGCATCATTCCTTCCAAAGAAAGCCCAGGACTGATCTCCTTCAGAATGGATTGGTTGGATCTCCATGCTCAAAACATGTTTTATTTTTATTATTATTTTTTGCCGTGGACCGTTTTTAAAGTCTTTGTTGAATTTGTTTCAATACTGTTTACGTTTTGTTTTTTTTTTTGGCTGCAAGGCGTGTGGAATCTTAACTCCCTGACCAGGGATCGAACCTGTACCCCCTGCATTGGAGGGCAAAGTCTTAACCACTGGACTGCCAGGGAAGTCCCTCAACGTATTTAATACTGGTTCAGTATTATTATCTATTATATAGTCTGTATTAAAATTTCCTCCAAGGTCCTTTTTACAATAAACAAAACCTGGATCCAGTCAAGGTCCACCGTTTGCCTTTGGTTTTTATCTTTCATGCTGTGGTATTTTTGAGTCCAGGCTTGGTATTTTGTAGCAAGCCCCACATTCTGTATTTGCTTGCTTTTTGTTTTTAGTTATATTCAGGTTAGCATTTTTTGGCAAAAATACTACGGAGGGGGCGTTATGTTTTTCCTATTGCATCATATCAAAAAACATATACGTCGATTTGGTCCATTATTGGTGATGCCATGTGAGAGTGATTGATTTGATAGCTTGGTTAAGGTGCTGTCTGCCAGATGGCCCCAGTGCAAAGCAAGCTCCTCCGTTTTGCAGGTGATGAGTACTCCGTGGGATGATACTTTGGGACTGAATATACAGTAAATGTGCTATTGCCCAATAACCTTTCATCCAGTGACTTTATCATCTAATGAACAGCCCTGTGCCTTCCCACCTTGCGCCTGTCTGCTCCTTTGAACACAGGCTAAGAGTGGTCCCTAAGGGATGCTTGTTTTGAGGATCAATGCCTGGCATACAATAAACGCTCCATAAATGTTATTTATTACTGGACGAAAACAAGTATGAAAAAAATTAAGGGCCAGGCTAGGGTTGCACTCCGTACTCCCGGGGTCCGGGGCAGCTCCCAGGCGGTAAGTCAGAGACAGAGGCCCTGACGTCCACGCGGCCACGCCCTCGCGCCGCGGAAGCCAGACCGGGCGGGACCACCCAGCGCCCGGGGCCGCGCAAGGCCCCCTGGGACCGGTAGTGCTGGGCGTGGCCGCAGGACTACATGTCCCGTCGGCCTCCGCGCCGCGGCTCCCGGCGGCGGCCGCCTCAGCCCCTTCACAGCGACGGCGGCGGCCGCGGCGGCTGAGTCGGTAGCGGCGGCGGCGGCGGCGGCGGCTGCTGGCCGAGGAGCGGCGAGTTTCCGATTTAAAGCTGAGTTGCGAGGAAAATGGCGGCGGGCGGTGAGTGGAGATAAAGGAAGAGCGGCGGCGGGCGAGCGGGTGGAGGGCGAGGCGGGGGAAGGAGGGCGAGTCCCCCCGGGCTGCGGCGAGCTCGCGGCTCCGGCTCCGCGGAGGCGCTGAGGGGCGCGCTGCGCGAGGGGCGCGCGGGGACACTTTCGGGGTGTCGGGGCCGCGCCGCTCTCCCGCAGCCTCTGGGGGGCCCGCGGTCGCGGGAGGGGTGTCGAAGCTGGGCGGCAGCTAGCTTGAGGGTGCGGGGGGGGGTCCTCGCGCCGAGGGGGTCACTCCGAGGAGTTTGGGGGAGACCGCGGGGGTCCACTTTTTCCTCCTGTCCCTGAAGTTTTACCCTCTTGCAGCCCTCGGGGTGCTTCTGAAAGCTCCCCACGACCCCCACCTCCCGCCGCCTCCGTGTCTCTCGGTTCTTCAAAGAAGTAGAGGGCGGGGGGAAGCCGCACTGCTCCCCACTCAGCCCCAGCCCAGCCTCCGAGTGGTACCGAGAAGCGGCTGGGATTTTGCTGCCGTGTTTCCTCCTGCACTTGGGGCGTTTTAAGTATTTTTAACCCAGATTATCTGTGGGATTTCCATTTTGGGCACGGATAGATTCTCAGCAGTTTTTCTCAGTAAAAGCATTTTTGCTACCTCTGGTGTGAAGGCTGGGAAATGGCAAGTGGAAGTTAGTGAATTAAATTTGGGGCTGGGCTGTCTTTATCATTACTCTCCCACCCCCTCCCTTCTTTTCCATCTCTTATCTTCCTACGTACATTGACTCAATTTGTGATGGTTTAGAGAAACTGTTGGTTTTGCACATGCTTTAGAAAAGCAATCCACGAGTACTTGGGAGGGCTTAGTTGCTTCCTAGGCAGTTTGAGGGCACTCAGGGTGGAAAAGTTCACCAAAAGAGCAGTTGTGAGAGGCAGAGAGCATCGTCTCGAAATCTCACAAGCAGGAGGAGTTCGGGCTTTTCAAATGGAAAGACAGGGAAAGGTCTGAAATTCTCCTGAAGTAGAAACTTTTTTCCCCCTCCCGAATATGAAGACTTCCTTCTTGATCGTTGTGAGCAGCAGCGCTTCAAAGCCAACCTGTTTTTGTTATTAAGCCTGTACCGTAAAGAAACAGGAAGGCGAGTACCAGCTGTCTTGCTGCAGTGGTTTGAAATGGAGTTGAGTGAGATGAGTGAGAGTGCTAGTAGTATTGAGTGAGATTGCGGCATCTCCTCGGTTCAGAAGCCTGGGCTCAGATCCGCCTTACTGGTCCCTGGCTGCAAAAACGCTTCAGTATTTGTTGCAGCAGGTTGTTTAGAGGATGATGGAAGAAACAAAAAAACTTAAGTCTTGTGATTGCCGCCTAAACCAAAATGTTAAATAGAAATCTGTAAGTTTTGTGAAAGGTGCTTTCTTGAAAACATATTCAGTTGTTGCTTGTTTGCTTAGTATAGGTTATGCCCCATATAACTGGTCTCGGGACTACTGGGAGGGTACAAAAACATTGAAAATGAGCCTCTCTCCTAATCTAAACCCTCCAGTTCCCATTTCCAGGAGGCAACACCTCTTACTGGTTTCTGGAGTATTCTTGGTGTTTGGAATAATTATTTTGAGAATTTTCATTTGAAACACACTCCCGTTGGATAGCAAAAGCAGGGAAAGAAAATGAACCAAAGAAAGGGAAAAATGGGTGGGAATACAGTTTCCTTTTTACTATCTTCAACAATTGTTGTTGACCACTAGAGAAGCTCTTCCAAACTTACTGTTTGTGTTGCCTTATCTATTAACACCCTTAAGGAAATAACAATCTGTGGGTCTTCAGGGTGAAGAATCCTGCCAGGGTTCATTGTTTGTATGTAAGATGAAGCCTCCGTTTGTAACATGTAAAATGATACTGAACACTAGCTTCTGTCACTGGAGGTTGCTTCAGGTTCTGCATTTAAATGAGCAGTAATCTAGATTGCCAGCGATCCCAAATTATAGGGGAATTTTATGTATCGATAGAAATGACTTAATTGTCCAATTAGCATTTTTAAAAAGGCATATGCCAGCTTCTGGTACATAGAAGAACGTTTTGGACGTGAGCATTATGGACTAAGTGGGAAGCTGCATTTGTAGAGCAGTTATCGGAAATATGTCTACTTTAAAATATTCTTTCACTCCAGAAGCGTTGAAAATGCATAACAACCCTAGCATAATTAATAAGATTAAAAAAAAGTTTTAGGATGGTAGTTTTAAATTTACCAACACTAACAGTTCATTAGAAAAATGATATTAAAGACTAGGGGATTAATGACTCTATTAAATACACATTTTGAAAGTGAATATTCTGTGCTTTTTTTGACAAGTAGAAATTATTTCTGTACGTTGAAGCCCACACCCCGCAAATAAGCTAGAATTCATTCAGTACAGAGTGAATGTTCTATAGGACCCTCGATCCTTTTTCTAGGAGACATGTAAATAAAAAATAATTTTTGAAATGATTATGTACCAGTACCTTCTTGATTGGTCATTTGAAATAAACTTTCTGTGTCAGGTATGTCAGGGACATATTAAAGATAAACAGTTTTATTTTTTCTTTTAAATTCGGTCCTTTGAGCGTTAGCAGTATGATTCTAGAAAAGTTCCTATTGATTTGGAGACTAGTAGGTTTTTGAGAAGTCTCTTAAAAGAATGACTTAACATTTTAGTTTGGACAATAGGATAGGATAAAAAAACACAAACTACTATTGTCCTATGCCTTACCGGTGTTAAAGTAAATGGCTTTAGGGTTTCTTTCTGCATTTTTTTTTTTTTTTTTTTAGACTATATAATTTTGAGCCTTGGCCAGAGGATGTGGACAATTTTTGAAAACTTTTAATTTGTTGCAAGTTTAGAATGAATATAGCCTCTAGTGATGATAGGCAGCCAAGTGATCACAGTTTAACAGTTGTTACTCTTTAAATGCTGCCAGGACTAGAAAAAAGTTGCTGATCGTGATTGAAGAGGAGCTGCAGTTTCTTGAAGGTTAAACCAGGGAGTACCTATCCCAGTTTGGTTTGAATTCACTGTATTCTGTGGTGTAGAATATTCCTTTTTTTGCTTTATTGAGTGGTTAAAGCTTTGGGAGCAGGAAATTAGTATTGGAAATGTTTGTTAGCTTTTCTTTTTCCTCATAATTCAACACATTAAAGTGATAGGTCTGTCTGTAGATTCTCAGGCATAGCATTGAGGTTGAGTGCTGCAGTAAAATGTGGGCATCTTCTTTCATTTTATGAGTGCTTTTTGGGGTGGGGGAGGGGATGACAAGATGAACATTTCACTTAAGGTGGAGGAGGGGCTCTGTTGTAATGAGGTTTAGTCTTTCACTTTATTAATGCTAGGTAAATTCATTTGGCCCATTGGTTTTCTGACAGGGTTTCTGGGAAAAGATTATTTTGAGTTAAAGATGCAGTTTAGCTAGAGCTTAAACTTATTTTCAACTTCCTAACAAATGGTGGAATTGACTTGAGTTTAATCGCCTTTCCCTTTCCTACCTTCTGGTGGAGAGTTGTTAAATGAACAGGAAAATGGCCAGAAGATACACAGCGGGAGTTGAACGGAAGGCCTGCAGTGTCTAGAAGGCTGATTTAGCCCCAAACTGGATGATCTTCTTAGACCACATACTGCCAGTTCCCAACTCTGTCAGGGTTAAACTCAGTTTGGTAGTTTCTTTGGCCTAGATCAGGTGACAGGGGGGCAGTAATAAACTACCTGTGGAGTAAATGTTGTGGCTTGGAGGCAAAGGAAAGAAGCCTGACCTGACTGGCAGAGAGGCTTCACCTATTTCGAAGAATAGTGAGCTAGTGTTTCCGTGTTTGTCCTTTTCCTCTTTTTCATTAGGAATGTCTGTGTCCTATTTTTTCTTTTCTGTTAATATTTTTAAATGATGTGTTCTACCAAAGAGTGTGACTTTGTGTTCACCTATGAAGGAATTCTTTTGAAATTTTAATTTAGTTAGAGCTACAGGTGAGGGTTCTGAAACTCTACTTTTTGGAAAGTAGGCTGACTAGATTGCTAAATTTAACCTTTTCATCATGCACAGGATGAAGAGAGAATTTTGGCCCTGGTAGCCCATAGTAATAGGTAATCTAGTGCTCCCTGGGGCTTTGCTTTTGGTGGCTGTGGCAGCTGAGTAGGAGTGGTAGATGGATAGATGGGGGAAGGACTGCAGAAGTCAGCATAATCCTCAATTAGGATAAGCCTCATGGTTAATTGAATGTTGAGTGTACAGGTTAAATCCCATTATAACAAACTCCAGGGGACTGGCTAAATTATTTTGTTGTACTGGGATTCGCTTTATTGACTAAATAAATTGAAATAAATAATTTGAAATAAATTGGTCTTTATATTTTTGTTAGAGATGCTGGAAAGATTTTTGTTTGTTGTTTATGGCACACTGTGTATTGTAAAAGTTGGGAAGCTGTTGTGTGAGCCCGTGTGTGTTTGTTGTCTCACCTTCATTTTTAATGCTTTTGCCTTTAAAAAGGAAGGAACCCTTGGTGAGCTGAGCAGATAATTTGTCCCCCATACTCCCCCCATGTCTCTGTCTAGAGTAACTCCATTAGTTTATCTCAACAACCAAAAAAGTTTATTAGTGAGTACTACTGCCATGATCAAAGTGTGGTGGGAGGAAATGGGAAATCCCCCAGGTTTCCAGGTGACTGCTGCTGGTAATTTTTTTCTGCCTCTGAAAACTTAAAAAAATAAAATTACTTCATTTTCGTGTGACCTTTTCTTTGTCAGTAATAATTAAGGTAACCCTTTTCTGTTCAGCACAGTGTAGTTTGAGATCTTTAGATTTCTATATGGTATTATTTGAAAGAACACATTGGTAAGCTAATCTTTAAGATGCTTCCATATAAATGTGAAATCTTTCAGAAATAGGATTAATACACATATGAGAAAAATACTATTCTTAAATCTTTGCCAGAAATATGCTTTTTTTTCTTTGGATTGGTATTTGTCATTTTTAGTTTGCTGAGAGCTTTTTGATTGGGTGCAGCAAGACATTTTTGAAGTCATTCTTTTAAATAGATGTCCCATGAAGGAGGGAAAAAATCTGAAAGAGGGAATTTCAAAGCAACCCAAGCGGTGTTTTCAAAGTTCTCAAGTCTTGAGAATAATGACTGACTAGTAGGCAGGAAGCCTCAGTTGTATTGTGGTATTGTTCCTCCATCTTGTGCATTTGAGAACTTGAGTACAAAAGAGGAGAAAGCTTGGGGAAGGGGAAGAAAAGGTTTTAACATGCAAGAAAAGGGGAGGGGGGAGACTATTAGTGTAAATGCTCTTTGCTCTTCTGTTTAAGTGAAATCTAAAACCAAATTTTACTTTGAGGGGAAATATTTGTTTATCAAAATCTGAAGGTCTAAAATTGCTATAAATGATAGTTGATATTGGTGGAAAGAGCTGTGCGATCATATGCTTAGGTTTAAAACAATTTTAACTAGGGAAAAAACCCTACAGGTGCAAGAAAAACCTTTAAAAATATCCCACTTTGTTACCTGAGTAGTGTCATTTGTTAGCTTGTTACTTTGAAAAGAATAGTACCAGTGAAGAGTTTGAGAATAATTTGGAAGTTTGTAGTCCGAGAGAGCAAATTGGCCTCTTCAGGTGCAAAGAGATGGAGTCTGTGATCTTCCAGGGTTCCTTATATTAGAAAATCTTATAAACTTAATACATCATATAAATATGGAGAATGGCCTTAATTTTTTTTTTTCCCCCCAAATATTAAATGGTTCGAGCACTTTGTGCCAGATAATGTGCAGATACAGGTTTCTTTGCTGACTCAAGAGTTTGGGGACAGGAAGACTTTGAGATCTTGACTTCACCCTAGTGATATATGCCACAAGGGCAAAATTTGTGTGTGTGTGTGTGTGTGTGTGTGTGTGTGTGTGTGTGTGTATGGGGTGGGGCAGGGAGGGAGAGACTCTTCAAACTCTTCCTTCTAGTGTAAGAAAATGAAGTCATATTTTCTTTACTCCCAGTAAAGCTGTCATCAGTGAAATGGATTATTGAATTTAAGTCACTCTGTAGCGTAGCTACATCAGCTTGGTTTTGTTTCTAGATTGAAATTTGGCAGCTGTATTCAAAACTGTTTTAAGGATCACCCAGTTTTCTCTGAAGCAGATTGTGTCTAAATTTAGTCTACACACTCTCTGCTCCATCCAGACTCATCTCTCTCTTCTTTTTTTTTTAACCTGCCTGGTGGTGGTGGTTTTATGACAATACTTTCATCCAAGAGAGTTGGTTCCTTTGCTGTCAGAGCAAGTACATGGCCGCATCTAGGAAAATCTTAACTTCACCAGGGAGCAAAATAACTCCACACGCATGGTGCATCTCTTGGGAGGGTCAGTGGTATCTTTTCGTAAGAGACAGGACTATTACTATATTAAGTTTTAAAAATAATTTCATTGGGAATCAGTAACATTAATTCAGGAGGCTGCTTTCAGAGTGCATAACCACATCTAGAATGGTGGAAGCCTTAGGTGTATGAGCCCCAAATTAGGCGAACCTAAAATCATGAACTTGCCCAGTAACCTTCCATCTCTCTTTTTAAACCATATACAAAATGGCTCCCACATGTGACTTTTAAAACTGACTTTCATAGCACCATTTTCTTACTTCTGAGGCCTTAAGCTTCAATCATCTTTAATTGGCCACTGCTTGGCTGCTGCGCGCTCCCCCATAAACACACATACTTAAACACTGTTTATTAAGCTTGTACTATTTAAGGCACCGTGAGAGTTAAAAAGGTTTTGACCTCCAAGTGCACACAATCAATCAGGTATTCACATCACTTCACAACAAGCTAATCTATTTTGCCTGTAAAGATCTTGGAGAAGTTCGGAGGAGGAAAGGTGATCAGGAGGCAGGGCTTTGAAAAATGACTATGATTTTTATTATGGAGAGAGCACAGTTCCTGTTGGTGGGAAATGGTTAGCAAGCATGAAGAGGTAAAACATTTCAAGACTTGATTATTTATTTATTTGGCCGTGTCCTGTGGCATGTGAAATCTTAGTTCCCTGACCAACCCTGGCCCTCTGCATTGCCCCCTGAGTTTTAACCACCAGACTGCCAGCAAAGTTGATTATTTTAAAATTCAGTTACGGTGTTGAATAAATGCTTTTGGTTTTGCAGAATCCTCTTGATGTATTATTCTTAAATATATTTTCATTCCAATTTCTAAAACTAGTCCAGGCCCTAGGTTACTATAATACTTTTCAATTAGTCTCTACCCTTTCCCTAATCCGATTTTTCTGCCATTTTACACTTTTTAAACATTTTGAACACATTTTTTTCTAAAAAATCTGCAGAGTACAACCCAAATTCCATAACCTAATACTCAGTTCTTATCATAGCCTTTTTTAAAAAAACTGTCTTTTCCACTTTTGTTGCTGCTTGTTTTAGTCATGCTATTTTTTTTTTTTTTCTCTGTCTTTCTCCCATGCTGTCTAGTCTGGTCATAAGGCCCGGCCTAGAGCCTGTCTCATTTCAGTAAATTTCCCAGGCTACCACAACTGAAAATATGATTGTTCGTTCCTGACATGAATCTTAATTAACTCCTTCCATGTATAGGAATCCGTATTCATTGATTGAGAGGACAAATTCAGTCAGATTGTCTATGCTTTGAGATAGGGACTGTACCTTTTTGTAAGCGTTTAAAATCCTCTTTTCAATTATATTCATTTTAAGTCCCCCCAAACATTTGGTGTTTGAATGTGGAAGTTTCCAGAGTTCAACTCTAAATCCGGTTTTCTACCTGGAAATTGAGATAAAATTAGTGTCCTTGGGCTTGGCTTGGGACTTAGGTCTCCCTCGTAGAGTTGGCCCCGATGAGTCTTGTCTGGGCTTTAAAATGCCACATTCCTGTTTGCCACTTGCTCGTGGCCTGGGCGGACGGTTGTGTAAGTTGCTTAGATGTTTTCATCCAGTACTCCTGTTCTTCAAAGAATTGTGCTAAATGTTGTGGGCTTTAATATCCCTTTGTGATCTAGGAGTTTATAATGTAGATGAGAAATGAGTGTAATTGAAAAAACATAGCTGCAGCAACATAAATAAGTGGCCATTTTCAGCTGGAATTGGTAGGGAAACCTCATGCAGGAGATGGAGTCGATCTGAAGGGAACTCATTACTGCTTATAATCTCCCCTGCCCACCTCTTTTATTCTGTGGTGCTTACTTAACATAAAATTATAATGTTTAAAAAATTCATTTAAAAAAGTGTATGTGAAAAAGTACAAGTAAGGGTCCTGGTA
Organism: Bos indicus; assembly: GCF_029378745.1. Lineage (NCBI taxonomy): Eukaryota > Metazoa > Chordata > Mammalia > Artiodactyla > Bovidae > Bos > Bos indicus. Next base: position 76,061,478 of record NC_091772.1, read on the forward strand.
CCCTAGGTCTTTGGTCATTATAGCTACCCCCTGTCTCCCTTGGGCTGCTGCTGTTAGAGGATATTCTATACTTTTGCTTACAGCTGTCTCTCTAGTTTCTATTTTTCTACACCACCCCCGCCCCGGGGATTGAACCCAGGCCCTCGGCAGTGAGAGGCTGGAGTCCTGACCACCAGGGAATTGCCCATATCTGTATATCTTACACTTGAGTTGCTGTTGTCTTTTTTTGCTCTCTCTCTCTAGTTGCTAAGTGGTGTCTGACTCTTGCAACCCCATGGATTGGAGGCTGTCAGGCTCTTCTGTCCATGGGATTCTCCAGGCAAGAATACTGGAGTGGGGTGCCTTTTTTGCTCTACTTCCACCCTTTTACCCCAGTAGAATTCTGTTCCCTGCGTTCTTTTTTTTTTTTTTTTTGTTCCCTGCGTTCTGATACAAATTAGCTATAAAAGATAAAAACTGCCATTTATCAGGAACCTGTGTGCCTGCACATTGTTGTGTGCTTAATGTACATGATCTCATTTAATAGTTTGGGTTTTTCGGTTTAGAGCCCTTTTTCCTTCTTCAAATGAAGTCTTACACAAAGCCTTATTCAAAATAGAAAAGATGAGTCTTTTAAAATTTATTTTCTAGGTTGAAATTTAAACTGTTTACTGGTTATAAAGGCAGTGAAAATGAAACTTGTGATGAGTATAAAATTTGAAATTGGGTTATGAAGAACTATTATGGGCCTAAATCTTATCTCTGCCTCGAGTTCATTTCTGTATTAAAAAAATTCCAACTCATACATGGATATAGTTGCTGATGGTCTCAGTTCAGAAATATTTTTAAAACTATGTAACAGGTGCACATGGGGCAGATTTGCAAGGTACCAAACGGGTGTACAGTGGAAAGTGAGGCTCCTTCCTCAGCCGTTTGCCAGCCATTTCACTGTCCCCTGCCCAAAGGTGGCCATTGTTACTCTAGGCATATAAATGCATGTACTTGAAAAGGTTTAAGCTTGATGAATTTCTCCTGTATTTGGGGGTAAACTTTATATTGAAGTGTAACATCACTCAGAAAAGTGCACAGTACAGTCTGATAAATTTTCATAGAATGAACACACCTATGTAACTGGCGCTTAAGCCCTATTCTGGACTGTGTATACTTTTTAAATGATCTTGAAGAGGTTTCATATCTGTTTTTATAGCTACTGATTTCTTTCTAAAGGTTACACAGTACTCTGCTGTATGGATATATATCATAATTTATCCAACTTCCAACTGTAAGTGTATTCATACATACTTCTTTGTTCCCATGTTTTGTTATAAAGTATATAAAAATTTGTGGTTGGAGAATGTTACTTTAAAGACTATGAATTTAACTTTTTATAGATACTGCAACTTACTCCCTTTAGGGGTATCCATTTACCAGTGAAGTGCCTGTTTCCCTCATCTCTGAGTAGTATGTTGTGGTATCAAATTTTTTAATTTGAGAAATTTAAAATGTTTCATGTATTTACTCTAGTGCTTTTTTTCCCCTTTTAACATAAAAATATAAAAATTAAAAATTAAGTTAGGATATCAAACTGGTGTGTGTGTGTGTGTGTGTGTATGTGTATATGTGTGTATGTTAGTCAGTTAGTCATGTCCGACTCTCTGTGACCCCATGGACTGGGGTCCTCTAGGCTCCTCTGTCCATGGAATTTTCCAGGTAAGAATACTCCAGTGGTACTTCCCTGGTGGTTCAGTGGTTGAGAATCTGCCTGCCGATGTAGGAGGACATGGGTTCAATTCCTGGTCTGGGAGGATCCATGTGCTGAGGAGCAGCTGGGCTGGTGCACCACACCTACTGAAACCCAAGTGCTCTAGGGCCCTCTCGCCATAATTCCTGACGCTTGAGAACCCTAGAGCCTGTGCTCTGCAACACAGGGAAGCCACCACAGTGAGAAGCCCTCACACCACAACTCGAGAGTAGCCAGCCCCTGATCGCTGCATTAGAGAGAGCCTGTGCAACAAAGACCCAGCACAACCAAAATAAGTACATAAATAATACATAAATAATTGGGGGGAAAAAAAAAAAGAATACTGGAGTGGGTTGCCATTTCCTTCTCCAGGGGATCTTCCCAACCCAGGGATTTAACCTGGGTCCCCTACATTGCAGGCAGATTCTTTACCATTTGAGTTAGAGTAGATTAATGAGGTGATAGACTATAATATGTTGTAACTATATATATTTGTTCCTTTTAGTATATTTGAAGATGTTTAAAAGGTGCCTAGATAACATTTGGATGTGCTCTTTTAAATTTTAGAAATCTGCTTTCAGTTCAGTTCAGTCGCTCAGTTGTGTCTGACTCTTTGCGAGCCCAAGGACTGCAGCACGCCAGTCCTCCCTGTCCATCACCAACTCCCGGAGTTTACCCAAACCCATTGAGTCGGTGATGTCATCCAACCATGTCATCCTCTGTTGTCCCCTTCTCCTCCTGCCCTCAATCTTTCCCAGCATCAGGGTCTTTTCCAATGAGTCAGCTCTTTGCATCAGGTGGCCAAAGTATCGGAGTTTCAGCTTCAAACATTAGTCCTTCCAATGGACACCCAGGACTGATCTCCTTTAGGATGGACTGGTTGGACCTCCTTGAGGTCCAAGGGACCAAGGGACTTTAAAGAGTCTTCTCCAACACCACAGTTCAAAAGCATCATTTCTTTGGTGCTCAACTTTCTTTATAGTCCAACTCTCACATCCATACATGACTACTGGAAAAACCATAGCCTTGACTAGATGCTTTATTGAGGTGTAATTTTCTTATAATAAAATTCAATCATTTTAAGTGTGCAGTTTGAGTTTTGATGGGTGTAAACAGTTTTACTGTCACTACAATCAGAATACAGAGGATTTCCATCACCCCAGAAAGTTCTTGCTCATTTGCATTCAGGCTTCTTTAGGGTTTTGTGTTCAATCATCCACTGTTCTGCTTTCTATCACTATAGTTTGCCATAATTTTCCTTTTTTCTTGCATTTTTATTCCAACTTTGAGGTGTAATTGACAATTGCATATATTTAAATTGTGAGATTTGGGTTTTGATGTATTAATAAATGTGTCTACCCATGAACCCACTATAATTACATTTAGTGGAAGTATCTGTTACCTCTGAAGTCCAAAATCTGATCCCTCCTGAATTCCTTTGTAATCCCTCCCTCCCCCATTTTCAGGCAATTACTCATCTGCCTTGTGTCACTGAAGATTAGCTTTATTTTTGAGAGCTTTTTATAAATGAGTTATATATACAATATGTACTTTTTCTTTAGTGGCTTCTTTCACTTATAGTGATGTTGAGATTTATTCATGTTGCATATATTAATAGTTTCATTTCTTTTTATTGTCTAGTACTGTTGTGTTATATAGGTATATCACTATTTATCCATTCACCTATTGATGGACATTTGGGTTGTGTCCAGTTTTTGGTTATCAGAAATAGAGCTTTTATGACATGTGTGTTGCAAGGCCTTGTGTGTGCACAAATACTTTTTTCTTTTGAGTAAATGTCCAGGAATGGAATGTGTGTGTCCCCCCCCGCCCCTCCCGCCAATTTTCCAAATACTGTTTGTTTCACTGAACCCGGGGATGGGGAGAAGGTATGTGAAAGTCTGGGATGCCAAGCCTAGCAGTGTGTAACATTTAAAAATTTTAAGAAACTGCCACCTGTCTCTCAACATGATTGTACCATTATATATTTTTCCCAGCAGTTTGTGATAGTTCAAGTTGTTTCACATCCCCACCAGCACTTCGTATGGCCAGTCTTTTTAATGTTAGCTATTCTAGTGGGTATGTAGTGGTAGCTCATTGGTGGCTTTGAGTTTTTTAATGATTAGTGATGTTGAAAATATTTGCACCTGCATACTGACCATTGGTGTATCTGTTTTGGTGAAGTGTCTGTTCATATCTTTTGCCCATTTTTAAGTTGGGTTTATCTTACTGAGATATAAGACTTCTTTTATTCTAGACCCCTGTAATGAAAAGGACATCTTTTTTTTTTTTTTTTTTTTGGGTGTTCTAAAAGGTCTTGTAGGTCTTCATAGAACCGTTCAACTTCAGCTTCTTCAGCGTTACTGGTTGGGGCATAGACTTGGATTACCGTGATATTGAATGGTTTGCCTTGGAAACGTACAGAGATCATTCTGTCATTTTTGAGAATGCATCCAAGTACTGCATTTCGGACTCTCTTGTTGACCATGATGGCTACTCCATTTCTTCTGAGGGATTCCTGCCCGCAGTAGTAGATATAATGGTCATCTGAGTTAAATTCACCCATTCCAGTCCAGTTCGCTGATTCCTAGAATGTTGACGTTCACTCTTGCCATCTCCTGTTTGACCACTTCCAATTTGCCTTGATTCATGGACCTGACATCCCAGGTTCCTATGCAATATTGCTCTTTACAGCATCGGACCTTGCTTCTATCACCAGTCACATCCACAGCTGGGTATTGTTTTTGCTTTGGCTCCATCCCTTCATTCTTTCTGGAGTTATTTCTCCACTGATCTCCAGTAGCATATTGGGCCCCTATTGACCTGGGGAGTTCCTCTTTCAGTATCCTATCGTTTTGGTGATGGACAGGGAGGCCTGGCGTGCTGCGATTCATGAGGTCGCAAAGAGTCGGACACGACTGAGTAACTGAACTGAATTGATTCTAGACCCAAAGCCTTTTTTAGATATGTATTTTAAAAATATTTACTTTTAGTCTGTGGTCTGCTTTGGAAGAGCAGAAGTTTTTACTGTTACTGGCATTCAGTGTATTGATTTTTGTGTTGTGTTTGAAAAATATTTGCCGAAGATTTTTCTCATTTCCCCCCTAGAAATTTTATAACTTTAGCTCTTAAATTTAGGTCTGTAACCTGTTTGAGTTAATTGTCTTATATGGTGTGAGATAAGGATGAGGGTCATATTTTGGTATATTGTATTGAACTTTTCCAGCACCATTTGTTGAAAAGATTTTACATTCCCCATTGAATTGACTTGGCACCTTTGTTGAAATTCAGATAGTCAAATAAATATGTGTAGGTCAATTTTTGAAATCTCTTCTGTTCCATTGATGCATATTTCAATCTGTCTGTACTCAAGCTTTGGAATCACATAGGGGAAGTCCTCCAGCTTTTTTTTCCCCCAAATTATTTTGGCTATTCTGGGTCCTTTGCATTTCTATATATTGTTAAACTCTTGTTGATTTCTGCAAAATGTCTGTTGTGATTTTCATTGTGATTGCATTGAGTCAGTTGATCATTTGGGAAGAATTGATTTCTTAGAATACTGTCTTCTGTTCTATGAACATGTTATATATCTCTCCACTTATTTAGGTCTTTTTTAATTTCTCTTACCAGTGTTTTGTAGCTATCTGTGTACAATCTTATAAAAGCTTTTATCACTGAAACATGTATATGTTGCCTAAGTTTTTTTGTTTTTGCTACACCTCACGGCACGTGGGATCCTAGTTCCGCTGCCAGGGATTGAATCTGTGTCCCCTGCAGTGGAAGCATGGAGCCTTCTCCACTGGACTGCAAGGGAGGTCCCTAAATTTTATATTTTAAAAATGTGATTGTAAATAGTATTTTTAAAATTTCAACTTTCAATAATTGGTGTATATAAGTATCATTGAGTTTTGTATATTCACCTAGTATCTTGCCACACTCGTTTTAGTAGCTTTTAGATAGTTTGATTAGGAAGATTTTGTATATCAGTGATCGTGTTGTTTCTGAATAAAGATAAGTTTTGTTTCTTCTTTTCCAAGCAGTATGTGTCATCTTCTTTTTCTTTTGGCTTTACTGTAATGGCTAGTGCTTCCAGTAGAATGTAGGGATTTTGATTTTGATTGCATTGAACCATTTGACCAATTTGATTAATTTGGGGAGATAACTTTGTCTTGTTCTCAGCCTTAGTGGGTAAGTAGTCTCTCTTTCACCATTAAGTAAGATGTTTTAAAAAATTTCTATTGGAGTATTGTTGATTTACAGTGTTGTGTTAGAGTCTGCTGTACAGCACAGTGAATCAGTTTTACATATATCCACTCTTTTTTAGATTCTTTTCCCATATAGGTCATTACAGAGTATTGAGTAGAGTTCTCTGTTCTATACAGTAGGTTCTTATTAGTTTTCTATTGTACATACAGAAGTGTGTGTGAGTCTCAGTCTGCTAATTTATCCCTCCCCTATTCTTTTCCCCTTGGTAACCATAAGTTTGTTTTCTGCATCTGTGACTCTGTTACAGAATAAGTTTACTTGTAGCATTTTTTTAGATTCCGTGTGTAGTAGCATACAATGTTTGTCTGACTACTTCACAAAGTATGACTATCTCTAGGTCCATCTGTGTTGCTGCAAATGGGATTATTTCGTTTTTGTTTTTTTTTTTTCCCCCATGGCTGAGAAATATTCCATTTAGAATATGAAGAGCTGCTGGGAAATATTTAAGGCAAAAGGAGATGGGGTGTGGCACAGGATAAAATTGTTAGATAACATCAATGACTCAATGAATGTGAATTGGAGCAAACTTTGAGAGATAGTGGGAGACAGTGGAGCCTGGTGTGCTCCAGTCCATGGGGTTGGAAAAAGTTGGACATGATTTAGTGACTGAACCAACAACAAATATTCCATGGAATATATGTGCCATATCTTTATCCATTCATCCATTAATGAATATTTATGTTCCTTCCATATCCTGGCTATTGTAAATAGTGCTGCAGTAAACATCGGGGTGCATGTATCTTTCTGAATTATGGTTTTCTACAGATGAATATCCAGGAGTAAAGATGTTAGTTGTGCTGATCTGTTTTATATCAATATAGCTTCCCCCCCTCTCCCCCATTCTTGTGTTGAATTTTAGGAGGTCTGTTTTTTGATGCTTTTAATGTATATTCTGGATATACATCTTTTTATCAGATGTTTTCCTAATACTTTGTACCAGTGTTCCAGTCTTTGGTGGTACAGATCTTTATTCGTTGTTAGCAATGTCTTTGTATTAATGCTCAAGTTTTTGGTCATATGTATGTTTTGGGGGATAGCAAGCGTTTCAAAGCTTGAGTAACAGTTACACAGCCATGTATTATAGATCCCATTTCTTAGTTCATATAAATGCAAAGAAGCAAATTGTTAACCTGGGCCATATCAGTTCTTAAACATAGAAAATTATTTGCCACTGTATTGAAGTATTATAAGTCATTTTTCATTTTTAGGTAGTTTGGAACTAGATCTTTTTACCTCTTTAATAAAAATGAAACAATAAATCCTTGTTTATATTCTCATTTATTTTTACAAATTAAGATGAAAGCATCAAATATTTTGGTCTGGGATAATCCTAATGAGAAGGTGCCAAGAACTCTGAATCTCACCTGTGAGGCTTGTCATTGTTCTGTCTTTAATCCTTACCGAAAAACCCAATCTTCATGGCTCACCTTAGTTTGGAATATATTGCTTTTTCACCAAGCTATACTGTCTGTCTTTTCAAGGTTTCTGTGCCTAACTGTTCTACTGGTTGTGTTAGCTTTTGAATGCCTCCTCTCTAAGCTTATGATCAAATATCAGCAGCTTCACAATGTGCTATTTTTCACATTTAGTATTTATATTACATTATTGTAACCTTAAATCACCTCAGTATCTTCCTGGGCACTTTTTTTTCTTACCAGGATAGAGTGACACTTTAATTTACTTACCAGTTCCCTTACCCTGATTTGAAGATAAGTATTTTAAATCTTTTCTGATTTTGATTTATTCTTTCTGTCATGCTATAACTTTGGAATGTTTTGCAGTTTACATTTAAGAAGGCTTATTTTAAAAAGCCAGTGGAAATTTCCAGCTTAAAAAAAAAATCCAACTACTGGTCTAATAACTGCTTTGCAGGAAGAAAGAAATATGAAACAGAACCGCAGACATTCTGGATGTCAGCCTGTGAAATTTTCCACTATTTCCCATAATAACATGCAGGCATGCTTATACTGCTGGATTCAGTGCCACTGCAGTTGCACTGTGAGTGGAATTTGAAGCTACTCTATCAATGATAAAATGGCATCCGGCCAGCTTTTAGAGAGCAGTGCATACATTCATGCAGTATACTGTATGTTTCATCTCTGCCTGAATAGTGTGGCTATAACACTGAACTTGCAAAGTTATTTAGAAATCTTGATTTCAAAATTTCCGTTCTAGGCGAATTTTGATTTTTAAATGTTCAGTAGGTATATTACACTTCTGAGAATACAGATTTATAAAATTCTTTTAGTCACAATATTTGTAAAATTTTATTTTAGAGGATTTTATACTCTGTTGAAGAATGCTCAGAAAATTAAAACAAAAGTTTAAAAAATTTTCTCAAGCTCAGTATTTGGTGTGATTCAAGAAAGACTTTAGTCTGTATTTCAGGTTCCTTTTAATCTTTTCAAAGAACCAAGGAGGCCTTACATTAAAACTAATAATTATGTTTTTATTTTGCTATTTCAAATTTAAAGGCTAACAGTTATACTCTTTTCCTAATGAGGGAAGTCCAGGTTGCCCAGTTCTATAAACTGGTGAAGCTGAATGACGAAGAGTAAATTGCAAATGCGCTGTGATTGCCCACTTCTGCCTTTTTTCACCTCTTTCATGGCAAATGCCTCACAGTGGTATTAAGGAATGAAATTGAAAAATTCAGATTTTGTGAATTTAAATTCCCCACTTCTCCAGTGGGGAATTTGAGCATTCAAAGTGATGCAACAGATGTACATACATATCTTTGTATGTTTTAAGACTTGTAAGTCACATTTTGGAAATAAAGACATATGACATGTATCTTTTTCAGAACTGTTGGCTCTTAGGTTTAAACAGGAACAACTTTGTGACATAGCAGGGGCCTCCACCCCAACCTGTGGCCTGCTGCTCTACCTTATGCTGTCTCTCCCTTCCTCCTGACCTCTCCTGTGCCTCTAACCCTTCTCCTGTCCTCTTCATGCACTTCCTCTTCTCAGCCCGCATTCCGTCTCCGTCTCCCTTTCCTCTCAGCCTAAATCTTCTTCTGGCCCATACCCTTTTTTCCTTTGTCAACTTCTTTCCATCCTTCAGGTCTGTCGCTTTTTCTAATTGCTCACTGTTAACCAAATCTTTTCTTTATCTTTGGAAGGCTTCTTTGCTCCAAGCTTCTCTGCTTCTGTCAGATTGATTTTCTTTTAGTTTCTGAACCATGAAACACACATGTCCTCACACTTTCCCAAATCCTTGAACTCTTATTTCTGCCTTCATGTTTCAATTTATTTTACAGAGATTTATTGAGTGCTAGCCATGTGTTGGGCTTTTCCATAGATGTTCAGGATATACTAGTGATCAGAATGTCTGTGGGGGAAAAAGGACGCATAAGGGGACTGGAAGCTGGTGTGTATGTTGTATTGTGGGGCTTGCATTTTAGATGGATGGATAGTCATGGTGACCTTCTCTGAGAAAGTGATGTTTGAGTAGAGTCCAGAAAGTAAGCCTTGTGAGTATTGGTAGAGTGGGGAGCACTGGTGTGGAGGGAGCAGCTAGTGGGAAGGCCCTTTGGCGGGAGAGTGTTCTTAGTGTACTTGAGGGAGGTGGCCAGTGTGCCAGAGCACTGTGAGCAAAGGAGTAGAGTCAGAGAAGATCGAGAGGTGACAGTGGGACCTTGTAGGCAGTGGTGACGCTTTGAGCAAAGTGGGAAACCGCTCCAGGTGTTCTGTGTTTTGGTATTCCAAAAAGATCTTGTGAGCATTGTTCACCCCCTTCCACTGCTTTTTTTTTTTTTTTTAAAGCATTTTGTTTTTTAAATTATAAAAGTAATTTTATACTTATGTGGAAAATACAGAAAAATACAAAGGAGAAAGCTTTACTTTATCAAAGAACAAATATAGATTACCAGTATACCTCATCATCCATTATTGAAGGTTTTGTGTGTCTCTTCCCACTTGTTTTTCTTTGTGCTTGTGCGTGCATGCACGCCCACACATACACACACACACACCCACCCACCCGTGCCTCCTGCACTGTGGGGTTTTAGTGGAGAGCAAATAAACTGAGTTAGGCTTTACAGAGATTGCTCCAGCTGCTTTGTGAAAAGTAACCTATAAGAGAGCAAGAGGTAGGGAGACCTCTGAAGGGGTGTTCCAGTAGTTCAGGTCCCAGGAAAAGTAGCTTGGACTTCAGTGGTGGCAGAGGAGGTGATAGGAAGTGATCAAATTCTGCATATATTCAAAGAGAAAGCCAACAGAATTTTGCAATGGATTCAGGGTGGGGCCATGGCAGGGTCGGGTGGGGCCTGGTGAGAGAGAAGGAGGGGAAGAATCAGGGGTGACTCAAAAGTTTTTGGCTTAAGCTACTAGAGACCTTTGGTTTTATTTTTCTTTCTTGTCAAACTGCCCATCCAAGGTTCAGTTCTGGCTTCTTTATTATGTGTTTTTCTTGTTCATTTGAACTCATGATTACTTCTTTCACCAAGCCTCTAGTCTGCTCTGCCCAGCTTGGCGCTTGGAATACACCACAAGATGCTATATATAACAAATTGTTGCATTAGAATTAGTCTTCCTAACTAGGTAGTGAGCATCCTTTTACTGGATTGTGCTGAATTTATGCAGTGTGCTCTGAGACTAATAACTTTCTGAGTACTTTGTGGGCATTCAGTAAATGTTGTTTAATTGTATACTCCACAAGCTTGAGAGCAGGATATGAGGAAAACCTTAAAGTAAATGCCTGCTTTAGCTGTACTTTGGTATACGGACATCTGCAACCCACCCCCCCCCCCCCCTTTTTATTTTCTTTTTTACTTCTAACATCTGTTCTGGCTTTTCTCCTTTTTCCCAAACCTTTACTTAAATAATGTGTGTGAAAGGGTCTCAGTTGTGTCCAACTCTTTGCAACCCCATGGACTACACAGTCCATGGAATTCTCCAGGCCACAATACTGGAGTGGGTAGCCATTCCCTTCTCCAGGGGATCTTCCCAACCCAGGACTTGAACCCAGGTCTCCACATTGCAGGTGGATTCTTTACCAGCTGAGCCACCAGAGAAGCTCTTACTTAAATAAGGGGGGGAAAAAAAAGTTTGGATGCCCTGCTTTGTTTCCAGGACTTCATTTTGTGTTTCTGCTAAGATTTTTCTCTAAAGAAAATGTAAGCAGTGTAGTGTTGCCTAGAAGTATTGTGTTTTAGTGTCTGTCTTGGTTTGCTTAGCTTTTTCAATTTTGGAGATAATCTGTTAACTCATTTGTGCTTTTGGCTTTCCTTCTTGTGTCACGGAAAATAGAATATGAACTCTCTGAGGGCTGGTAGTTAGTTATTTTGTTCACTGCTAGATCATTAGTGCTGAGAATGGTGGCAGGCACGTAGTTGGTATTCACATATTGAATGAATTCAGAGTAGCAGTAGCAACAGTTCCTATTTATTGAGCATATACTATACGCCAAAGTGCTAGGTGCTCTGAATGGATTAGGGGGCATGTACATCTTAATGCTGAATGAGTTTCCGATCCACACGTTGGTGTTTGAATGAGTATGACGGAGGAAGAGCAGATGCCAGTTGTTACCGGATTTAACCGAGTTTAAGATGCCATGGTATACAATGCGTTATTCTACCTACCAGTACTCAGAAAAGGTAAAACTGCCGATTGTGGGGTGTGGTCAGTAGCACATTCTGATTTCAAAGGTGTGAAAACAGGAAAAAAAAAACCTTAAGAATTTCTATTGTAAGTCAACTATACCTGACTTTAAAAAAGTGAAAAAAATCTAAGAATCTTTAAAATAAGGCATACCAGCTGTAATACTCAACATTGGATTTTACATAAACCCTCATTTAATGATCATAGAGTTAGGTAGGCATTATTATTCTTATTTTAGAGATGAAGAAGCTGAAATTTATGCGATATGTTCATAGGTTCTCAAGCTAGAGGATCCAGATTGAAGCCATGGCCTTTTTTACCACCCCACATTGCTTCAGGAGTCAGGGCAGCAAAACAGTACATTGGCCTGTCAGCTCTGGCTGGAAGGTTCTTACTTGGCCTGGCTTTAAATACTTTCTTAATGTGACTGATTTTTTTTTTTTTTAATAAATAAAAACTTTGTATTTAATAAGTGCCAGCTACTCTGTTTGTATTTTTGAAAGTGAAAGACGTTCAGTTGTGTCTGACTCTTTGCGACCCCATAGACTGTACAGTCCATGGAGTTCTCCAGGCCAGAATACTGGAGTGGGTCACCTTTCCCTTCTCCAGGGGATCATCCTGACCCAGGGATTGAACCCAGGTCTTCTGCATTGCAGGAGGATTCTTTACCAACTGAGCTATCAGGGAAGCCCTGTTTGTATTTTTATATGGATACAAAACAATATAAGGCCTTATCTCTTTCTCTCAAGGAATTTATATACAGTCTATTTGGGGAGATGAGAAATAAAAACATGAAAGTTAGATAAGCAGAGAAGATTTAAATAACATTTCAGAGAATAATGAAAGAGGTTTAACAAGGCAGTGCAGGATTAATTGCTAAATAAATTGTACAAATAATTGCTTTTTTTAGTTCAGAGGAAGGGGAGATGGCTTGAGGCTGGAGTAATCCAGGGAAGGATTTAAATGAATTCTTGGGAGATAGTTTCAGTTAGTGAGATTATTTATTTACTTTAACATTGTATTAATGTTTGTTACAAGTGGAATTCTGGACTGTGGAACATGAGGAACTTTGGTACATTAAGTTTTTTCTGTCTATATGAGAGCAGAGGAACTGCCTGCCATAGAAAAGTACAAGACATCATGTGGTGTCAAGTAGATAGGCAAAATACTCACTAAGAAGGGCCTTTGGGTGAAAAAGAAGGAACTCCCGAATGCCTTGCGTGCCATGCCCCTCTTACCACATTTTTACAATCCGTTGCACTTTCTGAACTATCACTGAGGTACTTTCTGTGGCTCCTAGAGTTCGTGATGAACTTCTGAATATTGGAAGCGAGCGTTGACGTCCTTTATGTTATTCATATTTCTTGTATTTTGAAATAGGAGCTCTTAGTTAAAGACTCACAGCACATAAAGAAGAGTCCACTCTGTTTCCGGAGGATATGATTGGCAGTGTTTCTGGTTACATTCCTGAATCAGACATGGAACTCGACATTAGATTGTAGAGTGTGTTATTACTTGTTTTACAGACTAGTCAAAAGCAAAACAATAAAGGCTTGGAAAGCAAGAGAACTGTGTTTTGGATCTTGTTGGTAGTCTTGGCCATTTTATTTAACCTTCCTCGTTAGGTCACATGTAAGATTCTTTCCCTATTTTTTTAAGAACATTTTTTTCTTACTTTTTAAATAATTGGTAATATATATAGATGGCTAACAAAATTCAAACTTTTCCAAAGCATATGAAGGTTCCTTTCACTTTCTTTTGTTTCCTAATTCCTTTCTCAGAGGCAGTCACTGTTACCATTTCCTTTTGTATATGTTTACGACATATCTATGTATCTTTAGAATTTACATATTTGCTGTAAGCACATGGAGTAGCATTGTTTTGTACCTAGTACAAAAAAAAAACATTGTTTTGTACCTGGTTATGTTTAACATTACATTTTGAAAATGGTTTCATATCACTGCATGCAGATCTAGTTCTTCTGTTAAAGTAGATTATCATTTTTATAATTAATCAATTTATCATTAATGGATATGTTGCATATAACAACAGAGTGCTATGGTGAGTTTTCTAATATACATTTTATTAAAGTTTATATCTGCATCTTGAATATTAGGAGTGAGATTAAGCATTCTGCTTCACCTCCTAAATGTATAAAGGACATTTGTATTTTCTTATTCTATAAACTATTGTCTACTTTTCTTGAGGTTATTTGGAGTTTTTCTTATTTTCATATAATAAAATAAATTTTGTATATTATAAAAAGCATTTGCCTTTGAAAAATACTTGTTGCAAATACTTCACTGCCTTTTTAAATAGTAATTGTCCTTTTTGCAGGTAAATATTGCTTCATTTTATACTAAAATGCCCTCTTTTCCAGTATTTTTCATTAAATTCTTCATAGTCAATTTGTATATTTTTATACAAGATGAAATTATGCTTTTTAATACATTTTGTATGTAATATACCTGATTTTACTGTGGTAAAGTATACATAACAAAAAATGTACTGCTTTTGTGTGTACGATTCAGTAGTAGTAAGTACCTCGACCGTGTTGTACAACCATTATCACTATGCATTTCCAAAACTTTTTCATCCCAAATAAACCTAATATGTATTTAGGTAGTAATTTCAGTTTATGATTTAATAACTGCCTCTCATATTTAAAAGGATACATGTGTGCTCTTTTCAGCCTTGAGACACAGAACTCTATATCCTTGCTTGGAGGAGAGATTTTTAGTAAGAGGCACAGCTATAATTGGGAGTCTCGTACTTAGAGGATTCTGTTCTGATTCTAGTAACCAGTTTAGGTTATCATTTTCTTGATCCACTTTTAGTGAAACTGCTTTTCTCGGGGCTTCCTTAGTGGCTCAGTGGTAAAACCCACCTGCCAGTGCAGGAGATGCGGATTAGATCCCTGGTCTGGGAAGATCCCATGTGAGCAGCTAAGCCCATGCGCCACAACTCCTAAGCCTGTGCTCTGGAGCCCTCAAGCTGCAGCCCCTGAGCCCATGTGCTGCAACTGCTGAAGTCCGCACACCTAGAGCCGTGCTCTGCACCAAGGAAGCCGGCACGGTGAGAAGCCCGTGGGCCGCAACTAGAGAGAAAGCCCATGTGGCAGTGAAGACCCGGCACAGCTAAAAATAGATAGATAAACAAAAAAAACGACTTTTTTTTTATGCTTTGTATTTTGGAAAATTTCAAACATAAAAAGAGTAGAATGGTATAGTATTTCCAATGTGCTTATCACTCAGGTTTACCAATAATCAGTTTATGGCCCATCTTGTTTCATTTATGTCTCCAGTTACTGATACTTTTCTTCCTCCACATTGTTTTGAAGCAAATACCAGGCATCATACGATTTCCTTAAGAATCTTTAAAAGATAAGAACTCCTTCAAATCCCATCTCCCCTAACCCCACATAACAAGTCTACGTAGAAAAACTAAAGTAATTCCTTTAGCAGCACCAAATACACAGTCACTATTCAATTTTATAGTTCTTCCTGTTGCTTCTCCTTTTTAAAAAAAATCTGACTCAGATCCAAGCAAGATTCACACATTGCAGTTTGGTTGGTATGTATCTTATGTACTTTTTAAGTATTGGTTGCTTCGCCTCTCTTCTTTGGAATTTTTTTTTTTTCTATAGAATTTCTTGTTGCCTAGATTTTGCTGAGTATATCCTTATTGTTGTTGTTGTATTAGTCGCTCAGTTGTATCAACTCTCTGAGATCTCATGGACTGTAGCCTGCTAGGCTCCTCTGTTGGAATTTTCCAGGCAAGAATTCTGGAGTGGGTTGCTTTTTTCTCCTCCAGGGGGTCTTCCTGACCCAGGGATCGAGCTGCCTTCTCCTGCATTACAGGCAGGTTCTTTACTGTCTCAGCCACCAGGGAAGCCCTGAGTATATCCTTACGGTATTTAAACTGTTTCTCTGTATTTTTTTTTTTTTTTTAAATATAAATTGGTAGATGGCTGTCAAGATTTGATCAGATTAAGGTTCAGTTACTTTGGGCAAGTTTGTTAGTTATCTATTGCTATGTAACAAAAGAATGCCAGTCTTAGCAATTTAGAACATTTATTATCTTCCATAGTTTCTGAAGGTGAGCAGTCTGGGAGTGGCTTAGCTGGGTGGTTCTAGCGTCAAGTCTCTCATGGGTCACAGTGAAGCCGTCACCCAGGGCTGCAGTCATCTGAAGGTTTGATTGGGGCTGGAAGATCTGCTTTCAGGATGGCTTACTCCCATGGCTGTTGTTGGAGGTCTTAGTTTTTTGCTTATCCTCAAGGCACTGTGGACTTCCTCAAGAACTTCCCTGGTGGCCCAGATGGTAAAGCATCTGTCTACAATGCAGGAGACCTGGGTTTGATCCCTGGGTCGGGAAGATTCCCTGGAGAAGGAAATGGCAACTCACTCCAATACTCTTGTCTGGAAAATCCTGTGGACGGAGGAGCTTGGTGCAGGCTACTGTCCATGGGGTCGCAAAGAGTTGGGCATGACTGAGCAACTTCACTTTCTTTCACTTTCAAGGCACTCTGCCAGAGCAAGTGATCAGGGAGAGAGGGAGATAGGGAGGAAAAAAGCTGCAGTGCCCTTTATGAGCCCAGAATTGACACACTGTCAGTTCTGCTCTATTCTCTTGGTCCTACACACCAGCCCTGACACCATGTGGAAAGGGACTACTTAAGGGTATGAATTTTAGGAGATGGATATCACTAGGGAAAAATTTGAAGACTGGCTATTGTAGTGAGATGATTATTTATGTGGGGTGGTTTATTAAGACACACATGTTGTTTACTTCTCTCTTTGTAATACTTGATGTTATTGATCAGACCCTTCATCTGCAAATTTATATGCAAATACTAATACTGTCATACTGTTACAGTTCATGTAGGAAAGGCAGGAGGTTTGGCTCTTTTTCTTTCAGTTCAGTTCAGTCGCTCAATTGTGTGTATTTGTGACCCCATGAAACCGCAGCACGCCAGGCTTCCCTGTCCATCACCAACTCCCGGAGTTTACCCAGATTCATGTCCATTGAGTCGGTGATGTCATCCAACCATCTCATTCTCTGTTGTTCCCTTCTCCTCCTGCCCTCAATCTTGCCCAGCATCAGAGTCTTTTCAAATGAGTCGGCTCTTCGCATCAGGTGGCCAAAGTATTGGAGCTTCAACATCAGTCCTTCCAATGAACACCCACCCAGGACTGATCTCCTTTAGGATGGACTGGTTGGATCTCCTTGCAGTCCAAGGGACTCTCAAGAGTCTTCTCCAACAACAGTTCAAAAGCATCAATTCTTCGGTGCTCAGCTTTCTTTATAGTCCAACTCTCACATCCATACATGACCACTGGAAAAACCATAGCCTTGACTAGATGGACCTTTGTTGACAAAATAATGTCTCTGCTTTTGAATATGCTATCTAGATTGGTCATAACTTTTCTTCCAAGGAGTAAGCGTCTTTTAATTTCATGGCTGCAGTCACCATCTGCAGTGATTTTGGAGCCCCCAAAGATAAAGTGTCACTGTTTCCACTGTTTCCCCATCTATTTGCCATGAAGTGATGGGACCAGATGCCATGATCTTAGTTTTCTGAATGTTGAGCTTTAAGCCAGCTCTTTCACTCTCCTCTTTTACCTTCATCAAGAGGCTCTTTAGTTCCTCTTTGCTTTCTGTCATAAGAGTGATGTCATCTTCATATCTGAGGTTATTGATAGTTCTCCCAGCAGTCTTGATTCCAGCTTGTGCTTCATCCAGCCCAGCGTTTCTCATGATGTTCACTATGCAGAGAACAATATATAACCTTGACGTACTCCTTTCAGGATTGGAACCAGTCCGTTGTTCCATATCCGGTTCTAACTGTTGCTTCTTAACCTGCATACATATTTCTCAGGAGGCGGTTAAGGTGGTCTGGTATTCCCATCTCTTTCAGAATTTTCCACAGTTTGTTGTGATCTACACAGTCAAAGGCTTTAGCATGATCAGTGAAGCAGAAGTAGATGTTTTTCTGGAATTCTCTTGCTCTTTCTATGATCTAATGGAGGTTGGCATTATAGAGAAAGCATTGTCAAAGCATACAGTTATTGTAACATGTTCCTTGTGACATCAGTCTTTTATAAGTAAATATATATTTAATTTCCACTAATTTCATTATTTTTATGCTGATATGAACTTTCCAGTAATTAGGGTTGTCTGGCATTCATTCTCACATGAATCCCCAGGATTAACTATGGCAGCAGTGTTGTCTGAGTTCTGCCATGTTTAAACACTTGCTGGTGGCACCTCTTGCTGGTTTGGCTGATTGTAAAATTCTTTCTAGAGTGTGTGTCGTTCCATTGTCTTTGGGCGGAGAGCATCGCTGTTACAGTCTGAGGTGAGTCTGGTTTTCTAAGTGACTTAGTTTTTTTTGTCTTTGCCCAAATGTCCAAAGGCTCTTTTTCATGGTGCTGTTATGTATTGGTGTTGGTTGTTCAAACTCATTTTTTTTTTCAAGTAAGTAAATCCTTTCAATATGTAGTTTTAGGCCCCCTCCACTCTCCTTTTTGTCTCAACATCAGGACAGATTTCTTGACTTGTAGGGGTTTTTTTTTTCCTTTTGTTTTTGTTGTTCTGCTGCCTTGGTTTTCTTCTTTCAGGTATACACTATACATATGTTGGGTCTTTGTCAAGTGTTATGTGAGATAAACCTTTCTTCTTTTTCTAGACTTTATAGTCACCTGTCTTCTCAAATCTTCCCATTTGGATTTCTAATAAAACCTTAAAGTCAACATGTCTAAAATTGAACTTGTGACCTTCCCTTCTAAATTTCCTTTAAGAAGCCTTCCATGTCTCCTTTGTTGGTAATTTGATTCTTTCAGTTGTGCTGGACAAAAACCTGAGCTCCTTTTTCTCTCACTTCCATATATTTAGTCACTTAGTCGTGTCTGACTCTTTGAGACCCCATGGACTGTAGCCTGCCAGGCTTCTCTGTCCATGGAATTTTCCAGGCAAGAATACTGGAGCAGTTTGCCATTTTTTACTCCACGGGTCATCCTGATCCAGGGATTGAACCCCAGTCTCCTTTGTCTCCTGCATTGAAGGTAAATTCTTTATCACTGAGCCACTGGGGTTCTGTCTGTTAATAACATAACAGTTGGACAGATATTTTAAAATGCTAAGCCATTTGGCATTTGGCGATATCTCCTTATTCTGCAGAGGTTTTCTCATTTCGTTTAGTAAGAAAGTCCTTCCTTGGTGTATGAGGCCCTCTGCCCTTTGCTCCTGATAGATCTCGGTTTTCACCTTTCGTTCCTCTCTCTCTCTTCCTCACTCTTGGTTCAGTACTGTTCTTCTTCACATGGGGCTTAGTACTTGCCTCTGGGTGTGCCGTCTTTGAGGAATGCTTTTTCACTCTATCTGTTTGACTAACTTTGTTATCTCTGTATGTCTCAAATCTCACCCTCCTAGTGAGGCCTATTCTCACCACCCTTTTTAATACTGGAACCTTGCCCCTCATAGCACTGATCTTTTAACATACCATGTAATTTATTTATTTATTGTGTTTAAAGGTGATATACCTTTCCCTGATAAAATATGAGTTCCACAAGGACAGGGATCTTAGATAAAGTGCGTGGCATATGGTAGATGTTGATTATTCATTTGTTGAGTGGATAAATATGCTCTGTATTTCCTTGAAAGCATATCCTCAGACTCTTCTGCCCCTGTCTGTGGCATGGTGTTTTTCTGGGCATAGTCTGTCTTTCATCTTCAAACTCCATGGGACTACATTAGGGAAGTCCCTGGTCTCTGTTGGTTTCATTTTAGCTCTTGGTCTGTTGAGGCTGGCACTGGTTCTAGAAATCCATTCAGGATGGACGTTCACTCTGAATTTGTTTAAAGGTAGGGTGATCTGTTAATATGAAGAATCCCTGAGCAGTAGTTAACCATTTATTGTATGTACAGGGAATTTCTTTTTATTTTTTTAGCCAGCCTAATAATAATTCACTATCTTTTACTGAATTTTCAGTGACCGTTTGAGGAAGGGGTTGGTAGCTATAGGCATTTGTTAATATGCAGTTGAAAATTGCTTTATTAAAAAGTGTATATGCATTATTATGTCTTCCCAGTGTTTCCGTATTTTGTTTCAGCAAATTAAGAAAGTCACAGTGGTCCAGAAAGCACTGTTAGGACAGCTTCCTGAGGGTCTCCCCAGGAGAGGCCGCTCCGCTGTCAGGTGCGGGTGCACAGTGTGGGGTCCAGGACACAGCGATGGGTCTTTAATTGGAGAGCATGATAAAACCAACTAGTGTTAGAAAGGGTCTCAAAAAAATGCAATTTGGTGAGGTTTTAAAAAATTATTAGTTATTATTGAAAACATTTGTTAAATATTCCTTTTCTCAATTTGGATTGGATATAATGCATAAAAAATTCAAAGACATTATAAAAACATTGCTTACGAAGTTAATACCTGTTCTCTGTAGGTGATAGTAAATTAAAATGTTAAAAAAAAGAGACAACCCAGGGAATATCATTTTGGTGTATACCTTTTCAGTCTTTATCTATGAATACACAGTACATAAGAAATGGAAATGAGGTCATATTATATGTTACAATATATTGTGAACATTTAAAAAGGCTTAGTGTTTCATTATGTGGATATAACTTATTCACTTTCCTGATGTTGCCCACTTAGGTTGTCTTTATTTTCTATTATAAAATAACATTGCGGTGAAAGTTTCTTATTACTTGTCTTATTCAGCTTACGTGAAACCTTTATGCATGTTTAAGTAATTATCCTTAAGAAATTTTTATCTTTTTCAAATTATTTTAAAATTGTATGTGAAATTAAAATTTTACAGTAACCTTAATGAAAAGAGGACAGACTTTTCGTAGTCACTTAGATTACCAATACTAGTTAAGATAAAATTCTTTAGAAGTATAATTTACCATTTGCAGTAATGAGTTCTCATTATGGTCATCTTTTTGGTAAGTAATACATTGGAATGAAGAATGCTTTAGGTGAATAACCAATGTACCTTTAACCAACTACAGGGATTTTTGTTTTTTTTTTTTAAGTACTTGAGACAATGCTTAAATAGGTATTTATATTAAGAAGCGTAAGAGAAGAAGCTCACTGTAACTTCCCCCCTAATGCATTGTTAATTTAGGCAAAAATTAGTGCTGTGTGCTCCTTCCTCCTATATGTATGTCTTCAAAAATTCTTTTTTTTTTTTTTTTGAAGTCGCTCAGTCGTGTCCGACTCTTTGCGACCCCATGGACTGTAGCCTATCAGACTCCTCCGTCCATGGGATTTTCCAGGCAAGAATGCTGGAGTGGATTGCCATTTCCTTCTCCATTCACAAATTCTTGTATGGTACCATGAATAACTTACTACTTGTTTAAAAATATGTAAATATTTAATTAAATTAAGTAAATTAAATTAAGTAAATTATTTACATATTTGTTTTAAAATATAGACTTTGACAAAGCTTCAAAAGTTTCCAATTTCATTTACAGTTTATTTATGCATATTGTTTATTAACACAATTAAGGAAAAATCTTTTCTGATTTTTTGTAAGAAGTAGTATGTTTTTTAAAATGATGCACATTTAAGAGAAATTTAAGCAATATAAAAGTATATGTATAGAAGCTAGCACTAACAGTTTTATATGTATTTTGCTACATACCTCTGTGTAGACTTTTAATATATATTAGAAATAAGGGATTTTTGCATGCTGTTCTGTAATCTTTTATTATTCCCAGTAATGTGATGAACATCTTTCCAGGTTAATAAGTTGAAATCAATATTATTTTTATGGCTTGTTCTATGCATTTGACATCTTTTTTCCCCCTCTTCTTTCCATATATGCACCATCCTTTAAAAAATCCATCTTTGCTGATAAAATGTTCAGTTCAGTTCAGTTGCTCATCGCGTCCAACTCTGCGAACCCATTGACTGCAGCACACCAGGCTTCTCTGTCCATCACCAACTCCCAGAGCTTGCACAAACTCAGTGTCCATTGAGTTGGCGATGCCATCCAATCATCTCTTCCTCTGTCATCCCCTTCTCCTGCCTTCAGTCTTTCCCAGCATCATGGTCTTTTGCACTGAATCAGTTCTTTGCATTGGGTGGCCAAAGTATTGGACCTTCAGCCTTAGTCCTTCTAATGAATATTCAGGACTGATTCACTTTAGGATTGACTGGTTTGATCTCCATGCAGTCCAAGGGACTCTCAAGAGTCTTCTCCAACAGCACAGCTCAAAAGCATCAATTCTTTGGCATTCAACTTTCTTTATGGTCCAGCTCTCATATCCATACATTCAGTTCAATATTCAGTTCAGTTACTCATTTGTGTCCGACTCTTTGCGAGCCCATGAACTGCAGCATGCCAGAGCTCCCTGTCCATCACCAACTCCTGGAGTTTACCCAAACTCATGTCCATTGAGTCAGTGATGCCATCCAACCATCTCATCCTCTGTTGTCCCCTTCTCCTGCCCTCAGATTTCCCAGCATTAGGGTCTTTTCAAATGAGTCAGCTCTTGGCATCAGGTGACCAAAGTATTGGAGTTTCAGCTTTAACATCAGGCCTTCCAATGAACACCCAGGACTGATCTCCTTTAGGATGGACTAGTTGGATCTCCTTGCATTCCAAGGGACTCTCAAGAGTCTTCTCCAACACCACAGTTCAAAAGCATCAATTCTTTGGCGCTCAGCTTTCTTTATAGTCCAGCTCTCACATCCATACATGACCACTGGAAAAACCATAACTTTGACTAGACGGACCTTTATTGGCAAAGTAATGTCTCTGCTTTTTAATATGCTGTTTAGGTTTGTCATAGCTTTTCTTCCAAGGAGCTAGTGTCTTTTAATTTCATGGCTGCAGTCACCATCTGCTGTGATTTTTAAGTCCAAGAAAATAAAGTCTGTCACTGTTTCCATTGTTTCCCCATCTATCTGCCGTGAAGTGATGGGACCAGATGCCATGATCTTCGTTGTTTGTATGTCGAGTTTTAAGCCAGCTTTTTCACTCTCCTCTTTCATCAAGAGGCTCTTTAGTTCCTCTTCACTTTCTGCATAGGAGTGGTGTCATCTGCATATCTGAGGTTATTGATATTTCTCCCGGCAATCTTGATTTCAGCCTGTGGTTCATCCAGCCCAACATTTTGCATGATGTACTCTGCATAGTAGTTGTATAATCAGAGTGACAATATACAGCCTTGATGTACTCTTTTCCCAATTTGGAGCCAGTCCATTGTTCCATGTCCAGTTCTAACTGTTGCTTCTTGACCTGCATACATATTTCTCAAGAGGCAGGTGAGGTGGTCTTGTATTCCCATGTCTTGAAGAATTTTCCAGTTTGTTGTGATGCACACAGTCAAAGGCTGTAATGTAGTCAATGAAGCAAAAGTAGATGTATTTCTGGAATTCTCTTGCATTTTCTGTGATCCAGTGGCTGTTGGCAATTTGATCTCTGGTTCCTCTGCCTTTTCTAAATCCAGCTTGAACATCTGGAAGTCCTCAGTTCACTGAGAAGCCTAGCATGGAGAATTTTGAGCATTACTTTTTAGGTTATTTCTAAGTTTATGCTTTAAATACTTCGTTAATTTCTTAACTAAACAAAGCTAAGACTTACAGTTCGCTTTGTGTTTAAAAATTACTCCCTCTCAGGACTTCCCTGGGGGTCCAGTGGTTAGGATACTGAGCTTCCACTGCAAAGGGCAGAGTTCAGTCCCTGGTAATGGAAGGAGGATCATGCGTGCCCTGTGGTGTGGCCATAAAAGGGGGGAAAATTACTCCTCCTCGGCTTCACCTTTTTTTTTTTTTTAATTGAAAATATCTTAGGGCATTCATTTGAAGTAAAAAGAAAAAAAGCAAGGAAGAAAGTGAAAAGTGAATTATCTTTGGCTGTGAATGATTTAAATATTTCTGCCATTTTAGTTAAGGTATTCAGTATATTGATTACTAACTGACGGCAGAGCATGTCCAATAGATTATTTTTTCGATAGGTTGCTTTTAAAAAGTTAAATGTATTTTTAAAATCAGATTAAGTTTTAAAACATTTAACCTGTTAGTTGATAAATGTGTTTCCATGTTAAAATAGAGGTAAGCAGGTAGTGGTTTTCTTCTCATATATTGTGGAATATAGCCTTTCTAAGTAGTTATTCTGTGTCTTGTGTCTGAGTTCTTTTGGTGTTTTGTATGGGAGAGGAATGTACCTTTCCTCTTTAAAAATCTTTTATTAAATCAGTAAGGAGACAATTTAAAGTGATGGAACAGTTTTTCTTCACATTGCAGTTGTAGTTGGAAATTGTCTTGCCATTTTGGGAACTTTCAAATACTGCATTTTAATTTTAATCTAGATATCTATCTGTACATACAAAACAGTTATATTGTTTTTGAAATTTGACTTTAAAATTGCTTGATGTGGATTAACAAAGCACTGATGTATAAGATATTTAGTTCTCCCCCTCCCTTTTACTTCTTAAGAAAAGATGCAATAGGAAATAGGTTTTTGAGTGAATATTAGCCAGGTTTATAGTGTTTTGATGTTGTGTTAGCTTCCGCTGTGAGGTAGGTTATATGGCAAGGAGTAAAGATAACTGAAGTTAATAAAAGTCAAAGTCTTATACTCACTTTGACATGTTATTTTGGTGTATTGATTTTTTTCTCCTGTTGCTAGCCTCATGTTGGGAGGGTATACTTTAAAAAATGAATGTAAGTGTATATATGTATATACACATGTATTTAATTCACACATATACTTACATAAATGTGCACAAGTATGTAATTCACTTACGATTGATTACTGACAAGTTTTAGATCATTTAAACTTTACCTGTGAGCCGATAAATGTGTTTTCTTTTTCATTGTTTATTTTATTATTAATTTGTTTATCTTGGCTGTGCTGGGTCTTTGTTTGCTACGCAAGAGCTATTCTGTAGCTGTGGCGAGCGGGGACTACTCTTCCTCGCAGTGTGTGGACTTCTCGTTGCAGTGGCTTCGGTTGTCGAGCGCAGGCTCTAGGCTCGCTAGCTTCGGTGGTGGCGCATGGACTTAGTTGCCCTCTGGAGTGTGTAATCTTCCTGGAGCAGGGATCAAACCTGTGTCCCTTGCATTGGCAGGCGGATTCTTAACCACTGGACCACCAGGGAAATCCAGAAAATGTGTTTTTGTGTTAAAATAAAGATAAGAGAGTAGTGTTTACTGTATTAGCTAATACACACTAATGCACATTAAGTGATAACATTCCAGAGAAAGTATTTGGTCCTCTTTTTGAGGTTTGAGCTTCAAAATTTCATAAATATTCAAGCATTCAAAATTTCATAAATATTCAGAGCATCAAGATGCTTCTCTGCATGTTGATCTCCTGACTTATGTTGGTCAGTCGGAGCTGTTAAAATTCACTTGCACATGGTGTTTTGATATGGGTTTGGATTTTACTAGAGTCCATGAAGACTTCCCAAGGGATATATGGGCACAAATAATTTTAAGAAACTTTTCAATACGAAATTTCAAACACAAAAAACTAGGGAGAATATTATAATGAATTCTCATGAAACTACTATCTCCTGGCTTCAGCAGTTAGTAACTCATGGTCAGTTTTTATTCATACTCCTTTTTTCTCCTATATTATGTTGAAGCAAGTCCTAAATAACATACTGGTCTATCATAAAAATTTTCATAAATGTCTTAAAACATAAGGACTATTAAAAAATTCTCACCTTAAATTGTTTTAAATATCAAATATCTAGGGATGTTCAGGTTTTCAGTTGCTTGAAACATAACTAACTGTTTTATACTTTATTTGGGTCAGATGCACATATTGCAATTTGTTGTTTTTCTTTTTTGTTTTGCGCTGTACTGCGTCGCTTGTGGGATCTTCGTTTCCCAACCAGGGATAGAGCCCGAACCTTGAGCAGGGAAAGCACAGAGTCCTAGCCACTGGGCTGCCAGGGACTTCCACCCTCTTTTATGTCTCTCCTAATTTAGCGCTCCTACTGTTTCCCTCTCTCTTTCCCTTGCAGTTTATTTGTTGGAAAAACTGAGATTATGTCTTGGAAAACTTTCCATTTTGCATTTGATTGGTGTCATTTAGCACATTCTTCTGTCCTCTGTGTTTTCTATAAAATGTGAGGCTTTAAAGACTTCAGTTTCCAGGTTTGTAAGTTTGTTCTCTTAAATTCTTAAGTTGGTCTGCTTGAGAATGATTTTGTAAAAGGGTCTTTTTCTCCAGATGACTCCTTTTACAATTGTTCTTCTAACTGCCAAAAGAAAGGAATAACTTTTTACTGTGTTGCATTGACACTGGATGTTAGCCAAAAAAAGAAAAATCTGGGGTTTGAAACACATGGTTAACTACATATATTGGTGTCAGGATGTAAAAAAGTGAAGGACTCCAATGGCGGGATAACAAGTGGTCTGTCCGGTGCTTTTGTGTCTGTTTTCATCAAAATCAAAATAGAAGGGAAGGTTAATCAAACTGCTCTCTGGGAAATAATGAACAAATAATTTTTGATAGTTCACTGAGATTTTTGTCATGTAACTAAGATTGCATTGAAAGAATTGTGTGACACTACTTTACCATAACTTCTTCCACTTAATTATCTGTTCATGTCAGCAAGTTTTATTTATAATTTTACAAACAAAATGTATAAATTGACAAATCCTGCTGCAATTTATGAATATTATTCATTGTGATATCTGAATGAATGGGGTGGGGTATGGAGAAGAACCCCTGACTCTGTATCTTAACAGATTCACTTACAATGAAAAATGTACTTTTTACATGTATTTTATCAAAATTTATAATACGCTTATATTTTGAACATCAGCATCCTAATAATGATGGTAGTAATAATTCAAAATAAAATGTGTTTTCAGCACTTAGAGCCTGTGATCAGATGGAATTCAATTTTCAGTTTATGTATCCTTTTGTTACAGAGATGGAATGATCAATAAAATACTTTCAGGCATAAAATAATATCCCATTATGATCAAATACTGTGAGAGAAGAGGAATGAGAATTTGTATTTGAGGAGAAAGGGACAGTTATAAAATTTCTTGCTGTTAGTGAGGGATGATATTAATCCAGATTCCTTTGAATACTTAAGAGTGATCTAACAGTTTATTAAAATGCTAATACTTACTTTGGAAATTACTCATTTGTATTTAGTTAAGCTGATGAAAAATTTAAATGTCAATTTACAAATATTCTGGGTTACATAGTTTTACAGAATACCTTTGGTAGGTACATGAGCAGAAAGTTTTAAGTCCTTTGGTACTCACTTATGTCAGGCTCTGTGCTTACTGTGTTGGTGATGAAAGCCAGAATAACACTTCGGTCATTTTAAGGAGTGGATTCTCTAGAAAAACTGCATCTATGTCTGAAGCAAAGACACATAACTTTATATATATGAAAACTCTAAATGTAAAGAAACTTGCATTCCTCCCCACCCCATTCTTAGCAGACAAACAGCTGATTCTTTAGTTGTATATGTAGGATTACAGTTTCCCGTTTTGTATTTGGAGTTTTTAAATCAACCCTGCCTCGTGTTTTCCTTGTCAAGGTGCAGGTAGGAAAAGAAAGGATTGTGTTAAAAGGAAAGAAAAATTTGACAGTGATTAAAAGAAAATTAGAATAGTGATTCTGTTGAAAAATTTAAACTGTGCACTAAAAAAATAAAAACCATCATTTGTTCATATCTCAGCAGTTTATTTTGCCCATATAGGAAACATGAAAGAAGAAATTTTACATGGCTTAATATTTCACCATTAAGATAATTTAATGTGTATAGTCCCCCCTTCATAAAGAATAAATAGAAGGGCTAAAAAAGAAAGGTTGATGTATAAACATTGTTTAAACTGATTTCGTCCTTTTTTTTTTTTTGACTTGAAGGAAGCTATGTTTCCCTAGGTTTGAAATCCTCATGCTCCAGGTTGGTCTTTTCACTGAGGATGAGGCACTTTTGTGGTAGTGTTGCCATGGTGACTGCTTTCCAAGTGCTGCCTCAAGGTCACTCATCAGTCATAGTCCTGAATACTTGGATTTTGTTAAATAAAAAAATATCAACACTCAGTGGATAAAAAATGAAGTTAATTATTACATTGCATTATTCAGTCAAACCTAGGAAAATTATACTAAACCATGTTTTGTGTTGACAGTATTGATAAGCTATATTTTCTTTGAATATTGCATTTTAAACTGTCATATTGGAAGGCTAATGGTATATTTATAAATTACTCATAGCCTTGTATTGTAATAATTTGATTATATTTCATTTGTGAACCCTCTCCCCATTTTTAAATGAAACAACTTAATTTTATTGCTTTTATGTTTGAGTATGTCTTAGCAGACCTGCCGCAGTATTTTATTTGTGATATGAGACAAAGGCAATGATTTCTTAATAGTCCCTTTTCTTTTTGGTAAACTTAACTTGAAGTTGCCAGTTGCATCTCATATTAGGATGATCATTTTATTTTCCCCAAACAAGATTTCGGAGATGTATTGTCTGCTTGATTTCAGCTTCCATGTATTCTTTGTCTTATACTGCTGTTAGTTTGCCTTGTCCCTACTTTCTGGATTTTTATCTTCTGGTAAAATACAAAGGTTATATCATCAGAGATCTTCATATATCGCTATCAAAACTGTTTTTCAGTAATGGAAAATAGGAAAAGAAATGCCTCTTTGCATTAATGTTTATTTTCTCGTGAATATTATTCTAAGGAGAGAAGAGTCAGCCATGTGCCTCCATTAGGTTGAAAGGTGAAATCAGAGATAAGAAACATTATTTATAAAAAGGAAAGTGCTACCAAAACAAACAAAATGCTATTCAAACACATATGACTAAAAATTTTGGTCTTACAACTAATTAGAATCTAACTAATTGCTCTACCTCCAGGGCAGTTGGATGAATTGGTTCTCGTAAAGCATTTTCATCTCTGCTTTTGCAGAGCAGACACCTTTGCAGTGTCTGATCAGGATATTTTACATGCTTGAAATTTCAAAGAATGCAGAGCTGTATAGATAGTATTACATATATGCCAGGTAGTACGTGCCAGCTAATGTTTGTTTCACTTATACATATTTATGAAGCCAAGAATGTTATTTGATGCTATTTTTGCTAATTTATTTGAAAAAGGAATTTATTTATTTATTTATTTATTTTTGAGCAGGGCCATGGCCTAGCTTGTCTCAGGTTAGGATCTGGTCTACATTCTCATGTCTGTATCCAGGAATTGATTTAAAACTGTGTAAGCTATGATGTGAGGCAGTATGATCTAGAAAAAAGAATTTTAGACTGAGAGGTCAGGGCCTAGCATTGATCCTCCATCTTTCTCACTCTGTGAATTTTGTCAAGTCACTCTTTGTGCTTCATTGTACTCAACTCTAAAACAAAGTTTTTCCATTTCCTTAGTGGTCTTCCACGTCCATGATTCCAGTCCCGGTCTTATTCTGTGTATTACATTTGGATTATATTAAGTGGAGGAAGACTGCAGTTCATCCTCGTCTAAAACATTGAATCTTTCTGACCAGTTTTGGATATAGATGTATTTTGTGCTTTCTTAGGTCACATTCAAGTAATTTTGTGTTCTAGGTGCATATTTAAGTAGATTATTTTGAAAGGAAGGGAGAAAGAGTTTGGGAGTGTGACTGGTTTACAATAAATAGCAGTTTTTAAAATGTTTCGTGACCAACTCTGTAGAATTAGAATTGACTGTAGAAACTGAAAAATATCGAATAGAAATTGATTTTGAGTATCTTGATTGTGTACTTTATATTCTAGACGTTTTCACTGAGGAGGAAGGTTTAGCATGCAGTATGTTTTTCTTCGAAGTTCCCTTAACATATCTCTTTCCACAGCATAGGAAAGCACTAGTCTCAAAATATGATACCCATCTGTATTTCTTTTTCTATTAGAAAAAAAGATAATGAGTTTAAAAATTTTACAGGATGTAGGCTATATTAGCAAAAACTGAAAGCAATTTATGATTTAGTATTAAATGTAAACACATAGTTTTTACTTTGTTGGATCCCATTGCGCTTATTCTGTTATTGCCATCTTTTTGTCAGAACAGAGATCTACTTCATTTAAAAAGTAATAAAAATTCATTAGACTATAATGAATCTAGTATAGTCTAATATTAAGCCAGACCTCTATTGGCTGGTTAGTAAAACGGTGCTACAAAGATCATTCTGCTTCCATTTTACCCACTTTTGGATGTATTTCCATAGAACTCTGTCACATGTCTGGGTCAGGGGGATATCCTTAATGTTTGGGTAGATATTTCAAAATTGCCTTCTGGAAAGGTTTACAAGTTTACAGTTCTCCTAACAGTAATACCTTTTTGTGTACATTTGGATGATGATCTTATAGCTACCATTTATTGAGTACTTACCTTGTTTTAGGAATTGTGCCAAGTGCTTAATTTAGCTCTCATTAATCCTCATAATCCTGTAAAATGATATTTTCATCCCCATTTACAGTTGAGGAATTTGAGGGTCAGAGAGGTGAAATAACTTCCTTAAGGCCACATAACTAGTAAAGGGCAACACTGGGCTTTTAATCCCTGTTGCTTTGAATCCATAGTCTGTGTTTCCTTTATCAAAAAACAGTATTTCTAAAATTGTTTGGGTTGACAGTGTTCTGTGACAACCTAAGGAGTGGGATGGGGAGGGAGGTGGGAGGTGGCTTTAGAAGGGAGGGGACATATTTTATACCTGTGGCTGATTCGTGTTGGTGTGTGGCAGAGGCCAACACAATATTGTAGAGCAGTTGTCCTCTAGTAATTGTATTTTGCTCTATACTTATAGTATTATACAGTTATAATCTTTGATAATTATTAGTTACTCAAGAGCAGTTATGTTTTATGAGTATTGTTCAGTTGCCATCACCAATAGAATGATACTCAGATGTGTTCTTTCTATAAAACTTGATAAGTAATTTAAAAAAAGATAAAATTGTTCAGATTGGAGAGGACTCTCTAATAGGTCCACATGAAAATTTGGAATATGCATTTTTCCTTCAAAACAAGTGATACAGTGTTTTAGATCAACTTAGCCCAAATAGTATAGATAATGCACTTTATTAAAAAAAAAAAAAACTTTAAAATGTATAAATCATTCTGTATAAAGATTCTAGCTTGAGGTATTTGATTTTTTTAACTTTGAAAATTTGTCTAATTCTAGGTAGTATTGAGATTAGCTTGTGATTAGAAATGTAATGCCAGTCTGTAAACCCAGTCTAGTTTTAGGAAGAGAAGGTTGCATTAGTTTGCTTGGGCTGCCATAACAAAGTACCACAGAGCAGGTGGCTTAAACAACAGAAATTTTGTCACAGTTCTGAAGGCTAGAAAAGTTCAAGACCAAGGTATCTGCAGAATGTTCTTCTGAGGCCTCTTCCCATGGTTGTAGACGGCTGTCTTCTCCGATATCTTCACATGTTCTTCCTCTGTACATGTCTATGTCCAAATTCCCTCCTCATATAAGGACAGTAGTCATATTGGATTAGTTTAGTCAATTCTCCTGCCCTGATGATCTCATTTTTATTTACTTCTATAAAACTTTATCTCCAAATAGTCACATTCTGAGGGAGTAGGAGTTAGAATTGCCACTTACGAATGTGGGAGGATACAATTCAGTTTATTGTACACCATATTATGTTTTGTCTTCCATATTTTAAGGATTTTGGAAGTTTCTGACATTTAAACATGTAATTTTAAGTGCCTTTTCTACATTTGAAATGACTGATTTAGTATTATGAGAATTTGAAATACTTTATAACAAAATTTTCTGTTCTTCTAAAAGAAAATACAGTTTTTCTGGGTAATAATTAGAGCTAGTTTTTGTAATAAGTAAATTATTACTGTTGAGGGGAGGCAGTTTAGAAGAAGTACAGTATTCATGTTAGAAAAGAAGCTTAGGGAATCAGAAACAGTAAGTAACAGGAAGAGCCTGAACTCTCAGAATATAACTTTTGCTACCTGGATCTTTGCTTTCTAAGATTCTTGTATTGTAAAGCAGTAATAATATCAACAGCTACCACTTATTGAACACTGGATACATGTGTTAGAATCTGAGTATTTTAAATGTTTTATATAATTTCTATAATTCTCACAATGCCTTAAGGTATTCTTTTTGTCCGTTTTAGGGTGAGACCCTCAACTGGACAGGCTGGTCTGTATCCAGAGTTAATTTTTACTACCTTCTTGTTTTCTGCTTACTTGAAATTTGTCATTTTATGCCAGAGCTCCCTACCATATTATACATGATTTCATCCTTTCTGGGCAGGCTAGTTCCCTCACATGCTAGGAGCCAGAGGTTCTTCTCTGTGTTTGGCGGAATTCCAAACATCATTCCTGGAACAGAGAACTGAAGACGTTTGGTGTTTTATAGCATGATATTAAGTCATAAGTGTGTGTGTTTTAAATTCCAGAAACTGTAGTAGCTGTGTTGGCATTTTTTAATTATATTTTAACCTCTTGAGTCCAAGAGATTTATATCAGTACCATAGATTATTTGATGGCAGAGTTATTCTTATTTTTCAGTAGTGCTTTCCTTTATTTTCACTTGTGCTTATAACCAAAAAGATAATCTTCTGTATAGTAGTAGAATATGTTCTTCAGATAGTTTCTCAAATGTTACAAGCTTTTATGTAAAACCTTTTTTAATTTTTTGGCCAGGCCATGTGGCTTGTGGATATTCCCCAATCAGGGATTGAATCCAGGCCATGGAAGTGAAAGCTCAGAAGCTTAACCACTAGGCCACCAGGGAACTCTTGTAAAACCTTCTTATAGATTGGTAAGCAACTTCCAGGTGTTTGACCTCTTCTTGGGGAATGATTCCTCTAAGATCTGAGCATCTATATGTATTTACTTGAATGTATCTTTTCTACCCTCATCCATGAACAAAGTTTTGTGTGTCTGCTATGTGTTAGGCACTGGCTGAAACAATGCAGAGATACGGACTCTGCCTTCAGAAGGTAGAAGGGCAATAAAAGAGGCAGTTACCAGGTGAAAAGCAAAATAAGGATGTTCCCAGTTATTAGTTACCAAGCTTACTGAAGGGGAGTGTATAGCCTAATGTGGGATTTGTAGCATAGGCTGAAAGAGAGAGAGTTGAAGCAGCTGGGTAAGCTTTCAAGTGGAGCTGTTATACAGTGTAAATTGAAGGTGAGTGACAGAATCAAAATTGCCAGGAGAAATATCAATAACCTCAGATATGCAGATGACATCACCCTTATGGCAGAAAGCAAAGAACTAAAGAGCCTCTTGATGAAAGTGAAAGAGGAGAGTGAAAAAGTTGGCTTAAAATTCAGCATTCAAAAAACTAAGATCATGGCATCTGGTCCCGTCACTTCATGGCAAATAGATGGGGAAACAGTGAGAGAGTTTATTTTTTTGGGCTCCAAAATCACTGCACGTGATGACTGTAGTCATTAAATTAAAAGATGCTTGCTCCTTGGAAGAAAAGCTATAACCAACCTAGACAACACATTAAAAAGCAGAGACATTACTTTGCAGACAAAGATCTGTCTAGTCTAAGCTGTGGGTTTTTCCAGTAGCCACGTATGGATGTGAGAGTTGGACTATAAAGAAAGCTGAGTGCCAAAGAATTGATGCTTTTGAACTGTGGTGTTGGAGAAGACTCTTGAGAGTCCCTTGGACTGTAAGGAGATCCAACCAGTCCATCCTAAAGGAAATCAGTCCTGAATATTCATTGGAAGGACTGATGCTGAGGCTAAAACTCCAATACTTTGACCACCTGATGCTAAGAACTGACTCATTGGAAAAGACCCTGATTCTGGGAAAGATTGAAGGCAGGAGGAGAAGGGGATGACAGAGATGAGATGATTGGATGACATCACCGACTCAAAGGACATGAGTTTGAGTAAACTCCGGGAGTTGGTGATGGACAAGTAGGCTTGGTGTGCTGTAGTCTGTGGGGTCACAGTCCGACACTGAGCTACTGAACTGACGTGTCAGTAGAATAGCACTCTAGCTGGGAGCAGCTTGGCCAAAAAGACTTGGAGTAGTTGGGTTATTCTCTGGGAAACGGTAAGTTATTTAGTGTGGCTGGATCCTATAATACCAGGAAAAATCTTTAGAATAAAGGTAGACTTTTAGAGTAATCCAAGGGAAGTGTGCCACTTGAACTGCTAGAGGGTAGTAGTAATGAGGTTAGAAGGAAATGGATAGATTTCAGACATACTAAAAACTATAAAGATACCGTGGAATGAAGGAGGTGAATAGGACATGAACTTTTAAGAGCATCTTTTGTCTTGGAGTTTCTGGTTTGCTCACAGTAGGCATTTAGTAACCATTTATTGAGTAATAAGTAAGATAGGTAATTTTGGGGATCAGAGTTTATAAGTCTAACATACTCCTTTCCTCAGTTTTGTGTGTTTCTGGACATCTGAGTATTGCCATTACGAGATGTAGTAGTGGAGTTTTCACATAAATCTGTATAAAAAGCTGTTGAAAGACAACATGTCAGATTATTTCCTCATAGTTCTAAGGTCACAAAGTGACAGACCTCATGACAGAATTATGAGATCTTCTTAATCCAGGTGTCTTTTTGTGGTTACCTCATAGGATACTTTGTTGAGTCCACATAGCATAATTAATTGAATGATGTTAATTTCGTACAAGCCCTTTTGAAGGCTTTATTTGGTATTTTGTTGTTTAAGTCACTCCGTCGTATCTGACTTTTTGTGACCCCATGGACTGTAGCCAGCCAGGCTCTTCTGTCTATGGGAGTTTTCCAGGCATGAATACCAGGAGTGGGTTGACATTTCCTTCTCCATGGATCTTTCCGACCCAGGGATGGAATCCTCGTCTCCTGCACTGGCAGGAGGATTCTTTACCGCTGAGCCACTTGGGTATTATTTTGTTCGAAAGATAATAAATTAAATTTCAACTTTAACTTAACCTTATTGGTGTATTTTGAGAAATGAATTCCATTTCATTTGACAAAAATTAGTTGTGACTTTCAAAAATAATTGTGGAGCAGATTAAGAATCATAGAGGGCAAGTAGGCAGGATGAGAAAAGAAGGATGGAAGGTGTTCTTCACATTGGGCTTCGCGAGATCTAAAAGAGATTTGCTCTAGTTTTCTGCTTCTCAAAAGTGTACTCTGCTTTTCCACAGTATTTGTATCATCTGGGTGATGTTAGAAGGCCAGTCTATCGCAGGCCTGCTGAGCTGTAATCTCTGGGTGTGACACCCAGGAATTGTCAGAGCCTCTCCCCACAGGTGATTCTGCTTCTTAAAGTTTGAGAAGCACTGTTCTAGACAGTAGGAAGGGAGGATTAACTCAGTGTGTTCCCTCTTTTTAGGAGTTTATTAACTCCTGTGTGCTGACGCTTATGCCCTACGGCTTGCTGTTTTAAACAGTCGGGTTTCCTCTGTAGCAGTGATTCTTAAACTTCAAAGCGTATCAGAATCACTTGAATGCTTAAATTATAGATTGCCAGGTCCCACCTTCAGACAAGAACTATACAAAAAAGGTATCTTCACGATCCAGGTAACCATGATGGTGTGATCACTCACCTAGAGCCAGACATCCTGGAATGTGAAGTCAAGTGGGCCTTAGGAAACATGATCAGCAAAGCTAGTGAAGGTGATGGAATTCCAGCTGAGCTATTTCAAATGCTAAAAGATGATGCTGTGAAAGTGCTGCACTCAATATGCCAGCAAATTTGGAAAACTCAGCAGTGGCCACAGGACTGGAACAGGCCAGTTTTCATTCCAATCCCAAAGAAAGGCAATGTCAAAGAATGTCCAAACTACTGCATAATTGCACTCACCTCACATGCTAGTAAAGTAATGCTCAAAATTTTCCAAGTGAGGCTTCAACAGTACGTGAACAGAGAACTTCTAGATGTTCAAGCTGGATTTAGAAAAGGCAGAGGAACCAGAGATCAAATTGCCAACGTCTATTGGATCATAGAAAAAGTAAGAGAGTTCCAGAAAAACATCTACTTCTGCTTTGTTGACTACGCCAAAGCCTTTGATTTTGGGGATCACAACAAACGGGAAAATTCTGTGGAAAAGAGATGGGAATACCCGCCACCTTACCTGCCTCCTGAGAAATCTGTGTGCAGGCCAAGAAGCAACAGTTAGAACAGGACATGGAACAATGGACTGGTTTCATATTGGGAAAGGCGTAAAGGCTGTATATTGTCACCTTGCTTTTTTAACTTCTATGCAGAGTACATCATGCGAAATGCTGGGCTGGATGAAGCACAACCTGGAATTAAGATTGCTGAGAGAAATATCAATAACCTCAGATAATGCAGATGACACCACTCTTATGGCAGAAACAAAGATGAACTAAAGAGCCTTTTGATAAAAGTGAAAAAGTTGGCTTAAACCTCAACGTTCAAAAAGTGAAGATCATGGCATCCAGTCCCATCACTTCATGGCAAATAGATGGGGAAACAGTGAAACAGTGACAGATTTTATTTTCTCAGGTTCCAAAATCACTGTAGATGGTGACTGCATCCATGAAATAAAAGATGCTTGCTCCTTGGAAGAAAAGCTGTGATAAACCTAGATAGCATATTAAAAAGCAGAGACGTTACTTAGCCGACAAAGGTCCGTCTAATTGGACCTATGGTTTTTCCAGTAGTCATGTATGGATGTGAGAGTTGGACCATAAAGAAAGCTGAGCACTGAAGAATTCATGCTTTTGAACTGTGGTGTTGGAGGAAACTCTTGAAGTCCTTTGGACAGCAAGGAGATCTAACCAGTCAATCCTGAAGGAAATAAGTTCTGAACATTCTTTAGAAGGACTGATGCTGAAGTTGAAGGTCCAGTACTTTGGCCACTTGATGCGAAGAACTGACTCATTAGAAAAGACCCTGATGTTGGGAAAGACTGAAGCCAGGAGGAGAAGGGTAGGACAGAGGAAGAAATGGTTGGATGGCATCACCCAGTTGACGGACATGAGTTTGAGCAAGCTCTGGGAGTTGGTTATGGATAGGGAAGCCTGACGTGCTGCAGTCCATGGGGTCACAAAGAGTCGAAGACAACTGAGCAACTGAACTGAGCTGATTTACACCATAGGACTTGGCAAACACTATGAATCAAACCTTTTATTTTTATTTTTGGGCATGCAGCAAGACTTGGGGGATCTTAGTTCCCTGACCAGGGATCGAACCTGCACCCCCTGCATTGGAAGTGAGGAGTCTTAACCCCTGGATGCCAGGGAAGCCCCTAATGGACATTTTTCTGTGGAAAATGTCAGTACTGGCGTTTGAATGCCATGAATTTGAGCAAACTCTGGGAGGTAGTGGAGGACAGGGAGCCTGTCATGTTGCAGTCCATAGGGTCACACAGAGTCAGATACAACTTAGCAACTGAACACATGTAGCTAAATATCAGCAGATTGGCTTAAGCTGATTGCCTTAAATCTGCTTATAATATTTTTATTGTGTTAGGAATTCCTACTTGTGACAGACAGAATCTTAACATACTTGTGGGTATGCTTCAACAAGATGGAGAAATCATAGTTTCTTGAGTCATCTGTAAAATGAGATACTTTTCTCATAAGTTGATGTATATTATTATTTTAATTACAGTATTGTGAAAATAAAAGTGTTATTGCTGAATTTTCTGGTGGTACTCTACAAGTCTTTTGGTAATAGAAATTTTAAGTTCTAATTAATAATTAATGTCTTTCTTTTGAAAGCCTGAAAATACTTTCTCACTATGGTTCTTGAAAGCACTGCCTATGTGCACAGTTTTATATTCCCTAAGGCTTGTGATAAAGTGGATTTCCTATTTATATATGTCTGGAAAGATATTTGTGTAATAAACAGCAAAACTTTAAGTGCTCATTAGTACTTACAGACTTTGATAACTACTTCCTAATAATGATTAGGAATTGTCAAGGTCAGTATTGCTCTCCTTTTTTCTTGCTTTCCTTCTGTGTGAATCTGCTCAGAATCTGTGATTATCAGCGTGGGTAAGGAGCCACCTATGAAAATGGTCTAAAACATTTTTTTTTTTTTTCTGATTTCTTTTGGTCACACTGTGTGGATTGTGGGCTCTTAGTTCCCAACCAGGGATTGAATCCAGGCCGCAGCAGTGAAACCGCTGAGTCCTAACCACCGGACTGCTAGAGAATTCCTTCTTCGTTTCATTTTAACTTCATGGTTGTACATTTTGTATTTAGTAAGTTAAATTTCTTCTTGGTAAAGTAGCTCTGAAGTTTTTGTGTGAATCATTAACAGTGTGTTGGAAAAGGAGTACGTCAAGGCTGTACATTGTCGCCCTGCTTATTTAACTTATATGCAGAGTACATCATGAGAAACACTGGGCTGGATGAAGCGCAAGCTGGAATCAAGATTGCCGGGAGAAATATCAATAACCTCAGATATGCAGATGACACCACCCTTATGGCAGAAAGGGAAGAACTAAAGAGCCTCTTGATGAAAGTGAAAGAGGATAGTGAAAGATTGACTTAAAGCTCAACATTCAAAAAACTAAGATGATGGCATCTGTTCCCGTCACTTCATGGGAAATAGATGGGGAAACAGTGGCTGACTTTATTTTTCTGGGTTCCAGAATCACTGCAGATGGTGACTGCAGCCATGAAATTAAAAGACGCTTACTCCTTGGAAGGGAAGTTATGACCAACCTAGATAGCATATTCAAAAGCAGAGACATAACTTTGTCAACAAAGATCCATCTAGTCACGGCTCTGGTTTTTCCAGTGGTCATGTATGGATGTGAGAGTTGGACTGTGAAGAAAGCTGAGCGCCGAAGAATTGATGCTTTTGAACTGTGGTGTTGGAGAAGACTCTTGAGAGTCCCTTGGGCTGCAAGGAGATTCAACCAGTCCATCCTAAAGATCAGTCCTGGGTGTTCATTGGAAGGACTGATATTGAAGCTGAAACTCCAGTACTTTGGCCACCTCATGCGAAGAGCTGACTCATTTGAAAAGACCCTGATGCTGGGAGGGATTGGGGGCAGGAGGAGAAGGGGACAACAGAGGATGAGATTCAGTTCAGTTGCTCAGTTGTGTCCGACTCTTTGTGACCCCATGAATTGCAGCATGCCAGGCCTCCCTGTCTATCACCAACTCCCGGAGTTCACCCAAACCCATGTCCATCGAGTTGGTGATGCCGTCCAGCCATCTCATCCTTGTTGTCGCCTTCACGTCCTGCCTTCAATCTTTCCCAGCTTCTGGCCTTTTCAGTGAGTTGGCTCTTTGCGTCAGGTGGCAGGTACTGGAGCTTCAGCTTGTTTCCCGTTAGCATTTTGCATTAGTGTGGTACGTGGTTCAGTTCAGTTCAGTTGCTCAGTCATGCCCA
Organism: Bos indicus; assembly: GCF_029378745.1. Taxonomy (NCBI): domain Eukaryota; kingdom Metazoa; phylum Chordata; class Mammalia; order Artiodactyla; family Bovidae; genus Bos; species Bos indicus. The sequence continues at coordinate 76,100,349 of NC_091772.1, forward strand.
ACTCTTTGTGACCCCATGGACTGCAGCATGCCAGGCTTCCCTGTCCATCACCATCTCCCAGAGTTTACTCAAACTCAGGTCCGTTGACTTGGTGATGCCACCTAATCATCTCATCTCTGTCGTCCCCTTCTTCTCCTGCCTTCAGCCTTTCCCAGCATCAGGGTCTTTTGAAGTGAGTCAGTTCTTCACATCAGGTGGCCAAAGTATTGGAGTTTCAGTCCTTCCAATGAATATTCAGGACTGATTTCCTTTAGGATGGACTGGTTGGTTCTCCTTGCAGTCCAAGGGACTCTCAAGAGTCTTCTCCAACAGCACAGCCAAAAGCATCAAATCTTCGGTGCTCAGCTTACTTTATAGTCCAACTCTCATATCCATGCATGACTACTGGAAAAACCGTAGCTTTGACTAGATGGACATTTGTCTGCAAGGTAATGTCTCTGCTTTTTAATATGCCGTATAAGTTGTTCATAACTTCCAAGGAGCAAGCACCTAAGAAAACAGTTGGCACTTTCTTACAAAGCTAAACAATGTCTTACTATATGATTCAACAATCACACTCCTAGGTATTTAAATACCCAACTGATTCAAAAATATGTTCATACAAAAACCTACACAAACTATTTATAGCTGCTTCGTTTATAACTGCCCCAAATTGAAAGGAATCGAGATGTTATTCAATAGGTGAATGGAGAGACTGCAGGGTACGATGGAAGAATCCTTGGAATTCTTGGAAGAATCCTTGGAAGAATTGTGCTTGTTTTACTGTGTTTTACTGACCATTTGTATGACAGTGAACTGCCTATTTTGATTTTTTGCCCATTTTCCCTCTTATGTTGTCTTTTCTTACTGATTTGTGAGAGCTCCTGTATATTGTGAGTTTTTGTTCCTTGTCTGTTTATACACTGCAGGTATTTTCTCCCAGTCTTATTTACGTTTTATTTTTTATTTCTTCTTAGTTTGGGACTTAATTTAGAAGTTGCATGATTAAGACTTCCTGGGTGCCCTTCACTCACATTCTTCAAATGTTAACATTTTAGTATATTTGTTTTCTCCTTTCATTAAAAAAAATAGTATCATGAATTCCTTGGTGATCCAGTGGTTAGGACTCCCTGCTTCCAATGCTGAAGTGCGAGTCAGGAACTAAGATCCCACTGAAACTGTGTACCTCTGATTGGGACTTGAACCCATGATTTTTAGATTAGAACCATTCATCTGGTGTCTGGACTTGATGAGGCTCAGGTTCTTTGTGTCTCAGTGCAGAAGGAATTCGGCAAGAGGCAAAGTGATGGTCTAGAGGTGTTTATTAATATAGGATGCTTGTGAGAGATGCAAGCTGAGAGGTGAGGGGTTCTGCCCTGAGGGCTACATGTTTATAATCAAAGGAAAGAGGGGAAAAAGACGGTTTCTTTCTCATACTTTGAGTAGATGTTAGAGCTCCTCCTTCATACTGGGCAGAAGAGTGACCTTCTGAGGTCAGACTAGGACTGACGTAGTGCTTATTCAAATCAGCAGAGGGTGGTAACAGTTTTCTTTCATTAAATGACCTGGGACTGTATTTCCTGCTTTGTAGTTAAGCAAGCCTGCTTCATTCCACAATGTTTCTTGAGCCATCATTAACTTAGAGTGGTCTGCCCAAGTTTCTAGGCTTCCCTCTCTATCTATAATCTCTTACTGGGACTTCTACAACTACCTGTGTAACTATTCTATTCTGTTGCTGTCACCACAGTCATAACAACCTTACCCCTCCCCAGCAACAACCGTTAAGGCACAAAGCTTGTTTAAAAAAAAAAATTAACCCGCAGATATTGAAATCCTTATGTGTATTTAAACTTCTCTCTTTCAAGCAGTAAGTGTATTTAATCTTTTCTTAAACGGTTCAGGACATTAGGGACATTATTAATTTTTTTTTTTTTTTGGCTATGTGTGACACCTTTTGTACCTCTTGAATTGAACAGGAATGCTTCTCATTAGGTTGAATGAGTCTAGGCCACTCCTAAGAGTTTTTGTTTGCCTTTCTTAAATAAAAAATTATTTTTTTCCTATTTTCCTTCACTATCTTTTGCTTGCCAGTTAGCTGTACTTTCTTGTTAATAAATACTTTATTGCTTCTAATAGTCTCTAATTTCCTGTGAAGTTGGGAAGCCAGATACATGCAGTATTCTAAGAAGCTGGATCTAAATAACAAATGCATTCAAGTGTGAGGCCATGGGAGTCTCCCTTAATCAGTGGATGGACTGTATGTTTTTTCCACTAAGAGACATGGCTTTTCCTGACAATGATGGTGGCAATAAGGATCTCAGACATTCATAACTGCCCCTGGAGATAGGTAGGGCGAGAGATGTTATCCTTAATTTATAGAGGAAGTAATGGGTGGTGGCGGTAATGTTATTAGAAGAGCTGGGATTTGAATCTGTTTTTTTCATCTGAATCTATTGAATAAGCATTGTTTTAGTAATACTTCTTTTTCCTGTCTATTACTAATAATACTTTCTAGAAAGTTATGTTGTGTCCTGGCTTTAAGTACCGTTCTCTCATGAATTTTTATTAAATCTAAATTTTAAATTGAAATAGGTTACTAGCACAGAATTTCCAAGTTCCCATTGGCCTATAGCGTGGGTTCCAGACTAGAAGTGGGAAGATTGAGTCTATTGGACCTAATCAATTTCATTATCATTAATAATTGTTAATTTCATGGGAATTCCGTGGTGGTCCAGTGGTTAGGATTCTGAGCATTCGCTGCCTAGGGCCTGGGTTAATCACCGGTTAGGGAACTAAGGTGCTGCATGCTGTGCACTGTGGGTCCCCCCGTCCCAATAAATTTCATTATCTATTAGACTATTATATACAGTCCTGTCTGCTATCTGCCTGGAGCTCTCTTCGCTTGGTTGGTTCCTTTCAGCTCTCAGATTAAATGTTGCATCTTCAGAGCCCTTTCCTGACCTGAAATTACTTCTCTCTTCCTACGTCTCTCCTCTTCTGTATCGTATCACCCTGTTTATTTCCTTTATGGCGCTTAATCACTTTCTGGAAATGCCTTTTGGAAATATCTTGTGTATTGTTAATATCCAGTAAAATGTTAACCCTGTGATTTTTATCCTTTGTCCATCTTTAGGGTTTATTTTATCTCACAGACAAGTGCTTCGGTCTTTTTGAACTCCTCCGAGCAGCTTCCTTTGCCCAGGAATGAGGCGCTTTGAATTTAAGGGCTTCTGTGAGGGCCTCCTGTCTTGTTTACCTTTGTATCCACAGAACCTGGAATAGCAGTCTTGTAGAATATAATTTCAGCAAACATTGTGAAGTGAATGTAGCAACAACATATTACCTTTTTCACTTGAAAGGTATGGTTGAGGCTTATAGTCTAATGTGCTTTTCAGAGAATAAGCATATGGCATAGCTATATTATTTGATGTGGTTCAGTCGCTGAGTTGTATCTGACTCTGTGACCCCATGGACTGCAGCCTGTCAGGCTCCTCTGCCCATCCCAGGCAAGAATACGGGAGTGGGTTGCCATTTCCTTCTTGAGGGGAACTTTCTGACCCCTGGGATTGAACCATCTCCAATTGGCAGCCCAGCTACATTATTACTGATTAATAATATCATTTTGTATGGTATATGTATTTTTTAAACAAAATTTTCAATTACCAGATAGCCAGTCCATCCAGTTTGAAGCCATAGAAAACATTTGAATTAAAAAAAACAAAAACAGAAAACACTTGTTCTGTGAATCTTAGAGTGTGATTCTCAGACTTATGTCTGTGAACCACTTTGACAGAGCAAGGAGACATGCATGCTGGTATCTTGTTTATTTTGATAGTCAACGTTTCTTTTTAGGTTCCATTTTTGACATAGAAGCTGCATTAGTATGGGAGGAGAACCAGACCACTGACTGCTGTACCCCATTTAGTCAGTCTTATTTTCCAAATGCAGAGTGCTTTGGGTACTCAGATAAAACTAGGGGAGAAGAATGATTCAGTTGGAGATGCCAGGAAAACTGCACTTTCCATGCCTGGGTTGGTTTGTGACAAGAAGCTCGCTACCTACTGTTGAACTCTGTGCTTTTGTTCTGAGTTATTTTTGGAGTAACATGTGATGGAAAGAAATAATATAGAGGATAGGAGAAATTGAGGAAAAATGTATTCCCCTGTCCTGGGGAGAAGGTATATAAATAGCTAATTTACTCTGTGTTCATTTTTAGGGTTTGTTCTGTCGCAAAGGCATGTGATTAGGTCTCATTGAATTCTTCTGAATGCCTTCCTTTGCCAGGCCCAGCTACCAGATTATCTGGATTCAGGACTACTCACAATATTTTTTTGCTTAGTTGCCTTCCTTTTTCTAAGATGATTTTAAAAAGCCCTTTATGTATACAGAATACTCTCTGCCAATTAAATAATAGCTTTTTCTTGCCAGTCATTGAAAGGTAAAAGACTTAAAACAGCATCAGTTTGTTTGAACTTGTGCATGTAATATCATTTTATTTTTGTTGTTCAAGTTAGAATGAAAGGATGGGGAGCATAAGGGAGGGAAAAATTATATTCTCAATTTATGTAGAAAATAGAAATATAATGGGTTTGAACATGTTGACAATTAAAAAAAGGACCAGGTTTTACGTTTATTATACAACCATTAAAAGCATGTTGCTGATGATATCTCCTTGGAGTATCTTGGTTCAGGCATATCTTCCATTTGGTGGGTAAGAAAAATTAGACACACAAAGTCAGTGTAATTTTCCCAGTTACATATAGAGAAAATAATAAGTGGTTTGTAGATTTCCTTGACTCTGCCTATATTTTATCCAGTCGAAATGTATACGGAACTCAGGACAGGCGATGTACTTTGTATAGTTCCCCAGCTGTTCATAGTAACGGCTCAGTTAAATTTTGACGTTATTCTTCAGGGAGAAGTTTTGTTCTGGTTGCGGATGATGTATATATTGATGTTTTTGAGCATGGACATAATATCTGTGTTCATGTTGATAAGAAAATTGAATTGGATTTCAGTACAAAACTTTTGTAAACATTTTACGATACAGGCTCTTGTATTTTGGATTTCTGCTTTTCTGATGTTTAGGCCACCGTTGGTTTTAGATAAGAGAAATTTGAATCTCTTGATTCTATTTTCTTCCACTGCTGTATCTGCCTTTGCAGGCGTTTTGCATAGCAAGTGCAGGTCGTATTGTGTTGAATGCTAAGTTTACTTCAGTGTTTGGTATTAGATGGTTTGTATAGTATATGTACTGAGGATATCTTTGTAATTTTGACATGAGTATTATATTATATATTGATTACATTTCTGTTTTTAAATATTAAGGAGTGCAGATATTTTAATCTTTACATGCCAAGAATTCTGGGATCTCCTTGTTTCCCCTCCTTTAATTGCTGCTGGTGGAGGTGGAAGCCCTTCTCAGTGTTAATAAATGCCATCACCCATTCCCTTCCCCCAGCTTTACACTGGGGCCTAGTTTGCCTGCAGCTGCAATAGTAGGCATCTTTCAGGAAGTGACCTTGGCTTGTATTAATCAAATTCAGAACACACAAAAAGCTTCTTGCTAACATGCTGACTTGATGTAAAATTTTATCGCATCCATTTTCTTTCAGAATGAGGCCATCTTGTAAAAAGAAGATATACAGAAGACTCCTCCAATGTAATACATTAAAAAAGCTTTGTAAGCCATGTTAAAAAAAAAAAAAAACACCTAGATTTTAAAAGTAAAGACTATTAATGGCCAAATGTGCATAAACCTAAATCATGAAGGTTTGGGAGTTGTTGCTAGAAAATTAACTTGTTTTAATGCTGAATAAAAAGAAAGTCCTGTATGTTAGCATCAAACTTATTTACTATTTAGCTACATTAAATACAATTTAGTATTGTATTTAATATATTATTTATATCAAAATATTAAAAAAATAAGCTATAAATTTAATAATAGCTACATTAAATTATTGTGGAAGATTTATACACTATGAATTTATTTTGGGGCCCTTTAGTAAACATGTATTAAGAGAGATACTTTTGTATATAGTTTATCTTTGGGTGCAGAAATGACTTTGATCTTACTGTGTTGGTTTGGATAAGAAAACTAATATCCTGCTTGGAATCATTTTCTTATGTAGTGGCAGTACCTACAGGGACTTCTACATATAACAGAAGATTAAGTCAGCAGGGCTGCTAAAATTTACCACCTATTGTATTTATGAGAAATATTCTAACTACAAATTCACACAGTTGCTTCTTCACTTTTAGCTGATCATTATGATACAGCAGTTAATATAGTCAAAGAAATCTAGTTTTTAAATGTAGGATAGTTAAGGTTTGTGTCGTACAGATCTTTATTTTAACCTTGTTCAGTGTTACATGTAGAAAAGAATATTTCATGGATTAGTTTGCTAATGTTTTCTACATTTGGGAGAAATTTACATAAAAAAAAAAACTTGGAACTCGGTCGCATCTATTGCCAAGGGGTTCACTCTTGAGTTTATTTTGTATAGGAGTCACTTGTGTGTACTGAACTGTTTTAGAAGAGAAATACAGAAAAAGAAAGCTTAAACTTTATGAGCTGTACCTGCATTTTGGTAGATGTACAGTATGAAAAGTACAGGCATGGTATGTGCTTATTAATGATTAGGAGAGGAGATAGAGAACCTATGGAAATAAAAAATTGGGGTTAGATAAATACTTTAATGGCTTCAACATCTGAGTTATTATTTACTGGAAACATAATCAGCATTATCTGTGATCGTATTGTAACTTGTTCTTAGAATTGCAGCCTCATGGAGATAAATCTATCTGTAACCTGCCTAAGTTCACTCTTTGTCTCGATACCAACATCATTAATTGGTTTGTTAGATACTCCAGGAGAATTTCAAGGAAAATGACTCGATCATTTTTCTCCACTCAAATACCTGTTTTAAAATACATGGTCTTCAATAAAATTGTCACTTTGAACTTAAAATGTTCTTTGCCTCCTCCTCTGCTGCCACCTTCCCATGCCCCCCATTCCCCCCTAAGAAGGAGAAAGGAACGCCTTAAGAGAAAAGGAATACATATAATCCTGGTAGCCAATGAGTTAATGTTCATTTGCAGCCTGAGGGTCAGCGTTCAGTCCCTGTTTCCTGATTGGCTGCTAAAAGGTGAAATTGAAACCACTGTAAACTTTTGACCCTGTAGCAATTCTTGTGGAACGCCTTCCACTGGTGGAGCCCAGAGCTTCAGCTCACCTCTCCACCCAACCCCTCCCACCCGCTTTCCTGTATTTATTTTGTATGATCGTGCAACACTGCATGCGGTTTTTCCAGGAGAGGGGGGAGAGGGAAGCAGAACAAGCACCAGCAAGTGGCTGGCTCCATGCCTGTTTTAGCAACCATGTCATTACTAGCTACAACTCAGCCAGAGATAGGGAGCTTGTTAATAAACTGGTCTGCCAACTGGATTTTTTAGTTTTCTCCTTAATCTCAAGGTAATTTTAAAAATGCAGAATGGTCGTATTTACTGCCATTGTTCATCAGTGGATAGTATCGTAGTGTAAGCGAAATATATGGCACGATTTCCTGAATGTGTTGAGTTAAAAATAGCTTTCATATAAAATAAAATAAAAAAAAAAGCTTTCATATTCAGCAACCTTTATATACCCCATTAATGTTTCCTATGTCTCTTTTGATTTTTACGTAAATGCCTAATGTTTTAACAAAAGTTTTTTTTTTCTTCTTTGCCTTTGTCTTTTGTTATAAAGAAACTCAATTGGCATTTCATTTCTAACTATGGAGAATAATTGCAGAAATTATCTGTACATTCAAAGTTTGTTAATAATCCCCCCCCGCTTTTTTTTCTTGAATGAGGTAAACGGTCCTGGATTCGTCTTCCATTCACGTGTAAACAGTGCTTTACAGTCACCACAGAAACCCGTGAACACGCAGGACCGTCCGCTTCCCTCTCCATTGACACTGTTGTCAGACTGTGCCTTCGTCTTTGGTTCCTCCTTATATCCCTGGTGTCTGGCAGAGTTGATGCTCAGCAGATACTTACTGAGGGAACTTAGTTTTCATTTCAGAAACTATAGTGGCTGTTTGTACCTGCTACTCCTTTCCTAATAGCAGGAACCATATTTTGCTTACACTTTGGAGGGCCTGTGCAGCACCTGGCATCTGATGGGTGCAGAGCAAACATTTAAGTGAATTAAATGCCTTCCCCAAGGTTATGAATCTGAACTTCCAAAACCTAGGTTTTCTGAAACTAAAGTTTCTTTTTTAACTGCCTCTTTAAAATTTTCAGATTGATTCTACGTAGAACTAAACATTTATTAAAACTTATTAAATGACTATTCAGAATAAGTTATTATAAATCAATTTGGTCTTTTCTAATATACATCATAGGCTGGGTGGTAATACATGTCAAGTATTTTTTTTTTAACCCTGTCCTTACTTTACTAAGCCTGCATGTGCTATAATTTGAAATAATTCCTACTCCCCTTGTCAGAAAGACTGGTATTTTTGAAAGTTTGTCGTCAGTGTATTCCCAGTATTCTCTTGGGTACCAAATACATTTTTCCTTATTTACTTGAACACGAAATAATGGACTAATACATTTAAAGAGAAAATTCTTTTTTTCTGTGAAGTTTATATAGCTTTAAAAACAGTAGCATCTTTTTATATAATTTTCTTTCCCCTTTGATTAGATTGGTTGTAGTTGATTGTTGTAAGTAAAATTTGGTGTTAACAGTTTTGACAGAGGATATATTTATTGTTTGATAAATAATCTCAACTGCAAAAAAACCCTGTTCTTTGTGCCAGTATTACGTAATCTTTAAGTAAACGGGATGTTTAATTGGTGCACAAACTGATTGTGTATCGCTTTAAAGACGAGTGGGCAACAGCTGGCTTTTCCCAAAGATGGTGGTTCCCCATCTCCATCTATGATTTTAGGAAACTGAGGAGGGAGTCCCTGGGAGCCCTGCCTGCAGCAGCATGGAGAGAATAATGAGCTTAATATGATTAATAGTAGAGTCTTTGCCCCCTTCCGTGCTCAATAGCAAAAGAAAAACACGTTCATAATATTCAGTGGCCTCTCTCTGTCAGTTGGTGTTTCCCAGCATCAGCATTCTGTAGTTTGGATTTTCCTCTCAGCTCCCCTCCCCCAGTTTGATTCTTTGTTCTGGCCTCGAGGCACATCTTCTCAGACTAGCTCTTATTAACAAAGCTCAGTTTGATCTTCCCAAGCCCCCAGTAGCTTTCTAGTGATGCAGGTTTTGATAATGTGGATCTCATCGGTCACCTTTATGTTAATTCTAGTAGACAAATTGGGGCTTCCCTGGTGGCTCAATGGTATAGAATCCACCTGCCAATGCAGGATATACGGGTTCAGCCCCTGGGTCAGGAAGATCCCTAGGAGAAGGAAGTGACAATCCATTCCAGTATTAGTGCCTGGGAAATCCCATAGACATAGGAACCTGGTTGGCTACAGACCACGCGCTCGCAAAAAGAATCAGACACAACTTAGCGACTAAACAAACAAACAAACAAAAAGTACAGTCCTAGGAAATCTGCTCTGACTGTTGCCTTTTCAGAATCTTGATTCTAGACTAGTCAACTGCAGTGTCCCAGCGGTTCCATACTTAACAGGATCTTGGTAGATAGTACTTTTTAGATTACCTACTCCTTGCAGTTTGCTGGTAAGCAAGCCAGTCGTTGCTCTGATTATTTGCTGGTAAGTCACTTCAGTCGTGTCTGACTCTGTGTGACCCCATAGACCAGGCTCCCCGGTCCCTGGGATTCTCCAGGCAAGAACACTGGAGTGGGTCGCCATTTCCTTCTCCAGTGCACGAAAGTGAAAAGTGAAAGTGAAGTCACTCAGTCGTGTCCGACTCCTAGCGACCCCATGGACTGCAGCCCACCAGGCTCCTCCGTCCATGGGATTTTCCAGGCAAGAGTACCGGCGTGGGGTGCCATCGCCTTTGGGGGCCTCTAATCCAGCTGCACACTTCCTGGGAGAGGAGAACTTTTTAGATGGTACTCCTTTATGTTCTGGGGGTTATGGGGTACAGATTGGCTGTGTCAGTACTCCTTCGGATAGTTCTCATCGGCAGTACAGCAATGCTTGAGCATGAATGTAGGCGCTCTCACCAGCTTTTCACATTAGGCAGCAGTGCTTGTTCCCTGGATCAGTCATTAGGTACATTCTGACTCAGATGCCTTTTCCTGCCCACCTATCTTGTTCTCTAAGTACTAATGTCGCCCCATGAACTCCTCCTTACCTCTCAAAAGGAGCAGCAACAAAAGAACCATTTCTCTTTAAAAATTACATTTATTTGTTTATTTTTGGCAGCACTGGCATGCATTGCTGCGTGCAGGCTTTCTCTAGCTGTGGTTAGCGGGGCTCTGCTTGGTGGGGATGTGCGAGCTTCTCAGTCCTGCGGCTTCTCTTATGTTTGAGGCTCGCGGGCTCTAGAGCTCGGGCTCAGTAGTTGTGTACTGGCCGAGTTGCTCTGAGGCACGTGGAATCTTCCCAGACCAGAGATTGAACCCGTGTTCCTTCCATTGGCAGGTGGATTCTTAGCCACTAGACTGCCAGGGAAGTACAAAAGAACCATTTCTGAGATGAAATTTGATTTAAAACTAGGGCCAGAAAACCTTGAACTTTCTTTACAGGACTTTTGCCTACCTTTTCCCCCTCCACTGTCCTCTAGTTAAATTGAATATAAAAATTCAAGTTATAAAACATTGAATTGAGTGAATTAATGAATTAAAGTCGCTCAGTCATGTCTGACTCTTTGCAACCCCATGGACTATACATACAGTCCTTGGAATTCTCCAGGTCAGAATACTGGAGTGAGTAGCCTTTTCCCTTCTCCAGGGGATCCCAACCCAGGGGTGGAACCTAGGTCTCCTACATTGCAGGTGAATTCTTTTCCACCTGAGCCATCAGGGAAGCCCAGGAATACTGGAGTGGGTAGTCTATCCCTTCTCCAGCAGATCTTCCCAACCCAGGAATTGAACCAGGGTCTTCTGCATTGCAGTAGGATTCTTTACCGACTGAGCTACCAGGGAAGCTCAATTCATTTAAAAACCAAAGTTGTTTGTGTTTTCTCCTGTTTTTTATTTCAGTGTGCTTAGAAACTCTTGTTATACTATGTGTCAGATAGTCTTGTTTGGCTAATAATTGTTTTTATTTATTGAGCTTGTATATACTAGCTACTAGTAAGTAATTTTGGAGAAGGCAATCTCCAGTACTCTTGCCTGGAAAATCCCATGGACAGAAAATCCCATGGCTGCAGTCCATGGGGTCGCTAAGAGTCAGACACGACTGAGTGACTTCACTTTCACTTTTCACTTTCATGCATTGGAGAAGGAAATGGCAACCCACTCCAGTGTTCTTGCCTGGAGAATCCCAGGGACGGGGGAGCCTGGTGGGCTGCCATCTATGGGGTCGCACAGAGTCGGACACGACTGAAGCGACTTAGCAGCAGCAGTAAGTAATTTAAGCATTTTCACTTAATTGTCACAAGAACCTTATGAGTTGTGATACCTATTTTAAGATGAGAAATCTAAGGCTCAAAGATGTCTTACATTGACCCAGGGTTACCAGACCAGTAAGTGAAAGAGCTAGGAGTTGGTTGGCTCTAGATCTGGTGGGCTCTGAAGCTTCTGCTCTTTAGCTATTATGTTAAGAACCTATATGTACTATTGTGGATTGGAAGATGCGGTCCAAGAACTAGCTAACTTTTGGCATTGTCTCAGTGATAAGCTGGAGACTACTGTGATTATTAGTAGACACGGTACTAGATACAGCAGTTCCTCTTATAACTTTAATTGCATGCCACTTATATATTACCTAGATTTTCTTCTCCCTTCGTCAACAACGTTATGATGTGATATCCTTCTGCCCTCAACCCTCATCCCCCTGTTTCTCACCTTTAATTTGAATTTCAAAAGTGCAACAGATCCTTCACATCATGCACCTAGATTGTGGTTGGTTGTCTCCTATCTACTATGTGGATTGGCCATGACTGTGATGTGTTTGTTACTTGGAACTTGTGAGTGTATCATTTTTCCTTCCATCCTTTCTCAGCAGACCTGCCAGTTCCAGCACAAATGCTATTAACTTAAGAGCTTAGCTATGGTTGTTGAATCTACAGATAGCTCTAGAATTAGTGGTAGTCAGAGTGTGCTTTGTCTCATTTGGAAAATCGTAAGGTGAGAGTGAATGTTTTTATTGGCTCGCTTTTTTGTTGGACTAGAGCCTGCTCCACATTTCCTCAAGTGCAGAAGTCTGCAGTTCTGTATGCTCTCATATTTATTGAAGTTTATTTTGAAGAACTGTCCTTCATTTACCTGTCTCCTGTTTAAAATAATTTTTTTTTTTTTTTGGTGAATGAAATGATGTATCCTTTCCTAAAGGGGAAGAAAATATCCAGTACTTTTTTTTTCTTTCTCCCTTTTCCTTGGTTGCTTTATCTATCTATCTGGTGGGTATTTATCTTTTTTGGACTTGAGGATTTAATTAGATTCTTACAGGATATTTATATTGTTTTAAATTGTTAATTTGTTGAGCATTCCCTTTGGACTTGGGGGGGAACATCCGAAGTTCAGATTACCCATCTGGTTTCATCACTCTTCAGAACTTGGAGCTAGTCTCCTTCATCACTACTTTGCATTATCCATGTTTACAAACTGTGACGGATTGTATTGTGTATGCCCTGCCTAATTTTTTTTTTTTTAAACAGAAGTAGTAATATATGGCAAAATAAGGCATCAAGTTCAAATTCCTAGGAAGAGGCTTCATACTTGGTAACTTTTTGTTAGTTTTGTTTCTTATGTCCAGGGACGGGAAAGGTGGGAAAAGTTAACTTGTGTGTGACTAATAATAATATTTATATTCAGAAAGGGCAATAAAAATCAATACCCTTTTTTTTATTTGTTTTTGTCCTCAGGATCAAAATACTTGCTGAACAGTGGAGTCAGAGACCAATAAAAACAAACATAAACTACTTGAACAGCATTTGACTGGTTAGCCAGGTAATTCAGTTTTCCTTTGGATCCTTTGTAATTTTCTGACTTCACCTTCTGAAGATACTACACACTTTGTGATTTTATGATTTCATTTTAAGCTTGTTTTATATGTTATGTTGTCCTCTTTAATCATACTGTTAGTTGAATGAAGGGTCTTGGAATAAGTTAATATATATGTATATTCTATATACAAATATAAATTTGGAGGGAAGGAGTATGTTACAGTTTAACATGAGATGCTGCCATCAGCCCTCTTCTTCTTATGTGTGAATATTTTAATGGCACTTAAAATCGGAATCAGCTCCATCCATTTTGACTATTTCACCTTGCGGAGGCTAGTTTCCACAGATTGCTTGTGCTGGTGTGTAACATTTCAACTGACTCCTCTCCTAACTTTTGTTATTGCATCAGGATAGGAAAAATGAGAATGAAAAAACTGTCTAATAGCCACGAAAGCACTTACGCCTTGCTTAGGTGGTTCAGTTTCTTTTTGTTAGTAACATTATTATTCTCTTGGTTGGCTGGGCTTGAAATCTGAGTCATCTTTGAATCCTACCCCCTTTGATATTTTTAGTAAACAAGCCTTATCTGGTTTTCTATTTTCATGTCTCCTCTATTCGGTGAACTTTCTGTTACCAATCTTAGCTTCCTAGGCCAAGACCCCGTAATTTCATGCTTGTGTTTGAAATGTCCCTTTACTGCTTCTTATCTATACTGTTTCAACCCACTTGAAAATTTGCTTCAGTATATCTTCAGTATATCCCTTTAATCAAGTCTCTCTTCTGTTATGAGCTTTGTACGACTGTTCCTGGCTTACAGAAAAAAAATACAAACTCCTCTCGCTTACATTTGAAACAGTCCTTTATCTGATACTTTATCTAGGCCTCCAGTTTCAACTCGTGCTATTTCCCAATAAAATCCTTCAGTTAATTATGGGATACACCCATTATATTCTGAACATAGTAGAGAACTATCTCCATAGTATTTATCTTAAAAAACAAAACTTTATTTGGAAATTTCCAGTTTACAAAAGTTAAAAAATAGATAAAGAATTATCTAGATATCCTTAGTCAGATTCACTCTCTGGTTTTATTATTTGCATTTATGTGGGCTCTTACTCTTTCCTCTCTTTTTTGAATTATATGAGGGTTATGTTCCATAGAATGTGTTTCTTTCCTCTAATACTTCTGCTTTATTTCCTACGAATAGGGCATTCTCTCATACAACCATTGTACGGTTATCAGCTTCATAAATGGATGTTAATATAGACCTGTTGTCCATCTTCCAGTTTTGTCAGTTGACCTAATAAAGTCTCTCCCAGCAGTCTCCCTTGCTTCTTGTAATGGAAATGAGTCTAAGCTCAGGTACTACGTGTAGTTATTATTTTTCTTTAGCCTTCTTTTTCCTGGAATATTTCCCCAGCCTCTTCTTTGTCTGGTATGACATTGACATTTTTGAAGACTGCAACCGTTCCCCTCCCTTATTAGAATGTTCTTCATTTTCTGTTTGAAACAGGGTTAGAATGAGGCTATTTGTTCTTGGCTGGGATACTGCATAGGTGATGTGATACCCCGAGAAAGATGTACAACTTCTGGAGGCACAGGATGTCTTCTGTCCCTCATTGGGATGTTAATTGTGATCATTTGGCCAATGTGTTGCCTGATTTCTCTGCTGTTAGAGTTTCTTCCCCTTCTTTAAGCAGTGATGGGGGAGACAATGCCAATACCATGATTCTCATCACAGTTTGCCCTAGATTTAGCATTCATTGATGATTCTTGTCTGATCTAATTTTTTACAGTCATGCTTCCAAAATGGTCATTTTCTCATTCCGTTTCCAGTGGAGCTCTTTCATCATGCTCCTGTGTCCTTGTGGGAAATAGTATTAGAGACCAAGATCCTTGGTAGGTGTCCTTGTTGCTCCTAGATTGTCTTCTCTTCTTGACCCCTTCAGTGGACACAGCTAGGAAATAAATGCATGTTTGTACATGTATATACATAAACATGCTTGTTCATGTACACACACACATAGCAACATGCATCTATGTAGTTTATAAATCATGTGTTGATGTCAGTATGTCCAGTTTCCCTCCACATCTGCAGGGTTTTTTCTTTGCACCTCTCACTTTATATTTTTATGTCCATTTTTATACCACGAGAGCCTTGGTTCCCAACATAGTACATTTACTCATTTGGTCTGTCCTATAATATATCTAAATCATTTCAGATTTGCTTTGCCCATTTAATTACAGTAAACAAAGTGAGTGGGGAACTTGTATATAGTTTTGCCCAGGACTGAGAGGAAATCCTATATTCATTTTTTTGACTTACATATTTGTATTTAACATTTTTTCATTTTTAAATTTTTATTGGAGGTTAGTAGTTGATTTACAGTGTTGTGTTAGTGGTTGATTTTCGGGTGTAAGATGCTATATTTTTAAAATACTTGAATTAGTCCTCCCTCATCCTACCTTCCCTTCCCTCCCCGTTTTTGTTTCCCACCTTAGTTTCTGCATGATGTAGTTGTGATATTTGTTTGAAACGAAATGAGGTTTATTTATTTGTGTGCTTGAGTTTCAGTTTGTTTTAAAATGCTCCTCCTCATTCTGATTCTGGTTTTATGTTGATTATGTAGAATATGAATACGTTTTCAAAGGTCAAAATTACACAAAAGATACACATTCCCTCTGTATCTTTTCCACCCTCATTTTCCCCATTTCTCAGAGGAAGCCACCTTCAGTGTTTTCTAGAGTGTTTTCCTGTATTTTCTTTTTGTAATGACAAGCAGATATATGTATGGTTTTTTTTTTTTTTCCTTCCCCAATTGCTCACCAGTAAAAGAGTCTACCTGCAGTGCAGGAGATTCAAGTTGAGTCACTGGGTTGGGAAGATCCCTTGGAGGAGGAAATGGCAACTCACTCTAGTGTTCTTGCCTGAAAAATCTCACGGATAGAGGAGCCTGGCAGGCTACAGTCCAAAGAGTGGCCATGGGTTGGACAGGACTGAGCAGCAGCAGCAGCAGCATCGTTTCATTATGTGCACACACCATAGGCTATTCCGTCAGTTTCCTCTGTGTGGGTAGTACCTAGGTTGTTTCCAGTATTTTGCAGTTAAAAATGTTGCTGCAATGAATAACCTTGTGAAAATATATTTTCATATTCTTGGGGGGATATACCTTCAGGATACATTCTTAGAAGTAAGATTACTAGGTTGGAGGGTAAATGTATATGTAGTTTTTGTTAGATGTTGTCTAATTACCCTCCATAAGCATTATGCCATATGGATTCACACCAGTCATGTGTGAGAGAGCCTATTTCCCCCTCTCATACTGTATACATTCTACTGAGTGGTTTTTAGCTGCATCCACATGATTAAGTGTATCAGTAGTTTATTTTTATTGCTGAGAAGTATTCCATTGGGCTTCCTGTTTTTGGCTTCTATGAATAAAGCTTCTAGGAATATTTAAGTGCAAGTTTTTGTTTAGATTTTTTTCCCTCTTGAGTAAATACCCAGGAGTGTAATTGTCTTATGTTAAGTGTGTGCTTATCTTTATGAGAAATTGAAACTGTTTTCTAAAGTGGCTATACCATTTTATATTCCACTTGCAGTTTATGAGAGTTCAAGTTCCACTTATATCTCTTTATGAAGCGTCTGTTCAAATTTTGTGGATTTCTTAAATTGGGTGGTTTGTTTTCTTATTGTATGACTTAAATTTTTCTGAGTACAGATTCTTTTCAGATATATTTTGAGAGTATTTTCTTCTGGTCTTTCTTTGGTCTCCCTTTTCATATTCTTGAATTTTTTTTTTTTGAGAATATAGGCATTTTGAATAAAATAAATTTTTTTTTTGCTTATGAGTAATCGTTTTTTAGTGTGTGAAGAGATCTCTGCCTATTAATGAGTTGATGAAGATTTTTCTCCTTTGTTGTAGAAGTTCTATAACTTTATCTTTAGGTCTGTGATCCATTTTGATTTAATATTTGCATGTTGTGTGAAGAAAGGATTAAGGATAAGTTTTTAAAAACATTGACATTCTGTTCCATGGCTATTTGTTGAAGACTCCTTTTTCCATTGTGTTGCATTTTAATTGTGTGTGGGGGTGTATGTGTGTACATGTGTGCTCAGTTGTGCACAACCCTTTGCTACTCCGTATGTGTGTGTGTGTGTGTGTATGTGCATTCTCAGTTGTGTCCTACTCTTTGCTACTTTCTGTGTGTGTGTACATGTGTGTCCTCAGTTGTGTCTGACTCTGCTACTTCATGGACTGAAACCGCCAGGCTCTTCTGTCCAAGGAATTTTCCAAGCAAGGATAATGAGTAGGTTGCCATTTTCTCCTGCAGCAGATCTTCTCGAACCAGGGATTGAACCTGTGTCTTCTGCATTGGCAGGCAGATTCTTTACCAGTGAGCCACCTGGGAAGCCATTTTTATATATATATATATATATATATATATATATATATGTACACACACACACACACACACATATATATATATATATATAGTCGGAATCTCGGAGAAGGCAATGGCAACCCACTCCAGTACTCTTGCCTGGAAAATCTCATGGATGGAGGAGCCTGGTAGGCTGCAGTCCATGGGGTCGCTAAGAGTCAGACACGACTAGGCGACTTTACTTTCACTTTTCACTTACATGCATTGGAGAAGGAAATGGCAACCCACTCCAGTGTTCTTGCCTGGAGAATCCCAGGGACAGAGGAGCCTAGTGGGCTGCCGTCTGTGGGGTCACACAGAGTTGGATACAACTGAAGTGACTTAGCAGCATAGTCGGAATCTATTTCTGGTCTTTATTCTGTTCCATTGATTCGTCAATCCTTATGCCCATCAATCCAGTGCAGCTTTATAGTAAGGCTTGAAAGAGGTGGTGTGAGTGTTTCAACTTTTTCTTCTTTGTCATGATTTCTCTGAAAGTGAAGTTGCTCAGCCGTGTCCAACTCTTTGCAGTCTCATGGACTGTAGCCTACCAGGCTTCTCCGTCCATGGAATTTTCCAGGCAAGGGTACTGGAGTGGGTTGCCATTTCCTTCTCCAGGGGATCTTCCAGACCCAGGGATTGAACCTTGTCTTCCGCATTGCAGGCAGATGCTTTACCATCTGAGCCAGGATTTTGGTACAAATCTCAGGATATGTTTGTTAGTCCCTGCAGTCTTGTCAGTCTCTCTGAGAAACTGCCCTGCAATATCTATCCAGCTTGACCATTCTGAATTCTGGTTATTATCTTGTCCATTCTGCAAGATTGCTGGGCTCTGTTTGAGTTCTTCATCCCTCTGTTGTGATCTGGAAAAACTGCCTCCTAGAAGGAAGCCTGGCTGATGGTAGGGCTCATGTTACCATGTTGTTCCTTCTCCCCTCATGCCCAGTTGTTTTCTTAATCTCAGGGACCACAATTTCTCACTGTTTGTTCTCTGATATTTGAATATAGTTTGTTTAGTTTATCAACATAAATGAGTTGATGAGTCTCATTATTCTCTCTTGACCTAAATTGGAAGCCCACAGTTGATTCTTGAGTTAATTTAAAAAAAAAAAAAAAGGCTCTTCTCATGCTGTGCCAAAAGGAGCAAAAAGATATCTTTAACCATAGAAACTTCTTTGATTGCTGTTTTATTTATTTATTTTTGGGGCTGTGCTGTGCAGCATGCAGGGTCTTAGCTCTCTGACCAGGGATTGAACCTGGGTCTCCGGCCATGGAAATGTGATGTCTTAACTATTGGACTGCCAGAGTATTTTATTGAACAGTTTCTGAGACCAGAGGATTAATTTCTCTGGAAGTTTTCCTAAGGAATATAGACTTGCATTTCTAAAGTCTCTTTTATTCTCGTATCTTGAGACTAGGCAACCAGTCTCAACAAACTCGACTAGGTTTCATTTGCAGGACTTATAAATGTGAATGAATTGTCTCTCCTCCCAGTACGTCAGATTTACTGAGTCTCTGGCCTACTTTTGAGGCTGGTCCCTATAAGCAAAGAATAGGTACCAGGCCTGTAGGTATTGACTTATAAAGTGAAGTCATTATTTGTTAATGATGGGCTTGTCATGCCTGGCTAAATGAGAATTATTCTCAATTATGACATTCAAGATGCAGACTTGATTATCCAATTATCCTGATAAATGGGTTGACAGATTTTTATTAAACCTATGCAATTAATAATATTGACATGAAAAGTAGAGAGACTCAGTTTTTATGTTTCTGTTTTTTCCCCTGCAATTTGAGGACATCGAATCAGGTGCCACATAGAATGCTTTTAGAGTACGTAAGTGTAATTTATTAAATTGAGGGCTAGATATAGAAGAGAAAGAAAAAGGGCTTCTTTATAGAACCCACTAGAAAACATAATACCAAACAATAATATTCTAAAACAAATAACCGCAGTTAAAACTTCACTAGTTTATTCAGTCCTGTGTAAATCTGTTTCGCTTAATCTTTTTTTTTTTTTTTTTTTTTTGCAGTCTGCTTTGAAGACATCATCCACTTAGGTGTATAAAGGGACCTAGAAATTTTGACTTAGTTTATCTTCCAGTACAGTTGTAAAATTGTGTAAGTTACCTTAGGTCAGTAGTCTGTCACCCAGAATTTATTTCATAAAATATTTAGGTTTGTTATCTCTTCCATGAGAATCTTAGACTTCAAGGCAAACAGCAGAGGAAAGCCAAGCCACCATTTGGCAGGAAGACATTTTGGATGTCCTTCATTCATTGTTATGGACAGGAGTTTTCATCTGATGTTCTTAATCGTTGGCCTGAAGGAGTACTTTTAGTCCCTAAAGTATTTGAGACTAATTGTCACAGATTTTACTTAGGTGAAAATGTTTATTTCACATTCATTTTTGAAGGATTCCCTGTATATAAAATTTTGTGTCAGTTGCTTCAGCACTCTAAAGATCTTGTTGTCTGATTGCTTCTAAGAAGGTAATTTTTATCTTTGTTCCTCTGTATATATGGTCTTAAGGTCTTTTTTTCTTGTGACTACTTTGAAAATTTTCTCTTGAAAGGCAAGATGTTTGAATTTAAATAGTTGGACTATAATGTACTTAGGTTTGGTTTTCTTTGTATTTATTCTTGGGATTAACTGAACTTCAGTGTGCAGACTGGTGTTTTCATCAAGTTTGGGGAAGTTTTGGCCATTATTTCGTGAGGTTTTTTGTTTTTGCTTCAGTCTCACTTCTGGGGCTCTAGTTGACATATTTGATAGACCATTTGCTATTTCTCACTTGTCCTTTCCATTTGTCTTCAAGTTGTTTTCCTTCCATTCTTCAGATGGGTAGTTTTGATAACCCTTTAAGTTCAATTACTTTATTTCTTCTCCAGTCTGAGTGATATTCAGTAAGAAAATATTTTTCTGTTTCAGCCTTGTTCTTACAACCCAGCGTTGTAAAGGGCTTAAGCCAATGGGTTTATCAAAGTTGTATAACTAGTTTGTGATGTAACTGAAGTTAGAACTTACATCTTGATTCTTTGCAAACTTTCGACCTTTTCTTTGTATAATTTGTGAACTTTATATTGTAGTAGGTTGCAGTCTTTTTAAATATTCATGCTGAGGAGGTAGAGGATACTGCTTAAACATTAATACAGTTGCAGAAATTAAAGGTAAGTTCTTATTTGTGGTTTAAAAATGATTTTTAATAGAAAAATGTAAGTATCACTGAAGTCAGTAATACCTTAGAAACTTACAGATGACATTACTCCAGCATTGAAAGTAAGCCTGTGGTTATTCAACAGAAAAATTCAACTTTAACTATAGAAATTCTAACATCATGACTTTCTGGAGTTTAGGCTGTGATATTATTCATGGTCTTGGAAATTAACTTTTTGAATACAACCTCAGTTAATGGATATATTTCGTGTAGATTTCTGAAACTGATTTTTATGTCATCTTTGTTAAAATTAAAACACTGTATAGTTGGATAGAGGAATGAAAATATTGCCAAGGCCAGGATAATTATCACATGCTTTCATATCATATTTTATTAATAATATTGTAGTTTCTAAAGTTCCGGCAGAAGTCCTGAGAATCTTGATATTTAGAAAAAGTATTGCATATGAATGATGTTCTAAGTTGTGAGAACTGTATTTGTCTCTGTCCTTCAGTTTAGTTTGATATTGAATTACTGGAGTTTAAAGATAACAGTTTTAATTATAAACTGTGTTTTTTATGTCTTATAGTTAAAATGAATTAAACTCAAGGAAATCTGTAAAGCAACTATTATTTAAAAACCAAACAGTTTAAGTGAACTGCTTCTCCCCTACTCAGTGTAAATGAATGATGGTTAGATTAGGAGATGAAACTATCAGTAAGATGAAGATATTTAAAATTGTTTTTTAAAGTGATGTGCATAGGGGTGGGTCGAGAATCTATGGTACTTGGTGATGACCAACCTGGTAAAGGCCATACTTCTTCACTATTTTCTTTTTATAAAGAATGGTAGGAACTTCTAGTGAATGTGGCTGGAAAACAGTAACTTCTTATTCAGGATTTCAGATGGGCCAGTTCTATTGAAAGTCTGTTGTTGAAACAGCTGTAAATGGTGTAGTTAAACTCAGAGATTCCATGAAAAAAGGACTAGAGTATTTGATGTCATAAGTTTTAAGGTTTTGGGGGATTTTTAAGGGGATGAGTGGAAATATTTAAGGGCTTGGGCTCTGACATTGGCAAGACCTGGGTTTAATTTCTAGCTCCATCACTTAGTAAATATTTGACCTTGAGTGGGTTATTACTTCCCTGTTTTCTTATTAAAAGGAATAAAGTTGAATTCTATACTTTCATCTGTTCTCTGTATCAGAGGACAACTGCAGTGGGGATTGAGTAGTAGATGAAATACACTCAACACAGGATCTAGCTCAAATGTTAGATTAAGTATTTGTCCACATGGTTTTTAAAATTTAACATTAAAATTATGCAGTATTTTATATGAGCAAGAGTATATATTATTTGTGAGTTATAAAGTATACTTTGATGAACACCTGTGAACCTACTCCTTGAATTTAAGAGCCGGAAGGTTGTTAGGTGTGCCCGTTCCCTCTGTGTTTCTCCCTGAACTCATTCTGCCTGGATCCCAGAAGTAACAGTTTCCTTTAGTTGCAGTTGCTTTCAAAAAAGTTTGAAAAGCCACACATATATGTGTTCCTGAACAATGTTCAGTTTTGTCTTTTAGCTTTACAAAAATATAAGGAATGTAGTGTACTTGTTTTTTTAACTTTTGTTTGCTTTTAAGATTCTACCATGTTATATATAATTTATTTATTTTTTCTGCTACTATATGGTAGTCTTTCATATGGCTTTATTAGAATTTTTTACATTTGGGATTGAACATTAGTTTTCTCTAGTTCTTGATGTATGAATGATATTTCAGTGAACATTTTAATACATGTCACTTGTTGCAGAGAGACTTGTTATTACTCTAAAGTTTTAAAAGATAAACTTGATTTTTAACTGCTGATGTAATAAATTTACTTTTAATGGGGAATTTCTTTAGAAAAAAGTAAATTTTCTTATCGAACTAGCCCTGTTTCATTAGCTACTTCATTTCATACACGTCATTTATCACTTATCACAGGATTTGCAGTATGTACTGCAAGGTTTTAAACAACTTCATTAAAGTATAATTTGCAAACAATAAAATTCACCAACCTTCCATTTACAGTTTGAGTTTTGGCCAGTGTAACCATTGTCTCAATTATGACGGAAGACACTCCTGCCTCCCCCTGAAGTTCCTTTGTGCCCCTCTGCAGTCTGTCCTCTCTCCTGGTAACTGGTGGCCACTGGGCTGCTTTAAGTCACTACAGTTTTCCTTTTCTTGAATTTCATATAAATGGCAATCCCCTTATGTGTGTATTATTTTGTAATTGTTCCACGTTTCCTGAATATTCTGTCTCTTTTCCTCTTTGTATTTTCATTTTGGAAGAGAGAGAAAAAGAGTGAGGGAGAGAAAGAAAAAGTATGTGTGTGTATTCAGCCTCACTGGTTGCACTCCTCTCACCAAGCAGCTCTGTCCATGGACAGCATTCTTTATTTCTGTTAGTGATTTTGATTTTAATACTCTGATTTGCTTTTTAGAGTGTCCGTCTCGATCCTCACGTCCCATCTGTTCCTGCATGTTGTCCACTTTTACCTTTCAAGCCCTTAGCATGTTCATCATACTTAAGATTGCACAAGTGGTTCCACTGAAAAATTGTTAAAGACCCTGCCTCTTTCCTGTTTACTAGCAGTCTTCAGAGGATTCTTATGTAGGTGGCCACATTAGAAACTTAATGTTCACGGTCACAGTGTTCATGTTAGCCGAAAAGTGGAAACAACCTCATGTCCATCAACTGAGGACTGGATGAATACATATCTGTAAAATGAAGCGCTGTTAGATGCCACAACACAGATAGACCTGCAGGCTAAGCCAGTCACAGAGGACTAGGTACTGTATGATCCCACTTGTATGAACTGTCCAGAATAGGTAAATCCATAGAGACAGAAAATAGGTTAGTGGTTGCCTAGGGTGAGGGGGTCAGAGAAGTTGTGTGGGTGGTGGGTATGGAAGCATTAGGGGAGTGACAGCTGAGGGGTTTCTTTCTGCAGTAATAAAATGTTCTGAAATTGACAGTGGTGACAGTTGTGCAGCTCTGTGCTTTAAGCCATGGAATTGTGTATTTTAAGCGTGTGGTATATGAATTTTATCTTTGTAAAATTCTTGCTGTTGATATTTTTTATTTTTAATTGGAGGATATTTGCTTAACAGTGGTTTATCATATCTTAATGAATCGTATCTTAATGAAGCTGTTAGAGAATATAGCTGATGTATTCAGGAATACTAAGAGTTCTGTGATGCCATAAAGGAATTTTATGGGAAAATATGGGTACTTTCCTAATGGCACTGACTTCAGAAAGTGTGCTGTGTATCTCAAACTTTTCTGAGATTCAAAAACAACATGTTAACTAAACTCACCTCAATTTTTAAAAAACCTTGGTCTTTGTTAGAGTAGTTGGCCTGAAATTATAGAGTTAATGTTAATTCCAGCCCCATATCTTCATTTGTCAGGAAAGTTTATGTCAAAAGACTTTATTCAAAAAAGAATTCAAAATCATACCCAAATCCATCTGCACTTTTCTATATGTCCATTAAATGCTTGTAAGTTACTTATGGATATTTTGCCGTTATACATCCAGAAATCAGTTTTTTGCACTCAAGCTTATAAGTCCAATTAGAAGATACTAAGAAAGCCATAATTTGGTGGATCTGCTCTCTTGGGCTGATGAAGTGCTGTAGTTTTAAGTGGAAAAGTGAAAGTTATTTTACTTGAGATAATTTGACCACACTAGGTCCCTCACTCCTTTTTTATTTTTTTAGGTTTTAAGCTTTTAAGAGACTCTTTCTGTGCAGTGATGACTGATGACGAATGATGCATTTAAAATGCGGACGTCACTAGTTTTATGATACATAGGAGAATATCGATGTGTTTATAATTTTGAAAGCTTAGTTTGAATTTAATGTTGGTGAAAGAGCAATTTACTTTTCAAAGATAGTATTTTTTTTTTTTTTAGCATAGGTCACATACTATACAGAAAAACTTTAAAAAGAAAATTCCTATTAATAGTTTTGTTCTATTATTAAAGTGAAAAACTGCTTAAACTGGTTTGCTTTTAAGGATGAAGCTTTCTGAATATGTAGAGAAAACTCTTAAGGCTATAATATCCATCTTTGGCACAAATAACAAACTATCTAAATTGCTCTACTAGTGTAATCGATATTTTTCTGCTCTTGGTAAAAGTGAATGGAGGTAAGGTTGTAGTAATTGTTCACAGTCAGGGTTTGTTAAAGGGACAGTTTTATTAGAGTTGGAAAATATAGACATAAAGTCATCAGATTGGTAATACAGATCTTGTAGTACTTAATTTTGTAGCTTAATTAAGACTATAATTGGCCTAAATATCAGCTCAGTGATCCAGAAATACAAATAATCCAGTTTATATCAGTTATCAGTGGTCCTGTCTCTCATGTGCCAAACTCTTAAAGTAGTTACTTTTTTATTACTCTGTTTTCAAAAGAATATGTTTGGAATCTGTAATTTTTAACATGTAAAGCCTGCATTATTTTGAAGTTGATATTGAAAACCTATAAACTTCTGACCTTGAGTAGAATTTTCTGTGTATAACCATTACATACAGCTGGTGGATTCAAAATTGCCTTTTCTGGTACTCTGCTTTGTGAAAAATAGTATGTATTGGATATGAGTGTATGACAGCTGACATTTATCAAGGATAACAGGAGCTCATTTTCACATTTTAAAAACTTTGAAAGCTTTGCATGTGTACACATGCTCAGCATATGTTCCTAAGATTTAAATATATTTTCCATCATGTATCAATCTTTAATGAACTTCACATATTAAGCTCATGCTATGTGAGTCCACAGTCAACCTAAAGATCAGAAGTATAGGGCATTTAATTCACCTCCATAAAATTTTGTCTTTCATAGTTGAAAAATCATTCCAAGTAAAAATGAACCTAATGTTTTCCAGGTAACACTCCTGTTACATAATGTGTGGTTTGTCATTACTTTCATTGCCCTACTATAAAATTTGCCCCTCATGTAGAAACGGCCCTATAGAATCTTTATTTTTGCTACATCGACTGCAAGCATATTGTTCTTGGTTTAAAAAGATTTTTATAGAGCTAGTTGTTTCATTGGAGGGTGACCATAAATAGAATTGGAATTGGATGATTCTTAATCTTGTTCTTAGCCTTTTAAAGTTTTCTTTAAAATGAGATTGTGATAATAATTTAAAAGAACTTTAGAACTCCAGAGTTCATAATGTGTTGGCAAGCTTGTTAATTAAAATAACACCTTTATGGTTGATGCAGGTTTCAGATACTGCAACCCTTGGATATGTTGACATGCAGATCACATTGACTTGCTGCAAGGTAACAGGAGACATGCTTTGACTTCAGAAGATAAATTGGCCATGCACAGCTATAATCCTACTGTCTTTTCATTTCTAGACTTGATTTAGTAGTATGAGGTCTTTGATTTCTAAGCCCTGGGAAATAAGTTGAAATAAAATTTTTGTGTATATTAGAGTTTATATTTTGGCTTTTGATAAGCCTGTTATGTGGTGTAAAGGTACCATGTAAATTGTAGGCATTTTATTACTAAAGTAACTCCCAATTCCATTTGAAATATAAGAAGCCTGAGTTTTGTCCTTTTCTTTTTTTCTTTCAGCAGTTGAAAAGGAAGGCATTTTATTAAGAATGATGAGTAATGAATGGGATTTTAAATTTAGGCTAGTTAAATTGCCAGTGTCTTTATATTTTTTAAAAATTGCAGTGAAATTAATTATGAATTTTAACATGATTTTTCAAAGAAGAAATTGTCCTTAAATTGCAACCCAAGTGTCCTTTCTAATAAAAGATTCTGTTTCAACGAACTATTTTGACAGGGAAATGTATAGTATCAGAGAAGTTTAAGGAAAATATTTGAGTTGTTTACATAAGAGCAGTTTAAGACCACTACCAAAACTATATTTTTAGCATCTTTGAGAATTTAGTGCTTCTCAAATGACATCTCTAATATTCTGTTAGGTCCCAAGGTTTAGATTTGTTTAAGTCTGTTTTGCTAATATTGGAGTTGGAAAACACACAAATACATTGTTTCCTGAATTTATTTGAGTTGTAGAGGTAGTTATTTTATAATTATTCTCTCTTTAAAATAATTTTGATTCTGTCTGTAAATCATAAGATTCTTGTGGGAGCCATCTTTCAGGCCTACCATTTGCCCACCACTGAGCTTTTTTTTTTTTTTTTTTTAATGTGTGATTTTTTTTTTTTTAAACTTCTTTCAGCAACCTTGTAAAGGTGAATATCCACTCTCAAGAAAAGAACATTAAGATGCAGAGATTTAAATTTGGCAAATACCGTATTGGGGCTTGGATCAAATCTGTGTTCTTTCCCTTTTTTACTTCACTGTGCTGCCTTCTGGTTGGATTCATCAGTCCCCGCACCCTGCCCCAATTCAGTGATTATGTGTGTGGTGTCTGGTCTAAGAATTAATCCTAGTCTATTGAGTTTTGTTTAAAATGTGGGCTTAAGCATCCCATGCTAACCACATCTATTCAGAGTTCCGATATTTGGTGCTCAGATAATGGGCAGTACCATCTTTTTTATACTTAATAATTTATGAAGTTTTATATTTTTTCTTTTTAGAACATTGTTGCTCTATATGTATTATATTTTCATGGCTGTTGATTGTCTTATTAAGGATTGTAATCATTTATTTTAAACTTATTTGAAGATTTTATTGGGTGGTTAATTCATCTTTTGGAATCAGTGCAATTTCTTGGCCATCTTTCTTAGTTCAATTTTTAAATCCACTTGGTAAGTTTAGTTTATAATTTGTATCTTGAGTGGGAAGTTTCTCTTTTGTGATGCACTTTGTGTGTCCCCCTTTCCCTGTCTCTAGCACTCATAGCTTATTTGTGTTGCATTCAGAAATCATTCGGAGAAGGCAATGGCACCTCACTCCAGTACTCTTGCCTGGAAAATCCCATGGGTGGAGGAGCCTGGTGGGCTGCAGTCCATGGGGTCGCTGAGGGTCGGACATGACTGAGCAACTTCAGTTTTACTTTTCACTTTCATGCATTGGAGAAGGCAATGGCAACCCACTCCAGTGTTCTTGCCTGGAGAATCCCAGGGACGGGGGAGCCTGGTGGGCTGCCGTCTATGGGGTCGCACAGAGTCGGACACGACTGAAGCGACTTAGCAGCAGCAGCATAGTAATATATTTTCCATTTTCATCCTGTTCATGCACTGATGGTACAAAAGCAGTGATGCATAAAACTGCTGGTGTCGTAGCATGAATCAAGGCAGTGGCACTACCAGACTACTGGTAGTCAATTACATTTTTCACTCCTCTGTGCTCAGACTTAAAGGAAAAGAAACAAAGAAAAACCTCACATAAACTCCACTTCTTTATCACTTGGGATTGTCTTTGATGAAGGAACAAAATTTGCTCATTTCATTAAATCTTGACAGTTGAGTACTGTATTTTTAACATTCTTTTAGTGAGAATGGAAAATACGCAAAAAACACTTCTGCCTACCAAAGTAGGATGGTTGTCTTGGGGAAGAACACATGTGTGATTGGCTTTTATACTGAACAGGCCACTTTTTTTCATGAAATATAATTTTTACTTGAAAGAATGACTAAAACTATGGCTTTGGAATTTGGGGATTTGGCAGACAGTTTCTTAAAGCTGAGCAAGGTGAACCTATAACTTTAAAGAAAGCATCTGAGAGTATTTGTTGACAGTGATAAAGCTGGAGTTTTCAAGTAGAAATTAAGTTAATTTTGAATCTGTCACCATGACTGTGACAGCTTCTCAGTACTCAAAGACTTTATGAATGAGATGGGTGGTGATATTAATGTGGTGGAGTTTTTGATTTTGTATAATGTATCAGTATTTGAAAATCTGCTTATTCAGCGAACCAGTATTATCCAAATGATAATATTTGATGTTGCAGAATCATGCATGGGTAAAAGTTTTTTCAGAGTGTAAGTTAGTATTTTAATGTAACAGTATGAAAGTTCATTGATAGGGTTTCAGATTGCACTTTGCAACTGACCTTTAAGAAAGTACCACTTTCTTAATGCCAGGGAGTGCTGGCAACACCAGAAGCTAGGCGAGGGTGGAGCAGGTCTCCCTTGGAGCCTCCAGGAAGAGTGTGGCCCAGTCATGCCATGTCCTTTTTGGACACTGAGCCTGGAGAACTTCAAGAGACTATCCTGTTGTTTGTGGTAATTCATTACAGTAGTCACAGGACACTTAATACAGTAAGCAAATCTGAGTAAGATGTATTCAGGGTATGCCTCATGTTATTTTGTTTTGTTTTTTGCAATATTTTGTAAGTTTGGAAGAATTTTTAAATGAAAACTGAAAGTACCACTTGCCATTTTAGCATAATATCAAGGAAAATTATTTATAATGAATTATAAAAGGCTGTTGAAATAGTCCTTCCTTTTACAAGTACGTGTATCTGTGTGACTGGATTTTCTTCATGTATTTTGATCAGTATGACGTATTGCAGCAGGTTGAATGGTGTAGCAGATAAGAGGGTTCAGCTGTCTCCTGTTGTCAGACATTAAGGTTTGTAAAACCATGAAACAGTGCCACCTCTCATGCGATTGTTTTGTTTCAAGTTATTTTTCATAAATTGTATACAGTAATGTATGATGGACTTGTTTTTAAATGTTGTAATATTTCAAGTGTTTCTCAGTATTAATTTCTAATGTAGTAAATATTGACGGAGAGGGCAATGGCACCCCACTCCAGTACTCTTGCTTAGAAAATCCCATGGACGGAGAAGCCTGGTAGGCTGCAATCCATGGGGTCGCTAAGAGTCAGACGCGACTGAGCGACTTCACTTTCACTTTTCACTTTCACGCATTGGAGAAGGAAATGGCAACCCACTCCAGTGTTCTTGCCTGGAGAATCCCAGGGATGGCTGAGCCTGGCGGGCTGCCGTCTATGGGGTCGCACAGAGTCAGACACGACTGAAGCGACTTAGCAGCAGCAGCAGTAAATATTGATAGACAATAACCTACATAACCAAAGCTTTTTAGAGTTCAAGGAATCCTGATATTAAAAAGGTGGGGAACTGCTAGCCTAGTGCATTTGGTTAGAACTGTACCAGCTTTTGACTTAAACCTTGCACCTCGTATCTTTGAGTAGCTGTGTGACATGGTGTGCTATGTCTGGTACTCAGTTGTTCCTGCTTTTCAGTTACATGGAAGTCTTACTTGCTCAGTTGTGTTTGACTCTTTGCGACCCCATGGACTGTAGCCCGCCAGGGTCCTTGAGTCCATGGAATTCTCCAGGCTAAAATACTGGAGTGGGTTGCCATTGTTTTCTTCAGGGGATCTTCCCAACCCAGAGATCAAACCCAGGTCTCCTGTATTGCAGACAGATTCTTTACCACCTGAGCCACTGAGGAAGCCCTTTAAATTAAATATCAGCCATTAATTTTCAGTGGAGATGTTTTATAGCACAAAATACAATTTGTGATTCTACATGTACTAGTTTGTTGATTTCCTGGCACTGGGTCATCAGCTTGTTGGAGGCCAAAACAAAACAAACAAACAAACAAAAAGCCCCAAAACAATAACAACAAAAAACTTGTCTATTTTGATCAATAGTTCATCCCAAGCATATTGATATAGGAAATGCAGTTTCCTTTGTGTGGCTAACACTCAGGCTCTTTAACATCCCCTGGAGAAAGGAACGGCTAGCCACTCCAGTATTCTTGCCTGGGGAGTAATAGGGACTGAGGAGCCTGGCGGGCTGCAGCCCATGGGGTCCCAAAGGATTGAACCGACTGAGTAACACTTTCACTTTCACACGTAAAAAAAAAAACAAGAAAAACTTGCCCTCCTCCCCAGTTTTATTGAGAAAATTGTTGACATATGTCACTAAGTTTAAGGGGTTCAGTAGGATGGTGTGATTTACACATATTGTGGCATGCTTGCCACCATAGGTTCAGCTACATCCATCATCTCACATAGATAAGATAAAAGGAAGGAAGGAAGGAAAAAAATTTTTTCCTTGTGATGAGAACTTTTTAGGATTTACTCGTAACAACTTCTCTCTGTTTCATACAGCAGTGTTAGCGTAGTCTTCAGCTGTATATTACGTCCCTGTTACTTTGTGACCACTCTCAGGATGCTTGCTGAAGTGGGTTTTGCTTTTACCAGTTTAGTTGTATGAATGGTTTTACAAGGGTTCATAATTAAAATTTTGCCTCAAATGTTCTCTCACGATAATGAGATGAGCCCCCCTTCATTTATTCCACATGCATAGGCAGGTTTGTGAAGTACACAGAAAGGCTCTTTAAGTCATGTGTCATAGAACTGACCTTTGAGTAGGGAAAAAAAAGACAACCCACACTATGTTTCATGCGAGATTATTTGGGTGATGATCTTTTCATCCTGTTCCTCAGTAGTTCATAGTCTCGCTTGCTGCAGATTTCTTCCCTTGAACAATCATGACCTAGAGGTACAGCTTTTTAGCTCCACATAGTATAGTAGGTATATTTTGGAGGAGAATAGAAGGCAGTTGAAGTCTGGTTTGGACTTTGGCTTTTTTCAGCCATGCTACCACTACACCACCCTCCAACAGGTAAATGATGTTAGGAGTGCATTCTTATTTTCTTTTTGGACTTTGGTATATATGCTGTCATTCACTGTTTGTATTACTGTCATCCTGAAATCAGTAGTGACTTTTGGAGATTTATTTGAAGAGAGAACTTCTGTCATCAGACATATAACTTCTAGGTATATGGAAACATTATTTTTTTAAAAAAAGAATCCTTTTGAATTTAAGGTTATTTAGT
Source organism: Bos indicus (assembly GCF_029378745.1). NCBI lineage: Eukaryota > Metazoa > Chordata > Mammalia > Artiodactyla > Bovidae > Bos > Bos indicus. The sequence goes on from NC_091772.1 coordinate 76,131,723, forward strand.
CTAGGAGTGGAATTATGAATCACTGAAGAGTAACTTTGCTGTGAAGTCAGAAAAAGAAAAAAGGCAATGGAAACAGCAAGGACTGAGCACAGACTAACTGTAGTCTACATGATGGCCCATTCAGGAAGTCTGATGAGTCAGACTTGCCATGTCGTGTTGCTCAGGTAAGAGACCATCTGCCCCAACATCTTTTCTTTTAGAGAAGGAAATCTGGCTAGGATGTTTTTCCTGTGATACCTTATTTTCTCTTTTTCTACCTTCAGTACCTGTTTTTGGAAAATTAATTCAAAGTGCTTCGTCATCTTATATTTCCCTATTGTTGATTTTTGAGATGTTAGTCTTATAGGGAAACTCAATGTAGCTTCTATATATTCTTGATATTGGTGGACAGAGCTAACTTTAGGACTGCAGGGGAAGTGTCTTGGTACTTCAAGCTTTTTTATTCTGCAGGCACTCCCATTTTATCAATGTCTGCCTTGCAGTTGACCCATGGTCATCGTTCCCGGTACCATTCATTCATTACTTGACTAGTGCTGCTTCTACAGCAGCTTTGCTGCTCTCAGTCGTTTGATTGCCAGGTGACTGATGGCATCATTTGTTTAGTTTTAACATTTCTTAAAAAAAAATGTTTTTTTTAATTATTTTTGACTGCGCTGTGTCTTTTCCTGCTTTGCGGGATTTTCTCTAGTTGCTGTGAGCAGGGGCTGCTCGTCATTGCGTTGGGCGGGCTTCTCACTCGTGGCTTCTCTTGTTACTGAGCTCAGGCTCTAGGGCACGCAGACTTCAGTAGCTGCAGCCTGTGGGCTCCGTAGCTGTGGCTCCCGGGCACTGGATCACAGAGGCTCAATACTTGTGGCTCGCGGGGTTAGTTGCTCCTCGGCTTGTGGGATCTTCCTGGATCAGGGATCAAACCCGTGTCTCCTGCATTGGCAGATGGATTCTTTGCCACTGAGCCACCATGGAAGCCCTTAGTTTTAACATTTCTTAAAATGTCTTTTCTTCTGCTAGACAGATAGCCTGAAATAGGAGAGAATGAGACACATGCTGTGATCATCTCTCGTTTATATCTTTATTGCTTATTAATTAAATTTATATCAGATTTTATTTCTGCTCTGTGCACACACCCCTCTAACCCCCCACTGCTTATCTTAATCTAGAGCTTTACCAGTTGGCTCAAGGAGATTGAACACTTTCTTTTTCCTTCCTTGCTTCCTTTCTTTTCTGCTTGTATTTTCATTATGTGCCAGGGGACAGCCGTAGGTATAAAGAATACTTTTGATGTAGAGCTGTTTACGTCTTTCAAATAAAAAATAAAACCACAAATCCAGAAATACAAAGAGGCCTTAAAAAAGAACCAGCACTCTTTCTTTACCTGGTACCTTTGAAGGTACTTGGATAACCTCTTCAGAATCTTCTGAAAGGTGCCTGTTTACTCTTTAATTACACTTATTTATCTTAAGGACATAGACATCTATGACAGTAGTTTTTTTCTATCTTTATGGTTTTATGTTAGCTACTAACTGCCATTCACCACACTATTTCAATGGGAAAATATTCTGAATTCCAGTCAGTTATCTGTACACTGAAGATAGCCTGAATAGTTCTGGCTAATTTATTTGTCTGAAGCTTTTTAATTTGTTGTTGTATGGGATATTTGTAACGATTTGTTTTCAAATGAGAACAAATTTGATGTTGCTGGAAGTCCATCTTTGTTCTTGGTATGGTGTACCTTGGAGGGTTCACCATTTCACCCTGTTCCTGCTTTGTATTGCTTTTCACTCTCACGATAAACATAAGAATATGGAAGATGTGATTATTCCCAGTTTTTACAGGCGATCAGCTTTTTATAGGTGACAAAAGTCGATTCCAACAAAGCCCTGCTGTCTTTTTATTGTATCACAGTACGTCAGCTGAAGAATTCAAACCCTTGAGTTTTATTTTGATAGATATCTTGAAGCCACCATATTTTTTTTTGGAATGGAAATATCTAAGTGAAAAATGACATGTCGGAAAAAAGCAAAACTGTTTTGCAAGGTGTTCAGCCCCATCCCCCTGGTCTTCTCTGTATTTTAGGAGTATTGTGGTTGGTCAGAAGTATAGCTGATGGGAAGGGAAGAAAGAGGAGAACTGAAGTTGGAAAGAGGAGCACAGGGAATGGTGGTATTAGGAGTGGAAAGAGAGAGGGAGTTTGTGATAAGATAGTTAGAGCTGATAGTGTAGAAAGTAGAGACAAATGTGGATAAGATATAGTATTGAAAATGTAATAAATTGAAAAATGCATTAGAATAAAGGGGATGGCTTTAAAATTTATTTATTTACTTTTGGCTGTGTTGGGTCTTTGTTGCTGGCAGGCTTTCTCTCGTTGCAGGGAGTGGGGGCTGCCCTTTGTTGGTTCTTGGGCTTCTCCCTGCCGTGGCTTCTCTTACTGTGGAGCCCAGGCTCTCGGCGGGGGCTTCAGTGATGGGGGCTTCAGTAACTGCAGCTCGTGGGCTCTAGAGCACAGACTCATGTGCAGCATGTGGAATCTTCCCAGACCAGGGGTTCAGCCCGTGCCCCCTGCATTGGCAGGTGGGTTCTTATCCATGGTGCCACCAGGGAAGTCCCAGGGTAGCTTTTTCTAATTGGATAATTGGGAATGGTTTCACCAAAGGTGACAGTCATTTGATCCCGAAGGATGACTAAAAGTGTTTCAGTATTGTAGGTAAGAGAGGGATAGAGGGGACATCTAAAAAGAAATACGTGACTTAAGGGTTAAATACAAATAGTAGCTGTTTTCATGAATATCTTTTGTCAGAATCTTTTTCTTTTTAGGCCACTTGGGTGGTGGAAGTGGTGGTGAGGAAGAAGTACAACTAAATAGTATGTTGTTTAGGAATGGAATAATTTATTATTATTATTAATAATATAATAATAATGAATCAGGTTTATGAAGTTCAGGCTTATGTCTCATTCCTGTGAATGAGAGTGATTCAGCATGTTAAATTGTCGGAGTCACTCTAACCTTTAAAGCAACTAAAGAATTACCCAGCTAGTTAGTATGCTGTCAGGCGAGGATAATTTGATTTCAATGGAATTGGCTTGCTTAACTCCCTCTGCACAGTGTATATTCGTGAACTTCATCTCTGTTGCTCGTGTAGAGGTTGAGAAGTCTCTTGGCAACAAGCTTCCAGTTGCATCTAGCACCTGCCTTGGCTAATTGGTATGCCCAGTTCTGGCACTAGAACCTCTGGGGAGTTTGTGTTTGAGTTCAGCTTCATCAGGCTTAAACCAGAGCATCCATGTAAAGGGGCTTCGGGGTCAGCTGTTGATTGAGAAGGAAACGGCAAGCAGTACACCGAGAGAAGAGAGAATGAAACCTTGTGGATGAAATAGCTGTTACTTCATGTTTGGATGTTTCTCACCTCAACTTAAATATTAAAAGTAGGATATTTTATTGCTCTCTGCTAGCCCCTTTCCAAATCTGCAGGCATTAATAACTAAAGATAGAGGAAAAGAATTGACCAGGACCTGAGATTTATACTGTTTTGTGGCAGATGTCCACACCAAGGTAGTTTGTTGTTGATACAGTTTATATGCTTTTCCCTTGTTTTTAAAAAACTGTAGGGTAGTAGGTTTCCTATCAGTTGTGCCTTCATTTTAACACTTACCAAATTATGTTGTTATAATTGTATGTTTTCCTCTGCTGCTTGCCTGAGAGTTCTAATAGTGGGGGGTGTCATTTATCTCTTATTTCCTGGCCCCAAAACGGTCTGGGCATGCAAATGTTTGAACAGAAATGGAATTAGATTTAAAAAATGGATTGCATTAGGTGATTTATAGTGCATCCTACTAAACATACCAGGTTCTCAATAACAAAACAAAAGGATATTGCAAGTTAGTTTTTATTTGGACCCCCAGCCCCCAGCTTTCAGCTCTTATCCTCTATACCAAGATTCAGTTAAAACGTAAAGGTAGGAGGTAGTCACTGGTGAGGAGATGTCCATAGTAGCTCCATGTTTATGGACTTACGTCCTCTGCTTTTTCTTGTCCCCTAAACACATGCATTTTATTTCGTTTCCTTTCTTTGCTCCATGGTGCTGGTTCTCTTGGAGCTGCACAAAAGGCTGAAATAAAACCTCTAATTTTATATTTTAGAAAATATAATCTTGTAGGATTAAGCCTAACTGGTGATGACTATCTATATACTATATTTGAGTAAGAGTGTCAATTTGGAACTTATATTTTGGGTAGTGTGTTTATGTATGGATGTCTCATAAATCTTTCCCAAGGGTAATTTTTTTCTAATTGGCTTAATCAGTCTCTATTTTTATATAATGTTTCAAGCAGTTTTCAATAAATAATCTAAATTCACAGTTGTATGAAAATTTTCTTAAGTTACTGAGATTCTCAGGAGACTCCCAGAAATACTCCCTAATTGACATATTTAATCATACCTTGTATAATATATCAGACAGACAAGCCTGATAAATAAACCAGATTATTGGTGAGATAGTCAGAAGTACTTGGCTCTAGCATTTAATCTTGGGAAACCCAAGTATGAAAATATTTGACAGGTTATTTTGGTTATAGTTGGGGCTTCCCACGTGGCTCAGACGGTAAAGCGTCTGCCTGCAATGCCGGAGACCTAGGTTCAGTCCTTGGGTCGGGAAGATCCCCTGGAGAAAGAAATGACAACTCACTTCACTACTCTTGCCTGGAAAATTCAGTGGACGGAGGAACCTGGTAGGCTACAGTCCATGGGGTTGCTAAGAGTCAGACACGACTGAGTGACTTCACTTTCTTTCTTTTTCTTTCTTGTGGTTATAGTTAACGCTTTTCTGAACTAAGCTTTTTTCCTTGCCATGTGAGCCACTAACTGTTGGTATCAAGTAGAAATAAGGGTCATGGTTAGTAGAGGGCCATTTATTTGGTGACTGAAGAATAGTGGTTGATTTTTAGAGGCTTGAGGGAAATAGCAGCGTTAGTACCTGCTGAGCTGGAGCACCTCATTGCCTCTGACCCTAATACTGCATGTCCTTAAACCCTCATGTAACAGCTTCTCAGTGTTCTTACTGATGAGCTGAGAAATTCTCCAGTTAACTTGTTTGCAGAGATTGTGTGATTCAACAGTATGATTGGTTAATTTTTTTTTTTTTGGAGTGAGGGATGAAATGCCCAAGAAACATCTGATACATATTTTTTTATTATAAAATTCTAAAAATATTGTAATCCCAGCTCTGCCATCTAGTATCTGTGTGTGATCTAGATGCTATTTTAATCTATAAAATGGGAGTAATACATACTTTGGAGAATTGTGAGAAGACTCTTGAGAGTCCCTTGGACTGCAAGGAGATCCAACAAATGATGCTAAAGCTGAAACTCCAGTACTTTGGCCACCTGATGTGAAGAGTTGACTCATTGGAAAAGACTCTGATGCTGGGAGGTATTGGGGGCAAGAGGAGAAGGGGATGACAGAGGATGAGATGGCTGGATGGTATCACTGATTCGATGGACGTGAGTCTGAGTGAACTCTGGAGTTGGTGATGGACTGGGGTGGGAGTCCTGGCATGCTGTGATTCATGGGGTTGCAAAGAGTCGGACACGACTGAGCGACTGAACTGAACTGACTGAAGATTTTCATGGTTTTGATTCTCTACTGATATAATTATTGTCTCTAAAAATTCATTTTGGTGACATCCTGTATCAGCCCAACAAGTAACAATTTAGAAAGTTTAATCTTTAAACTTTTTTGTAGATCAGAATGGAGGAAAATCTAAAATACGACTGCAGGGGTTGAATGTTCCATTTACTCAGTACTTTTTGAGGCATACTTATTGATCACCTGTAATATGCTAGGCACCTTAAGCTCTACTGGAGATCCAGCTTATGTGTAACAGCAAAGTTAAGGAAATAGTACAAAGAATATAGAATAAATTATGTCTTTCAAGTTAAAGAAATGCTGTTATTCACAAAGAGTTTGTTAGAGGATTCAGCTTGTGTTTAACATCAAAGTAAAGAAATAATATCTAAAATTTGGAATATACATTTTTAAATTATATTTTTAAAATAAATGCTATTATTCACTGGATGGTTGGCCGCACAATTTAAAAATAACCTGTGAATGAAACAAAAATATAAAGATAATAGTATTGAGACATAGCTAGTTATTCTATTTCTGTTCATTAAGGAAGAATCACTTTTTAAATATGAAGATTGGAAGTCAAAGCTGAACATGCATTTAACTTTATTTGTAAATAATTTTAAACTTAAAGTTGTAAGGAAAGGAATAGTACAAAGAGTTAAACAGTTTTTGCCCAGCTGAGATTCAACCAGTGTCAGCAATTTGCTAGCCTCCTTTCTAGTCTCTTCTTCCCCCTCTTCCCCCCTCTTCTCCTATCCTTTCTCTCTCACTCACTCACTCATAAGTATGTAAACCCTCCCTCCAACCATTGGAGGGTCCTTTGTGTACATAATGGCCTTTTTGTCCTAAATACTAAGAATAGGGATAGTTTCTTAAATAACCACAGTATAGAAATCAACTTCAGTAAATTTAACATTGGTAAAATACTGTATCTGTTGTCCATATTCTAAATTGTCAATAGATCTAATAATGTTGTTTATAGCATTTTCCCTGTCTAGAGCACAGAATTCAATATAGGATCAAATATTGGATTTAATTATTGTTTCTCTTTAGCTTTCTTTAATCTAGAATACTTAAAGACTTTGTCTTTTATGACATTGTCATTTTTGAAGAATATAGTATTGTGGCATTGTGGAATCTGGTTACCCTGTAAAATCATAACATCGGACCATTATGTAAGTTCTTGTCTCTCCTTTTAACTTATGCTGTGAGGAAAAAAACACCAAGTTCTTGAAACATAACAGCTATTCAGCCATTACTTTTTTTTAACCAAAATTATTGGTAGAATAAATTTTGCTAGTGTTTAATTCATACCTAGGATATCTGTAAAGACGATAATGTAATCTAAAACTCTGATTTTGTTTTTTCTGAAGCTGAATATTTTAAGTTTCTTGTGTGAAATTTTGCTTCTCTGTTGATTTGTCTCTCTTCCTGGCAGGATTGTGCCACCTAGTGGAAGCTTATGTCCTTCTGTGTAGGTCTCAAACTGTGGATAGAATGCAAGATGTGTTTTAACAAATTAAGAAAAAGCAGTTTGGCGTGTTTAAGCTTCTCTGTTGACTTGGAATTCTTTATAACAGCGTCTTCATAAACAAGAATTTAGGACAAATAAATTTCTTGTTGAGGGAAGGCTCACTTCAGTTCAGTTCAGTCGCTCGGTCGTGTCTGACTCTGTGACCCCATGAACCGCAGCACGCCAGGCCTCCCTGTCCATCACCAACTGCCGGAGTTTACCCAAACTCATGTCCAGTGAGTCGGTGATGCCATCTAACCATCTCATCCACTGTCGTCCCCTTCTCCTCCTGCCTTCAGTATTTCCCAACATCAGGCTCTTTTCAAATGAATCAGCTCTTAGCATCAGGTGGCCAAAATGTTGGAGTTTCAACTTCAACATCAGTCCTTCCAGTGAACAACCAGGACTGATTTCCTTTAGGATGGACTGGCTAGATCTCCTTGCAGTCCAAGGGACTCTCAAGAGTCTTCTCCAACACCACAGTTCAAAAGCATTAATTCTTCTGAGCTCAGCTTTCTTTATGTCCAACTCTCACTCCGTACATGACTATTGGACTCCATACATGACTACATACATAGCCTTGACTAGAAGGACCTTTGTTGACAAAGTAATGTCTCTGCTTTTTAATATGCTGTCTAGATTGCTCATAACTTTCCTTCCAAGGAGTAAGCATCTTTTAATTTCATGGCTGCAGTCACCATCCAGTGATTTTGAAGTGCAGAAAAATAAAGTCTGCCACTGTTTCCACTGTTCCCCCATCTATTTCCCATGAAGTGATGGGACTGGATACCATTATCTTAGTTTTCTGAATATTGAGTTTTAAGCCAACTTTTTCACTCTCCTCTTTCACTTTCATCAAGAGGCTCTTTAGTTCTTCTTCCCTTTCTGCCATAAGGGTGGTGTCATGTGCATATCTGATGTTGCTGATATTTCTCCCAGAAATCTTGATTCCAGCTTGTGCTTCATCCAGCCCAGTGTTTCTCATAGTGTACTCTGCATATAAGTTACATGTGCTAAAATTGTGAGTTACTGAGTATTTCTTTTTCCAAGAAGAAATACCCTTATTTTTTAGAAATAACTATTTTTTAAGGTATTTTAGAAATACCTTATTTTTAAAAATACATTGTTTTTATCAATGCAACTTTAATCAAGGCATATTTCCTTTCCACCAGTTAATATCAAAATAGTTGTTGCTCTGTGGATCTTGTGAAAATCCTCCCACCTGGATTTTTCTTGTTGTACATCTGCTTTGTAAGCAGAATGTTTTGGAGCTTACATATTATTTACAGAGTCTCAGCTTATTTTGAAGTAGTGGAAGAAAAACACAGTGGATGATGAATACTAAAGAAATGGTCTACAGGGAAAAAAAAACTACTTTGAAAATAACTTGAAAATAATTTTTATCATTCAAAGACTTTTTACCAATTGGCTAGATAAGATCTTATTTGTATATAAGTATAATTTAGTATTTTATCAATTGGAGAGTTGACAGTCTCTTTTTATTAGATATGAAAAAGATGCCTTGTTCTTTGTGAGATATTCAGTATACACGTTACTTGGTCTTGAGAAACACTTGTTCCAGGGTTGGACATTCTAATTAGTGGAGTATAAACTCTTGAGGTCTTCAGAACAGGTGTGTACTATAAAGAATATTGAGTCTTATCCAGCCATTTAAGGAAAAGTCCTGAATTACAAATTGCAGCCATTCAAGCATATTATGCCTTTATTAGAGTCATGGATATTTTACATGATATCTTATACAAAATAATAAGATATTTTTATCTTACTATTCTCTCTTAGTTGCTAATGCATATTCACGATGAGTGGGTTAGGAGAAAACACCTTGGATCCACTGGCCCCTGATTCACGAAAACGCAAGTTGCCATGTGATCCTCCAGGGCAAGGGTAAGCAATTTATTTCCTGATGCTTCACCAAGATCACCTCCTCTTGCCTTTATTTGTTTGGTTTGAAGATAACATTTCAGCTTTCTGTTATTTGCTTTCTCTGGTTAGATTTTTATTGTTTATTTGTTTAAGTATATACTAACTATGATACTGTAAGAAGCATTTCTCAATGGAGGATGTAGGAGTTACAAATAGATAAGATTATTATAAGTAAGATAAGATTATTACAAGTTAGAATCTTTAGTATCCTTTAAGAACATGTTATAAATTGATATTTTGGCATTTGTGAGGTTTTATCATTCTTTTCCTGAGTGAAGTTAGAAGTTTAAAAAATAGAAATGAAATACTACATTTTATGCAGTGATGCTTCATAGCTTTTGTACTATTTGCCAAGGTCAGTATCACTTAGATTTCACTGTCAGGGTTGCAAAATAAAAAACAATCTTATCATCAATATAATTCATGAGACCTTATTATTAATAAGTAGTTATTGCTGTTTAATTATTTGTTAATTTTACTGTCTCTTTGTGGTAAAGACTATCCCCATTTTCCAGATGATGAAATGAAGCTAACTGACTAAGGCCACCAGGCTAACAACAGGTGGACTTGAGTTTAGGTTTGCACAGATTTCAACTGTATTATACTAGGTCTCCAAGACATTGTTTTGGGAGTCTCTGTGGGCTGAATTTACTTTGCTAGTATATGGATGTAATGGTATTGTGTAGGTACTGATTCTGCTCACAGCTCGATTGTGACTGATATATTTATGGCGTTTTCCCCCCATTTCCCAGCCTTGCCTGCAGTGGTGAAAAGTGGAGACGGGAGCAGGAGAGTAAATATATTGAAGAATTGGCTGAACTAATATCTGCTAATCTTAGTGATATTGACAATTTCAATGTCAAACCAGATAAATGTGCAATTTTAAAGGAAACAGTAAGACAGATACGTCAAATAAAAGAGCAAGGTAATACAAAGTAAGAGAACACTCAAGTCTTTTAGCAGGAACTTGTTAACTGGGTTCACATTTGTCTTTTGCTCCGTTGTTGCTTAGATGGGAACTGCTGTTCCTTGAGGGCTAGTAGCCTCTGTGGGGCTCCATAGTTAGATTAGTTTGACCAGTGGACCAGTTGTGCTCCTTAGGACATAGTCACCAGAATTGGAAGGAGGCCAGGGCTGCTCACCCTGTTATTTGTTAGTTCCCTTTCAGGAAGCAGTGAAATAGTGCTTTTAGTAGGGAAAGAAAATCTAGAGTATCTTCTGCGCTCCTGGGTAACTCAGAAGTTTAATTTTAACCTTTAGAAATTGTAGCATCGTTTTCTTATCAGAAAGCACTGTTTATGTGCGCATGTACACCTGTGTGCCTCTTTGTTCTGGGAACAGTTTGAAGGTGCATTGAGACTGCAACTGATCCATATGCTATTTGTAGTACTGCCTTATGTCTTTTCAGGAAAAGCTATTACCAGTGATGATGATGTTCAGAAAGCTGATGTATCTTCCACAGGACAAGGAGTTATTGATAAAGACTCCTTAGGACCACTCTTACTTCAGGCAAGTATAAGGTTTTAATTCTAAAGTAAGCGGTGTTGAATTAAAAAAAAAAAAGATAAAATTTTGGGTATGAGAGCAAAAAGAAAATGTTTCTTCTCATGAGATAGAACTCAGTATTCTGAATATGATTATAAAATGCTCTTATGTTTAAAATATATGTAACTCATGAGGTCCTATGTACCCCCCTCACCCCCTCACCCCATGCATTTGGGCATATTTTTTTTTATTGACTCAGACTTTTTGGGTGCATTTTCCCATAATTGATAGAATGGCACTATAATTTCATATTTTGGAGGAATTTTTAAGACTTTAGATATTTTTTGTAAGTAGTTGTCTTTAATAAATCTAGTTAACCTGTACTCTACAGAAGGTTTCTCTTCTGTACTTTACAGGTTTCTCTTACTTTAAGTGATGGCTAGAAGCCCTTTGTTAAAGCTCACTTATCAGATAATTTTGTTGCAGTTGGTTTGTTCCAATTACTTTTTAGTGGATCAGTTCAGTTCCTCTTTGTAAATTCTCACTACAAAGTGCTCTAGTTCTTATAGCTTGATTTGATACCAGATGGAAAGGGGGGAAGCATTCAGGGTGTTTTTTTTTTTTTTTTTTTAATTTTTAAAAACTCCTTTGAAGAAGTAATTCTTCAAAAATTAGATTATAAATTAATTCAAATTTTATCTTTACTGTCATCTTTTCAAATCATCTATATTTTTCCTAGAACCCTTTATTGATGTTGCTAATGTTAATAGACATGATGGCTGATAGTCATTAAATCAACAGTTTTTTTCAAATTCTGTTTAGTACTAAGGCTGCCCTAACAAAATGCCACAGGCTGAGTGGCTTAAACAACAGAAATTTATTTTTTACAGTTCTGGAGGCTGGAAGTCCAAGATCAAGGTGTTGGCAGTCTTGGTTTCTCCTGAGACCTGTCTCCTTGACTTGTAGATGGCTGCCTTCTCCTTGTGTCTTCACGTGGCCTTTTCTCTCTGTGTGTGCATTTCTGGTGTCTGTCTCTCTTCTCGTAAGAACACTAGTCCTGTTGGATTAGAGCCCTACTCTTATGACCTCACTTTACTTTAATTACCTCCTAAAAGGCCCTATCTCCAGATAGAGTCACATTGAGCTTTAGGGCTTCAACATACCAATTGTGGTTGGGGGTGGGATACAGTTCAGTCCGTAATAGCCAGTGTTAACATACCCCACTTCAGGCATTGGACGGCTTCCTATTTGTGGTGAATCGTGAAGGAAACATTGTATTTGTGTCAGAAAATGTTACCCAGTACCTACAATATAAGCAAGAGGACCTGGTTAATACAAGTGTCTACAATATATTGCATGAAGAAGATAGAAAGGATTTTCTTAAAAACTTACCAAAATCTACAGGTAAGTTTTTAAAGTATATTTTCCAAGTAAGTTAAAAAATTTTTTTTTCTTAATCATTTCTTAGAAAATTGAATATACTTTTGAAAGTCAAGTGATGACTATATAGAACAGGGAAAGCTGTAAATAACAGAATTTTCAAATATGAATTTAAAATTTGGTATACATTTCATGGGTCTAAGATATACAGTGAGTTACAAAATATGTGAGGTACCTGTTGAATTTGAAATTGAAGTTATTCCAGTGTTTTATATATTGTCGCTTTGAACTGTGTTGTACTGTGGAAGATGTATAATGAGAAAATATATACAGCTTAAATTCTTTTTTTCTTATTGGCAGATAGTTCATTTATAGTTTAAATTCTTGGTAATAGTCATGGACTGAATTGCTAGCCTTTACAAAACTCCTTTCTATTTGTTTCCTAAAGTTAATGGAGTTACCTGGACAAATGAGACCCAGAGACAAAAAAGCCATACATTTAACTGCCGTATGTTGATGAAAATACCACATGACATTCTGGAAGACATAAACACCAGTCCCGAAATGCGCCAGAGATACGAGACGATGCAGTGCTTTGCCCTGTCCCAGCCGCGGGCTATGATGGAGGAAGGGGAAGGTGAGAGCCATCACTTGCCCATGATGTTTTATCAAGCAATAGCAGCCACACTTGTTTAATTCTTCCTAGTGAATTCCACATTCTTACTTGCCTATTGAATAGACGCATCAAAGGTTAACTTTTCTGTTGTAGACTTGCAGTCCTGTATGATCTGTGTGGCACGCCGCATTACCACTGGAGAAAGAGCATTTCCATCAAGTCCTGAGAGCTTTATCACTAGACACGATCTTTCAGGTAGAAACTGTGCATGTGTATACATTTGTTCATTTTGGGAAGTTTTATAAGTTAACTTTTTACAGCCTGTTCTGTCTTTTAAGTGCCCACGCCCACTGTCATGAATACTTTGCATGGATTATTTCTGATGTTTGTTACACAACCCTGAAGGAGACTCACTTAAACTGTAGGCATTTGAGTTGGGTGTGTTTGACACTTCAAATCCCTCAAATAAACCCAACAACAAAAAAAGGTAGAGGTACCTGGCTTTCTCTTCAAATTGCATTTCAAATCAGAAGCCAGTATTTCTTTTCTGTAACTTCAAACTCATTTTTTATAAACACTTTTCACAAATGTGGGTAATTTAATGAGAATTACTGGGAGTAATTCTTGACCTGATCATGAATTTTTAATTTTGGCCTGCCCTTTTGCCTATGAGAGTAAAGAATGAAAGCCATTGTAGTTAAATAAGGCACAATGATGAAATTAAACACAGTGGCAATTTTATGTTTAATAGGGAAAGTTATTACTATAGACACCAATTCACTGAGATCCTCCATGAGACCTGGCTTTGAAGACATAATCCGAAGGTGTATCCAGAGATTTTTTAGTCTTAATGATGGGCAGTCATGGTCCCAGAAACGTCACTATCAAGAAGGTAAGGAATTTGGAGGTTGATTCTTGATCTCATTTGTCATCACGTTTGGGTGCTGTCAGCTTAGTTCAGTTCAGTCGCTCAGTGGTGTCTGACTCTTTGCAACCCCATGAATCACAGCACACCAGGCCTCCCTGTCCATCACCAACTCCCGGAGTTCACTCAGACTCAGTACATCGAGTCAGTGATGCCATCCAGCCATCTCATCCTCTGTCGTCCCCTTCTCCTCCTGCCCCCAATCCCTCCCAGCATCAGAGTCTTTTCCAATGAGTCAACTCTTCGCATGAGGTGGCCAAAGTACTGGAGTTTCAGCTTTAGCATCATTCTTTCCAAAGAAATCCCAGGGCTGATCTCCTTCAGAATGGACTGGTTGGATCTCCTTGCAGTCCAAGGGACTCTCAAGAGTCTTCTCCAACACCACAGTTCAAAAGCATCAATTCTTCAGCGCTCAGCTTTCTTCACAGTCCAACTCTCACATCCATACATGACCACTGGAAAAACCATAGCCTTGACTAGACAGACCTTTGTTGGCAAAGTAATGTCTCTGCTTTTGAATATGCTATCTAGGTTGGTCATAACTTTCCTTCCAAGGAGTAAGCGTCTTTTAATTTCATGGCTGCAGTCACCATCTGCAGTGATTTTGGAGCCCAGAAAAATAAAGTCGGACACTGTTTCCACTGTTTTGCCATCTATTTCCCATGAAGTGACGGGACCAGATGCCATGATCTTCATTTTCTGAATGTTGAGTTTTAAGCCAACTATTACACTCTCCTCTTTCACCTTCATCAAGAGGCTATAGAGCCTTAAATATATATATATATATATACACACACATATGTGACAGTAGTTGTTTTCGTTTGTGTCGGGGAGGAAAATGATTGTTGAACATTGTTATTTTAGCCTGTTCCTAATTTTGGTGAGATTCAGTCTTTTGCTGGATTTTGAGGATGTTGGACTTGCATATTTACTTTCTTTTTTCCTCTGTATGTGTTTGTTTTGCCAATTGTATTTGCAACTAATAGGATATTTTCCCCAACAGCTTATATCCATGGCCATGCAGAAACCCCGCTGTATCGATTCTCTTTGGCTGATGGCACTATAGTGACTGCGCAAACAAAAAGCAAACTATTCCGAAATCCTGTAACAAATGACCGTCATGGCTTTGTCTCAACCCACTTTCTTCAGAGGTAATGGTTGGTTACTGTGAGTTCTCATATTAAATGCGTCAGTATTCTCAAGATGCTTTATTGTTAATGTAAAAAGGGAGAAAAATTAATGTGGAAAAATAGGTTGTTGGGTTTGCTCAAGTGCACTTAGATTCCTGTCGTATGGTGTTTGTTTTTTTAAGGTTACATTTCTATGTGAGAGTGAGAATTTGTTCATCAAACAATTCCTGGGAAAGCTGGAGGATAGGAAGGCTAATGAGTAAAAGAATACATAAAATCTGACTATCTGTGTTACTTTTCATTTCTAATGATACATTACTTTTAAGAATGGAATTTAAAATTTGGAGGTAGACTTCAAGAAGAAATGGTTACTGTTGCTGTTGCTAACAGTAAATGAGCAACACATGAAGGAGCAGGATATTCACCCATAAATTATCTCGAGTAATTTGTAGGCACCTCCAGGTTAACCCCTCAGTATAGGGGAATTGCATAGGGAAAAGCCCCACCGAGATTCCAGCTAATGCAACTTTGGGTCCTTTATGGTGCTCTCATGGTGTCACTCATTAGATTCTGTGGCTTATTAAAATGTATGTTATTAGATTAATGACTGATCAATATTTAAATTGTTATGGTCACTAGGTATTGGAATGATGCTCAAGAAGTTAAGTTTCTGGGACTTTTCATCCTTTTTTTTTTTTTTAATCAGACTCAGGCTTTTAACACATGCCTGTAATTAAAAATTTTAAACTTACTTGGCTGTTTTGGGCCTTCGTTGTGGCTTGTGGGCTCAGTAGTTGCTGTGTACAGGCTTGGTAGCCCAGTGCCATGGGGGCTCTTAGTTCCCCAACCACAGGTTGAACTGGCTTCCCCTGCGCTGGAAGGCAAATTCTTCATCATCGGTCCACCAGGGGCGTCCCCATGCCTGTAATTTTTTAGTAGAACTCTGATGTTCTGTTTCTTTGCAGGGAACAGAATGGGTATAGACCAAACCCGAATCCTGTTGGACAAGGCATTAGGCCTCCAGCAGCTGGATGCAACAATTCAGTAGGCGGCATGAGTATGTCACCAAATCCAGGCTTACAGATGCTGAGCAGCAGGACTTACGGCTTAACTGATGCTGGCACCGCGGGGCAGATGAGTGGAGCCAGGTATGGGGCTTCCGGTAGCATAGCCTCCATGAACCCCGGGCCAGGCATGCAGTCACCATCTTCCTACCAGAACAGTACCTACGGTCTCAACATGAGTAGCCCTCCACACGGGAGCCCTGGTCTCGGCTCCAGCCAGCAGAATATCATGATTTCTCCTCGTAATCGAGGGAGTCCAAAGATGGCCTCACACCAGTTTTCTCCTGTTGCAGGTATTTGTGTTGCATTTTGTTTTATTTTTTAGTAATTCTTTTCTTTCCATACCACTGTAATTCTTGTTAATTTATTTTAAAATAGAAACTTTGAACTGGTAAGTGGTGTTTTTTACAGCATATGATAGTTTATTTCTTTTCCTGATTTTTTTTCCAAATCCAGGCGTGCACTCTCCCATGGGATCTTCTGGCAATACCGTGAGTCACAGCTTTTCTAGCAGCTCTCTGAGTGCCCTTCAAGCTATCAGTGAGGGCGTGGGGACTTCTCTTTTATCTACACTGTCTTCGCCAGGTCCCAAATTGGATAATTCCCCTAATATGAATATAACTCAACCAAGTAAAGTGAACAGTCAGGATTCCAAGAGTCCCCTAGGCTTGTATTGCGACCAGAATCCAGTGGAGAGTTCAGTGTGTCAGTCAAATAGCAGAGATCACATTAACGACAAAGAAAGTAAGGAGAGCGGTGTGGAAGGGTCTGAGAATCAGCGGGCTCCTCTGGAAAGCAAAGGTCACAAAAAGTTGCTGCAGTTACTCACCTGTTCTTCTGATGACCGGGGTCATTCCTCCTTGACCAACTCCCCCCTGGACTCAAGTTGTAAAGACTCTTCCATTAGTGTCACCAGCCCCTCTGGGGTCTCCTCTTCCACCTCCGGAGGTGTATCCTCCACATCCAACATGCATGGGTCACTGCTGCAAGAGAAGCACCGGATTTTGCACAAGTTGCTCCAGAATGGAAATTCACCAGCAGAAGTAGCCAAGATTACCGCTGAAGCCACTGGGAAGGACACCAGCAGTACGACGTCTTGTGTAGAAGGAAACGTCAAGCAGGAGCAACTCAGTCCTAAGAAAAAGGAAAGTAATGCTCTGCTTAGGTATCTGCTGGACAGGGACGATCCTAGTGACACACTTGCCAAAGAGCTCCAGCCCAAAGTGGAAGGCGTGGACAGTAAGATGAGTCAGTGCAGCAGCTCCGCCATTCCGAGCTCAAGTCAAGAGAAAGATGCTAAAATTAAGACAGAAACAAATGAAGAGGTAACTTGTCTTCTGCATATTCCAGCTTGATCCTTATATTTCATCTTTTCTGTGTTTTAAAGGGTTATACACAAATTCTTACTTTGTTTTTTAGGTTTATTTAATGGAGATTAATCTGGAACTGTCATTTTTTTGGTAACTCTTCTGAGCATCAGTAAAGTATATTATGTAATTTAGAAATATCAGATGTGTACGCTTTCAAATGTGACTTCACCTCATTAGCAGCCAATTTGAAATTTTTCATGAAGGTTTTTGTTGGAATGAGCACATTAGGTCATGAAGTGTATAGAAGAAATGGGAAAAAACCTTCTGAATTAAGGAAGATAATTTTGATTTTTACCTAAAGTCAAGTTTCATGTACATGATCACATTCTGTACAAACATTTCCCGGATACTGTGTAACGTCTCTGGGAGACACTAATATGCACCTGAGAAAATTAAAGTCTTGGAGAAGTTCTACTGTTAGGATGTCTGTTTAATTTTTTTGTGTTTCCCAAATGTACTGATCAAAAACCCTTTTTAAAGCATAGCTATGAATTTGTTGAACGTCAGCTTGTCTTTATTATTAATCGTATGTGTTTTCAGAAGTATGTGTAGAGGCAGACGTTGCTGTCAGCTCATGATTCTGACTAATGTTTGCTGGAAAATATCCTTCAGTTTGAGAATTAAATATCTAGAGTAAATTTAAAAGTGCCCCTTTGGAAGCATTTCCAAACCTATCGATTTATCTCAGGATTTGAATCTGTGTTTGACTTTTAAGGTGGAAATGTAGGGATAGTCATAATCAGCCAGCCTCTACGCTGGGCATTACCGTTTAGGATAACTATTGTATTTCACTTGTTCCTGTTTCGTTTCTTCTGATGAATATGTTTATACCTATGTATCTCGTAATGAACACTGGTTAATTAAAAAAAAATATTTTCAGGGATCCGGAGACTTGGATAATCTAGATGCTATTCTTGGTGATCTGACTAATTCTGACTTCTACAATAATTCCATACCCACAAGTGGTAGTAACCTGGGAACTAAGCCACAGATGTTTCAAGGAGCTAATTCTCTGGGTAAGAAAGAACTAGATTTTATTCTTGCCGCCTTTTGAACTTTTCTGCACACCTGTGTGTACTCTTACATTAAGACTAGGACCCAACTTTAAAACGTGTACTCTGCCTTAGTTTTTTTTTTTTTTTTTACTAATTTATAACGTAGGTGCTTTAAAAACCTTTTTGTACAGTTGCCTATTTCTAACTAATATGGGGCCAGCAATCATGTAACTTATAGGAAAATATTCTTCTTTGGTTGCTACAGGGGAGTCGTAGGTTCTCGCTCCTTACTAGTACCTTTATTTGTCTTGGCCACAGAGAATCAGATTAAAAAGCAAATCAAAACTTGTCCTTTGATACTAATTTACTTTGGTGTTTGCTGGTTTCACCTAACTTTTTGCCTGTACCTGAGTACTTTTAGATTCATCAGCGTAACAAGGATATATTACAGGTATCAATTGAAAAAGAGTAATCCCACAATTATCTGGAAAGGTGGTTATTCATTTTTAGTGGCACTGTTTCCTCAACTATAATGCATAGATAATTAGATCAGTCTAATGGATTGGGAAAAAAATTTGGAAACTTTATGTTATAGTCCTTATTTGACTAGAAGCAACTTATCTGGTTATATTTAAATGTAAAATTTTAAACTTTAAGTATGCATATTGAAGAACTTCCAGGACCTTGAAACGTTGGTAAAATCTTTACTATTTAATATAAAGTGAAGCTGAATGTGAATGACTATGTCAGGCTGTAGAAAAGTGCCCAGTACTTCAGCAAACACCAGGACTCTTGTTTTTTTACTTTATTTGAAATAGGAGGCCAATTTTCTTTATTCTTTTGAATTTCTTTTGGTGCTAAGTGTTTATTTTGTAAAAAAAGACAGTGTTCATTTTGGGAAGAAAGATATTCTTGGGTGGGTGGTATTGGTATTTATGTTTTGTACTTAATTATGTACTGCACCATCAGAAGATACTTATGTATCATGCTTCTGTGTTTTTAACAGGTTTGAGGAGTCCACAGCCTGTACAGTCTGTCCGTCCTCCGTATAACCGGGCAGTATCTCTAGACAGTCCTGTTTCCGTTGGCTCAAGTCCTCCAGTAAAGAATATTGGTGCTTTCCCCATGTTACCAAAGCAACCCATGTTGGGCGGCAATCCAAGAATGATGGATAATCAGGAAAATTACGGCTCAAATATGGGTATGTTATTTCTAATTAATATCAGTTCAGTTCAGTCGCTCAGTTGTGTCTGACTCTTTGTGACCCCATGGACTGCAGCATGCCAGGCTTCCCTGTCCATCACCAACTCCTAGAGCTTGCTCAAACTCATGTCCATCGCGTCAGTGATGCCATCCAACCATCTCATCCTCTATCGTTCCCTTCTCCTCCTGCGTTCAGTCTTTCCCAGCATCAGGGTCTAATTTAAATTTCTTTTGGGAAAAGCAAATTTAAAATACTTACAGCCACTGAAATAGAGTTAAATAGGATTTTGAATAACAGGAGCATGTTTCTTTTATGAGCATCCTTCGCTTATTCTGTGTCTTGGTGATTTAAACTCTCAAGGAGGCTTTCTGTCCAAGGCATTTTCTTTTATTTTTTGGCTGTGCCATGTGGCATGTGGAATTTTAGTTCCACAACCAGGGACTGAACCTGGGTCCCCTGCATTGGGGACGTGGAGTCTTCACAATAAAGCAAGTCGTGAATTTTTTGATTTCCTAGTGCATAATAGGTTGCATTATACTGTAGTCTCACTTTTTTTTTTTTTGAATTATATAGTTCTGGCTGTGCTGGGTCTTCATTGCTGTGTGGACTTATCTCTAGTTTTGGCGAATGGGCACTAGTGTCTAGTTGTGGTGTGTGGGCTTCTCGTTGTGGTGGCTTCAGTTGTGGTGGTGCACAGACTCTAGGTACGTAGACTTCGGTACTTAACAGCTCCTAGGCTCTAGAGCCGGAGAAGGCAATGGCACCCCACTCCAGTACTCTTGCCTGGAAAATCCCATGGATGGAGGAGCCTGGTAGGCTGCAGTCCATGGGGTCGCGAAGAGTCGGGCATGACTGAGCGATTTCACTTTCACTTTTCACTTTCATACATTGGAGAAGGCAATGGCACCCCACTCCAGTGTTCTTGCCTGGAGAATCTCAGGGACGGTGGAGCCTGATGGGCTGCCGTCTATGGGGTTGCACAGAGTGGGACACGACTGAAGCGACTTAGCAGCAGCAGCAGCAGCAGGCTCTAGAGCACAGACTCGATAGTTGTGGCATATGGACTTAGCTGCTTTAAGGCATGTGGGATCTTCCCGGACCAGAGATTGAACCAGGGATCCTCCTGAATTGGCAGGTGGATTCTTTACCATTGAGTCATCAGGGAAGCCTATACTGTAGTCTCTTAAGTGTGCAATAGTATTATGTCTAAAAAAGAATGTTGTTTGTGTCCAGCTCTTTGTGACCCCATAGACTGTAGCACGGCAGGCCTCCCTGTCCTTCACCATCTCCCGAAGTTTGCCCAAGTTCATGTCTATTGCATTGGTAATGCCATCCATCCATCTCATCCTCTGATGCTGCCCTCTTCTCCTTCTGCCCTCAGTCTTTCCCAGCATCAAGGACTTTTCCAGTGAGTCGGCTGTTCACATCAGATGACCAAAATATTGGAGGTTCAGCATCAGTCCTTCGAATGAGTGTTCAGGGTTGATTTCCCTTGAGATTGACTGGTTTGATCTTCTTGCTTTCCAAGGGACTTTCAGGAGTCTTCTCCAGCAGCACAGTTCAAAGGCATCAGTTCTTTGGCGTTCTGCCTTCTTTATGGTCCAGCTCTCACAACCGTACGTGACCACTGGGAAGACCATAGCCTTGACTGTATGGACCTTTGTCAGCAGAGTAATGTCTCTGCTTTTCAACACACTGTCTAGGTTTTTCATAGCTTTCCTGCCAAGAAGCAGCTGTCTTCTGATTTCCTGGCTTCAGTCATCATCTGCAGTGATTTTTGGATCCCAAGAAGAGGAAATCTGTCACTGCTTCCACCTTTTCCCCTTCTGTTTGCCTTGAAGTAATGGGGCCAGATGCCATGATCTTAGTCTTTTTAATAGTTAGTTCTAAGCTGGCTCTTTCACCTTCCTCCTTCACCATCATCAAGAGTCTTTTCGCTTTCTGCTGTTAGAATGGTATCATCCGCATATCTGAGGTTGTTGATGTTTTTCCCGCCTATCTTGATTCCAGCTTGTAATTCATCCAGCCCAGCATTTCTCATGATTTGCTCATCATATAGGTTAAACAGACAGGGTGACAGCAGAAAGTGCTGTTGTGCTCCTTTCTTAATCTTGAGCCAATCACTTGTTCCATACAGGGTTCTAACAGTTGCTTCTTGATCTGCATACAGGTTTCTCAGGAGACAGATAAGATGGTCTGGTATTTCCATCTCTTTAAGAGCTTTCCATGGTTTGTTATGATTGACACAAAGGCTTTAGCTTAGTCATTGAAACAGAGATAGATGTTTTTCTGGAATTCCCTAGCTTTCTCTATGATCCAGCAAATGTTGGCAGTCGGATCTCTGGTTCCTCTTCCTTTTCTACCCAGCTTGGACTTCTGGAAGTTCTTGGTTAGCGTAATGCAGAAGCCTAGCATGCAAAATTTTAACCTTGACCTTACTAGCATTGGAGATGAGTGCAATTGTCCGATGATTAGCACATTCTTTAGTACTACCCTTCTTGGGAATTGGGATGAGGATTGACCTTTTCTAGTCCTGTGGCCGATGCTAGGTCTTCCAGATTTGCTTACATATTGAATGTAGCACCTTGATGGCATGATTCTTTAGGGTTTTGAATAGCTCTACTGGAATTCCATTGCATCTGCTAGCTTTATTAACAGCAAGATTCCTAAGGCCCACTTGACTTCAGTCTCGAGAACATCTGGCTCTGGGTAACTGACCACACCATCATAGTCATGTGGTTCATTAAGGTCTTTTTATGGTTCTCCTCTGTATTCTTTTCATCTCTGTCTCTTCAGTGTCTACTAGGTCTCTACCATTTCTGTCCTTTATTGTGCCTATCTTTGGGCAAAATGTTCCCTTGATATTTCCAGTTTTCCTGAAGAGGTGTCTGGTCTTTCTCCTTTTGTTTTCTTCTAGTTTTATGTACTGTTCATTGAAGAAGGCCATCTTGCCTCTCTGTTCTGTTCTTTGGAACTCTTCATTTAGTTGGATGTACCTTTCCCTTTCTCCCTTGCTTTTCATTTCTCTTCTTTCTTCAGCTATTTGTAAAGCCTCCTTAGTTAACCACTTTGCCTTCTTGCTTTTCCTTTTCTTTGGAATGATTTTGTTTGCTGTCTCCTGTACAGTATTATGGGCCTCCGTCCATAGGTCTTCAGGCATACTGTTAGCTAGATCTAATGCCTTGAGTCTTACTCATTACTCCACTGTATTTTGATAGGGGAGTTGACTTAAGTCCTACCTGGCAGGCCTAGTGGTTATTCCCGCTTTCTTTAGTTTAAGCCTGAATTTTGATATGAGAAGTTTGATGATCCGAGCCACAGTCAGCTTCATGTCTTGTTTTTGCTGCCTGTATACAGCTTCTCCATCTTTGGCTACAAAGAATGTAATCACCTTGATTTTGATATTGACCATTTAGTGATGTCCATGTGTAAAGTCATCTCTTGTGTTGTTGAAACAGGATGTTTGCTATGACAAGTGCATTCTCTTGGCAGAATTCAGTTAGCCTTTGCCTTGCTTCATTTTGTTCTCCAGGGCCCAAACTTGCCCATTACTCCAGGTATCTCTTGACTTCCTACTTTTGCATTCCAATCCCCAGTGATGAATAGACCATCTTTTTTTGGTGTTAGTTCTAGGAATTCTTCTAGGTCTTCATAGAACTGATCAATTTCAGCTTTTTCGACCTTATTGGTAGGGGCATAGATTTGAATTGCTGCGATGTTGAATGGCTTGCCTTGGAAATGAACCAAGATCATTCTTTCATTTTTGAGGTTGCACCCAAGTACTGCATTTTAGACTCTTTCGTTGATTATGAGGACTACTCCATTTCTTCTATGGGATTCTTGCCCGCAGTAGTAGATATAATGGTCACCTAAATACACCCATTCCCGTCCATTTTAGTTCAATGTTTTCTAAGATCTCGATGTTTATTCTTGCCATCTCCTGCTTGACTACATCCAATTTACCTTGATTCGTGTACCCTAATATTCCAGGTTCCTGTGCAATACTGTTCTATACTGCATCGGATTTTACTTTGATCACCAGACACATCCACAACTGAGTGTTGTTTTCGCTTTGGCCCAACCTCTGCATTCTTTCTGGGGCTGTTAGTAGTTGTCCTCCACTCTTCCGCAGGAGCATACTGGACACCTTCAGACCTGGGGGACTCATCTTTTGGTGTCATATCTTTTTGATATGAAGCTATGAGCCATGCTGTATAGGGCCACCCCATATGGACAGGTCATAGCAGAGCGTTCTGACAAAACGTGATCTACTAGAGGAGAGAATGGCAAATCACATCTGTATACTTGCTGTTAGAAACTCATGAACCGTATCAAAAAGAATGTACATACTTTAACTTAAAAACATGTTATTGCTAAAATATGCTAGCCATCATATGACAACACAGGGTTGCACAGATCTTCAGCTTGTAAAAGTGGCAGTATATGCAAAGCACAGTATTGCAAAGGTGTGCCTGTGGTGGCCCGTTAGAAATTGTTGGCCAGCCCTAATCTGAGAATGACAAAGCACTTTTTTGTCAAGGATCTTGTGTCTTAATGATCGCATCTGTATGACATAAGAATTTCTTTCCAATATGGAAAATACCTCATCATTTCTGTTTCAGGTGGGCCAAACAGAAATGTGACTGTGAATCAGGCGCCTTCCTCAGGAGATTGGGGCTTACCGAGCTCCAAGGCCAGCCGCATGGAACCTGTGAATTCAAATGCCATGGGGAGACCAGGAACTGATTATAATGCTTCTTTACCCAGACCTGCCATGGGTGGCTCGATGCCCGCCATGCCACTTCGGTCCAATAGCATCCCAGGTGCGAGACCAGTGATGCAGCAGCAGCAGCAGCAGCAGCCACAGCCACAGATGCTTCAGATGCGTAAGTAGCCCCTTCAGAAGAAAAGAAAACTGGATGTTTTAGGCCAACTTTGGCCATTGACTTATTTGAACATTTACCCCACCCACCTTTTTTTTTTTTTTTTTGCTCCCCCAGGGCCTGGTGAGATTCCCATGGGGATGGGGGTCAGTCCTTATGGCCAAGCAGCACCATCAAACCAACCTGGTTCCTGGCCAGATGGCATGTTGTCCATGGAACAAGGCCCTCATGGGACCCAAAATAGGTGGGGCTTTATTAAGTGGCTCTATAGAGAATGGAAGCATTGGATTATGTAGAAGGGGGTTAGAGCATAGGAACAAACCTGGAAGAGAATGAGAAAAACTCTCTATGAATGAGGTACTCATTGCCATCTGTGTGTAAAATAACGCCGAGACAGCAGGCAGTGGTGGTGACTGGAGAGGGAAGAGACAGCACTGTACTGTCAGCCATCAGGACGGTCGAGTGGTCATGCCTGGAGCTTCCGTGTGCCACAGTTGTCTCTCATAATGTAACAGTCCTCTTCCACGCAGAGGGGTATAAGCTAGCACTAGTTTGACAAGATAAATGGTGCTCGGAGGGTGAGCCTTGCTTTTCTGAAAAGTTCATTATTAAGGATTGGATAATTCTTTTTTAAAATTGTTTAAAATATTTCAGGGATGAAGGTGGAAGTAAAATAAAGCGCTCTTCTATTTTTGTGGATTAGGCCTGTATTTCACTTTTCAGCTTGGTCAGTAACTCATTTGCATGAAAGAGGCCCTCTGTCAATGTCAGCTTTAACTTGAGTTCTACAATAAATTAAACAAATGAAAACGAATTGATCTGTTGAAAAGATGGAAGTGTGATTACTTGAGTTTATTAGCTTGATTGTTTCTCTGCTCGGTAGAGAGCGAATAGTTTCATCACAGAATTTTTCTGAGGCTGGATATATTGTCTAGCTCCATGCTCCTGTGATATGTTGGAAAGCTGTGGCATTGCTGTGGGTGTGTGGGGTGTGTCGTACGTGAGCTCTGTGGGCCATGTGTGAAACCAGGTTATTTTGGTAGATCCCCAGACTCAGTTCAGCATGTCTCCCTTTTTTCTTTCTTTTTTTGATTTTTCCAACCTGCAAGTATCCTAACTGTCACTTCTCTTCTAGTAGGGTCTTGAAAACACTGCCCTCTGCATTCCTCCCATCCTTCTCCCTGCCCCTGCCAAATCTCTGCTGTCCTCTAAATATCTAGCAGCTACATTTTGGTGGTGGGGTTGGAAGTTGTGAGCTAGGATATGGTGGTTGAAGATGACCTGGTGAGGTTTAGAATGATGGGTCTTGAATTTAAATTGATGCCACTTGTTCTAGTCTGCTGTTCTGTTAGTTTATAATTAATACTTGTATCATTTGAGTTACTGCATGTTAAAAATATCGTGTGGGGTTACTTTGCCTTTTTTTCCAAAGAGGAAAGGCACCATTGAAGTTGATTACATGTCTCTTTTTAGGCCAATTCTTAGGAATTCCCTGGATGATCTCCTTGGGCCACCTTCTAACCTAGAAGGCCAGAGTGATGAAAGAGCACTGTTGGACCAGTTGCACACACTCTTGAGCAACACAGATGCCACAGGCCTGGAAGAGATTGACAGAGCTCTGGGCATTCCTGAACTTGTAAATCAGGTAGGTAGCAGTACCATGGAAGTAGAAGTGCATGTGTGTGTACCATGGAAGTAGAAGAGTGTGTGCGTGCGTGTGTGGTGTGTGGTGTGCGTGCGTGTGTGTGTGTAACAGAGCTCTGGGCATTCCTGAACTTGTGTACCATGGAACTAGGGGAGAAGGTGTGTCTGTGAGAGAGAAGCCATGTATGACAGCACCTAATCTTTCCTTTTCCTTATGATAAAGCACTGTGTTCATGGATATGAGCATTAAATTTAGAAAATACTTTTTAATTGTGATAGAACAAACAGCAGTTTGCTGTTTTATAAAGATGTCACATTTTAGGCACCCACAGAAATGATCCAGTTAAAACCACTATGCGGTTTTTAAAATGCTGCTTTTTGCTTATGTTATAATATTGAATCCTTATTTTTATAATTAACTTCTCTTTACTACCTAGCAGACGAGTGTATACCCTGAGGAGACAGACTTTTTTTTTTGTGGTAAACAAAACCTGTTTACAGTGGTAAATCTGTGACCATCTCAACACCACCATCTCCTGTTTGCAGTCATCTGTTCAGCTGTATGAAAATATGCCCTTTATGAATCTATTTTTTGAAACATAAATTTTGTGGTGGATCTTTTCATATATAGGATGCATGTTTAGGGGCACTGTTTCAGTCTGTGTGTTCAGTGATAAGCGGGGAATGGTCTTGGTTCTCAGGCTTTGTTGGGGAAACAGACAGGTATAAAAACGTGTGTACTCTAATGTGGCAGCACTCTACAGAGCTTTTTAAAGGGTGGGTGAGAAATGCAGAGCAGTGATGATGTCCTCCTGGGGGTACCAGCCGTCTGTGACCCTGCTGGGGAGGAGTGGCGTCTTACTGGCTGGGGGAGGACGTGAGGGTCACATGAGGACCAGGAAACTAACTGCTGCTGGGATTTTACCGAAGCTGAAAATAGCGTCTTTGTCCTCATGATAAAATAGTTAATGGTGCTTATATAAAAATCTGACAATCACGGAAGTCCATATGTTTTTAAAAAGTTGAACATCCTCCATACTTTTGGCACAAAGAATCATAAGTAACTTTTGAGTGTATGTATATAAAAAGAGAGTAGGCTAAATATACTTTGGAGGTCTGTTTTACCTTAAGAAAGTCATCTTTTTTGTTTAACATATACATCTTTAATGGTCAGATAATATCCATTTTGTTAAACACTCTTTAACCAGTTATCTACTGATGAAAATGTAATTGTTCCTAAGTATTGTTATAATTCTGTGAATTACATCCATCTTGTTCACGGAGGCTGTTTTCTTAGCCACAATCCAAGAGAAAGGATGATTGGGTTAGAGTGCTTATTTTAGAGGTTTATCTACATACTCTCGGGTGGTTTTCCTGAACGATTGCACAGCTGCTTTTCTACAGCAGCATGTGATGGCTACAGTCTGTCCTCCTCACCAGCACTGCTGGCCCGGCCCCCAAAGAGGAGAGAACCCACGGTGTGAATGAGCAAGTGACTGGACAAGTACTGAACATGATTGTTCTTGCCAGTCTAATGGCCGACACAGATTCGTGTTTTAAATCATATTTATCTGTTTAGCAAGATTGAACATATTTTGTGTTTTCTGGTGATTGAGATGTGTTTAATAGTTCCAATGGGATTTTATGTTGTTGATCTCAAATGGTGCTTTTTGTTTAGCTATTAATTTGCTTGTTGAATCCCAGGTGGCTCAGCTGGTAAAGAATCCGCCTGCAATGTGGGAGACCTGGGTTTGATCCCTGGGCTGGGAAGATCCCCTGGAGAAGGGAAAGGCTACCCACGCCAGTATTCTGGCCTGGAGAATTCCTGTATAGTCCAAAGGTGGCAAAGAGTCGGACACGGCTGAGCAACTTCGACTTTTCATTTTCCTTTGTTTAGAAATACTTATCTTGTGTATGCCAATCAGTCTTTTCTTGGAGACTGAGGAGCAATAGTGAACAACTTAATTTCCTGCCCTCAGAGCTCAGGCATGGAACCACACTGATGGAAGTAGGCATGATGAAGGAGCAGGTACTAGGAAAGGCATGTAATGCTATGAGACCATTTTATTTAAGGAACCTTTTCTTAGGGTGGGGCGGGATATTCAAACGTCTCTAAACATGTTTACAGGATGACGGTTAACTTGTCCAGTGTATTATAAATAGTTTGCCAAGTTTCTTTTAGCGGGAGCTTGTTTATAGTTCATTCTTTAGTTTAAAAATGTTTCTGTTTTCAAATACAGGTTGATGAGATAGAGATTAATGGGGACTGGTTCGAATAAGAAAGGTTTTTCTGGAGAGGTGACATATAAGTTGATACCTGAAGGATGAGAAAGAGCCAGCTAGGCAGACATCTTAGGGGAAGGATAGTCTAGAAGAAGAACAGCTAACTCAAAGGTGCTTAGCTAGGAAAGAGCTTGTGGGTTCTAGGAAGTGGCTGAGGTTGCCAAGAGCAAAGAGGGAGTGGTGTGAGCTGGGGGAGGTACTTTCTCTGTGTCTTAGGAAGCCATGGAAGGATTGTCAGCAGAGTCCTTACTCTGCTGAATCTGGTCTTCCTTTTTTTGTTGTAATTTTTATTTTTTAGCAAAGTAATCTGTTTTTAAATGAAAAATAAAATGATAGAAAAATATGCTTATGGAAGAACCACAGTCCTTTGCCTCACTGGAAGATAGTGAAACTCACCTCTGTATTTTGATAATACTTCTAAGAAATATGCTTATGCAGCTATTTCTTTTACCAGCTTCATTCTGTCTATTGATTCCTGGATTTGAAAGTTGACTACACATTTATAGTCCCTTATCTGAACCTGGGTGTCAGATATGCTTTGAAATTGAGGAATTTGGGGATTTTAGAAGGTTAGAATGGTGCATTGGTACACTGTATATTACAAAATACTCTTTATAAATTTCAAGCAATACTATAATTTTGGGGCAGTAGCCTGTGATCAAACGAGCTAATAATTCTACAGCAAAATACATAATCACACTAAGTGGGATATTATAAAGATTATGTATTGCTTCATACAGGTTCAGGCCAGGTTTTGCTGTAAAATACACTGGGTACTAATGAAAAAATTTTAGTCTTTTTTTTTTTTTTTTTTTTTTAGAGTTTAAAATTTGTTTTGGCATTTTAGATAAGAAGTTTTATGTCTGTATTTATATCCTGTTTGTTCAGCAAGCACCCCCATGCCTGTACCCACTGCATACACATGGGCACATACAGTCTCTACCCTCAGTGTAACTGTGTCAGAAATTCTAAGTTGAAAATAATTTCCTCTTATGAAAAAATAGTTCCATAGTTTCTGGCATCCAGTGTTGTCCTTGAGTCGTATTCCAGTCTGATTCCTCTACTTTTGTGTGTTACCCATTTATTCTCTTGGGAATTATGTAGGAATCTTTTCCCTCTGAAATTCCATGATTCTTTGTCTTGATATGGGTCTTGTTTCATTCATTCTGTTGTGTATTACTAATACACAAGCAGATATTCCCTTTGGTTTGGGGGCATTTAAAAATATTTCTTCAATGATTTTAATCTTTTTTTCCTGATCTTTCTGGGATGTCTGTTGACATGTTGGGTGTTACATGGGTTTGGTGGTGGCTTTTTATTTTTTTTTTAATCTTCTGTACTTTTAAGTTACTTCCTGTTTGAGTCACTTTGATATTGGAAGCTTTCATCATCAAGTTATCTGGTGATCCTTGATTATCTTTTTATATTTAAGAATGCAGGATCAGTTGTCTTCACTGAAAGTGACTAAGTGGGAGTGGGGAGACTGGCCTTTATTTCAGGTCCCCCCAGACTGCAGCATGTTGAGTTGTCATTGCCCCCATCCCCCATACAGAATTTTATATAGATTTTCTAGAAAACACTCTTTCTTGCCTAGAAATTTTTAAATTACCTGGTTGCATTTTGGGGGCTGGGATGGGGAGGCAAGTTGATGATCCTATAGTGCTTAAGATACAAAGTTCTAAAATATAAAAATTTACTGGAAATTATAAGGATCTAAGATTCCCTGTTTTCAGTCCCTGCCCTGCTCCTCCCCTCTTCTGGGCTTGGTGTCCCTGAACCAAGGCCTTGTGGAAGTAGGTGGAAGATACAGCCATTTGGAGCTGGGGGGCTCCCTGCTCTTGCTCAGACTCCTGATCCGCCCCTTGTCTGGGCGCACTCCTTGACCTTCTGCCGTCCATAGCGGAGTGCTGCCCTAGCTCCACGGGAGACATTGGCTCAGGCCTCAAGAGGGTTTTCTCTGCAAGTAAATGGTTCTCAGTTTTCTCCTTTCTGTCTACCAGATGCCTATTCAAATTTTTGTATCTTGTTGCCTTCAATATTCTCTCTCTCTCTTTTTTTTTTTTTTGATACATACTACCTTTTAACTTGTTTGCTGTCATTTTAGCAGGGTTAGCAAGAGAAATACAGGTGTGTTATATTAATAGTATGATTTACTTTGTAAACAGAAATGTCAGATTGCTGTCTAGAAGAGGCACAGAGTAGAGGTGTCTTGGGCAGTGGACTGTAGGAAGAGAAGCCTATCCGATACGTCACTGAGGAAAAGCTGGCAGGACTTGGGCTGTGTGTGCACACGTGTGCACTTGCACACTTGGGAAGGAGACTGTGAGAAATCGAGGTGCTGGCATTTAGTTCCGGGTACATGATGTTGCCATGTGTTTTGGTGAGTAGTGAAGATTGAAGGAGAATTGGGCTTTTTTTTTTTCTGTAGGAAGAACTGTTGATAATCATGCCTTTTGTCCTCTACATGCTAAGTTTGAGATGCCTGAGCCTTCTGGGTAAAGATGTTGGATGGGCTTCTGCATGAGCACAGTGAGAGTCCAAGGCCCTGGAGCTAGAGACAGACACTTGACAGTTGTCACCAGTGGGAGAGAGAGTGAGAGAAAAGAAGAGGGCCTGGTGCAGATGAACTCTTAACAGTCCTCCAGGGAAAGCCCCGAGAGGGGGCAGAACATTGAGAATGGTGTCACGGTCGCGAGGGGTGAGGTGTGGGTTAGGGTGTTGACTGCACGCGTGGCACTCCGTGCTTGAGGACGAGAAAATAAAGGCCAACGCAGCACCTGCCTGGCTTTTCTTATCTTAACGCTGCAGGCTGTCCCCTCCTTCAGAGTGTTTAGTTTTTCTGCTGGATGTTACTTTGTATGTGTGGTTAGCATGCAGAGAAGTGATACCTGGCACATACCACTAAATAAATACTTGTTGAATTAATAGGTTTCTTTCTTCTCAGATACAAATAGTAGTGGACGACTGACCACCTTTAAGTTTTGCTCATGTGGTGACTACACCCCAGGGGACATGAACTGTTGTTGATTTACCTGTCTCTACTAAATTTACCTCTTACCACCTTCAAAAACATTCTTGGGCAGAGTACATGAGAATTCATTGTTGGTACAGAAATCTTGTTTGGAAGAAACAGTATTTCTCCAGGTCCTCAGTACTTTGTTGATAGTTGGCTCAGAAAATATTTGCGCACCTCTCTGTGTGAGACCCTGTGGTGCATGGGCACTAGGGCACAGCGTTAAAAGATGGCACGGTCTCCGCTCTCGTGGCGCTTCAGGCAGTGAGCTTGGTTTTGGTGGTGAAATCCCACAGCACCGTCATCACGTACATTGACTTTATTTTTCACCTCTTTTAGTGGGTTTGGTTTCTGTTGCTTCCGCATGTGTACTTCACTGTTCATTTATGTGTTTGATGTTTAGGGACAAGCGTTGGAGCCCAAACAGGACGCTTTCCAAGGCCAAGAAGCAGCAGTAATGATGGAGCAGAAGGCAGCATTATACGGGCAGACATACCCGGGGCAGGGGCCTCCGATGCAAGGAGGCTTTAATCTTCAGGGACAGTCACCACCTTTTAACTCGATGATGAATCAGATGAACCAGCAAGGCAGTTTTCCTCTCCAAGGAATGCACCCTCGGGCCAACATCATGAGACCCCGAACAAACACTCCCAAGCAACTTAGAATGCAGCTTCAGCAGAGGCTGCAGGGCCAGCAGGTAACCAGTCACACGCCCATTGCCTTTGCCACTTCCTCTTCATTTTCCTCTTCCGTTTCAGACTGTGTTCTTCAGCTCCCGCCACTGGCTCTCTGTCCTCCTCAACTAAAGAAACTCCTTTTGTTTTCATTGCTGTGTAACGTTGTGTTTGTGTGGACAGCTCCTTGCTGGGAGTGGCTGTACTAGAATTGGATACCTTTCTGTAAGAATATTCCACTGTACAGGTTGAAAAACAAAAAATGTCAGGATTGCTCTTTGGGGAGAATAGTGTTTCTTGATGGCTTCATAGCCTTAGAGATAGACAGTTTTTATTATTAAAATGTCCTTGCTATTAATAGACAGGATTGAAGTCTTATTGGCTTCCCTGAGCTCAGTTGGTAAAAAATCTGCCTGCAGTGTGAGAGACCTGGGTTCTTCCTGGGTTGGGAAGATCCCCTGGAGAAGGGAAAGGCTACCCACTCCAATATTGTGGCCTGGAGAATTCCATGACTGTGTATAGTCCATGGAGTCGCAAAGAGTCAGACATGACTGAGCGACTTGCACTACACTATGAAACCTTATTGATTTGAGTACTCCCTTTAAGGAACCTCTGCTTTCTAGATGTGATATAAAACTTGAGCTCTCTTAATATCTCTTCCCATTGTTCCTTAGTTCGTAACAAAGTTTTAGGGATTTAATTGTTTATATTTTTTTGTATCTTGAGTGTGCAGAGTTCTTAAATGTGGGGAGACTGAACCACATAAGCAGATGAGTGAACTGAGAATCCAGCGAGCTGAGGACTCTTGCATTGATGTTCCCTAAAGTCAGTGTAGCTACTCAGGAGAGCTGTGCTAATGCGTTCACGGTATCCCTTTACTTGTTACAGTTTCTTTCCAATAAAAATTACCTAGGAAGAGGTAACAGAAGTAGTTTTCTCCATTGTTACTTTTATAAAATTAAAGCTGTTTCCCCAGTGGCCTAAATTATGCCAGGGAAAATTGACTTTATAAATCCTTTGGGTTCCTGTTGAAGATACTCTTTAAGGTGTAGAATTGCACTTTCACTTTTCCTCTGATAGTGAACATGAAAGCCTGCTGTGCTGGCCAGGGGCTTTTCAGCACCAGCCTTTTTGAAATGTGAGAGTGTCCTGGTTTAGCTTAGCCATAACTTAGCCAGGTTAATGGGTTTAGAGGTGTTGTCACGATCTTTCTGGGTGGTGCCGAGGGTGTAGATAGTTGTTTTGGCCTCATTAATGAGCTCCACTTGCATCCTAACCACCCTGACTCTCCCCAGTTTTTGAATCAGAGCCGTCAGGCACTTGAAATGAAAATGGAAAACCCCACTGCTGGCGGGGCAACGGCGATGAGGCCCATGATGCAGCCGCAGGTCAACTCCCAGGTGAGGATGCGTCTCTTCGGGCTGAGGGCTTGAATGCTCTGCACAAGGCTTGGCCCCTGCTTGACTCTCAGGAAATATTTATTAAACAAAGAGTACACAATCTCAAATTCCTTGTGTAAGAAACCATCCCAGGGTCCTGTCACACTTTCGTTCTTGCCTTCATCTTTTCCTATTGGTCACTAGGAAGAATTGGAGGAAGAGGTTCTTTTTTTTTTTTTTTAAACCACTGATTGGTGTTTTTAAAGTTAATTCCCTTTGTGATCACATGCTGTGTTGTGAAACTGCTACCACTTACTTTTTAGGGATTGAAAATAATAAATCTGTAAACTTTTCTCTGGTCCTGGATTGTGAAACTACATTCTCACTGGGTAGAATTTGATATAAGAAGTCTAAAGCAGCAGGGAAAAAAAAATTCATAATCCCACTCTCAGTGACAGTCTTTGAGATGACTGATTTCCCATGGTGGGAGGGATGTTCTTAATGGTCTCTGCCTCCAGCCCATGCTGGACACTGTATTAAGGCATTTCCATAGTGTGCACAAGGCAAATGACTAAACGAAAATCCCTTATTGTGGTTTGAAATACTGTTAAACAACTGTGAAATGCCTAGTTTTCACTCTCTTAGGTGTGCTTGGAAGTACCAGTACCTGTATATTTTCTTGATAATCAGACATCCTGTTATCAGCTGAGCTAGGATAATTTCTAAAAAGGTGATTAAGGTTTGCTTTTTGGAGATGGTCTCTCCTAGCTGGCAGATCAGCTGCCTTGTTCAGCGCTTTAATGACATCACCTCCTTGCTCTCCCCCGTCAGAGGTTTAGAGAGACTCCAAGGCCTTCAGGAGTGGATTCACGCTTCTTTGCATGTAACTGCACTCCTTTGCTGTATTTTTGGCTTCTCTTTTGTTTCTCCCCCAAACAGAATCTCATTCCTGCCCCTTTGTTTTATTTCACAGTTTTTAAGAAGTTTGTCCTCAAGTTCTACTCCTAAATATTCTCTCACTTTGAGGACTGTTTCCTAATTATGTTAAAGCCTGATGACTTGGCTGCTTTCATCCCGTTGTTATTGTTCACTGCTGCTAAGTCGCTTCAGTCGTGTCTAACTCTGTGCGACCCCATAGACGGCAGCCCACCAGGCTCCCCCGTCCCTGGGATTCTCCAGGCAAGAACACTGGAGTGGGTTGCCATTTCCTTCTCTAATGCATGAAAGTGAAAAGTGAAAGTGAAGTCGCTCAGTCGTGTCCGACCCTCAGCGACCCCCTGGACTGCAGCCCACCAGCCTCCTCCATCCATGCGATTTTCCAGGCAAGAGTACTGGAGTGGGGTGCCATCGCCTTCTCCGTGTTATTGTTTAGTTGCTAAATTGTGTCTGACTCTTTTGCAACCCCACAGACTATAGCCTGACAAACTGCTCTGTCCATGGGATTTCTCAGGCAAAAATTCTGGCGTGGGTTGCCATTTCCTTCTCCAAGGGGTCTTCCCCACCCAGAGATTGAACCTGCTTCTCCTGCTTGGCAGGTGGATTCTTTACCACTGAGCCACCTGGGAAGCTGTTTTTGTCCCCTAGCCCCCAATAATACGGAGGTCCCTGTTCTGCTCTCCCAACACCCACCCCCATACTGAGTCAGAAAGCTGTTACCATAATGAGAATTGGGCATTTCCTTTTTTCTAATGATAAAGAAAAGCATTGGGTATTTTTTTCTTTGATACCTAATGTGTCATGCGTGCACCATACACGTGAAACTGGCTGACTCTTGCTGTACGTGTGTAATTGTGTTCTTTTCTCTGGTGTTAGCAGGGTTTCCTTAACGCTCAGATGGTTGCCCAGCGCAGCAGAGAGCTGCTGAGTCATCACTTCCGGCAGCAGAGGGTGGCGATGATGATGCAACAGCAGCAGCAACAGCAGCAGCAGCAAACCCAGGCCTTCAGTCCACCCCCGAATGTGACTGCGTCCCCTAGCATGGATGGGGTCCTGGCTGGGCCTGCCATGCCGCAAGCTCCACCCCAGCAGTTTCCATACCCTTCAAATTACGGTACACTTGACAGTGGTCATGTCTACCCCCAAGTAACACTCCTGAGGACGTAATGTTCACTAGATGTGTTGTATGTTGAAAACAAATGCTATTCACTCTCTTACTATTTCATAAGAGAAACAGATTAACTAAAAATAGCAGAACAAAACTGTCTACTTCAGTGTACAGGTGATTGTCATTGAGGTAGATGATTGTTCAATAGTTGAGGTTTCTCCGCCTTGGTCTTGTTTTTTCAGTTCCTCACATCTTAATTTGGAAGAAGGCCGTACCAGGCCAGGCCATCCCCGCCCCAGTATGTCCCAGTGTAGTAGAACTCTGCCATTGCTGAACAGTGAGAGGAAGGCGCTGTGTAGGCTTTCTGAGTTCCTTTCCTTGGTGGTTTGGGCATGTTAATTAAAGGCATGCCTCTGTGAGGTTCCAGAAGCATGAAGGAGTGGGGCTCCAGGAATCTCTTGGGGAGCTGACATTTGAGGGTGCATCCCTCAGTCAGGGACAGCAGCCCTGTGCTCTAAAGAGGGCTGGAGGGCAGCGGGCCGTGACCTGGTGTCCTAGTGTCAGAAAGCTCACTGGGGTGGCTGCCCTTTGGGGGATCCAGATGGGGGGTGTCTGTATGGGAAGCCTGTTGCTCTGGTTGTCACCTTGTGGAGAAGCAAGAATTACTGACCAGCAGCATCTTTATACCTTATACTTAACCACATTCCCCCACCTTAAAAAAAAAAAAGAACCTCAAGTTTCTATAGAAAGCTGATATTCCATTTGAACGTTGTAACTTCTTTTTCTTCTTTCTTTTTTAAAGGGATGGGACAACAACCAGATCCAGCCTTTGGTCGAGTGCCTAGTCCTCCCAATGCGATGATGTCATCAAGAATGGGTCCCTCCCAGAATCCCATGATGCAGCATCCTCAGACCGCACCCATGTATCAGTCATCAGAAATGAAGGGCTGGCCGTCAGGAACCCTGGCCCGGAACAGGTGAAGAGCAGGGCCTTCTTTTTTGGCCGTGGCACCAGGCTTGCAGGACCTCAGTTCTCTGATTAGGGATCAAACCCAGGTCCTGTGCAGTGAAAGTGCAGAGTCTAACCACTGGACTGCTGGGAAATTCCTAGAACAGGGACTTTGAAAGTCAGCCACTAGAATGTGTCGAAAGTTCAGGGAATTAGTCTCTGTTTTGCAGCCAAGCCTGTTTGGATGGGGAGATCCAAAGGCCTGGGCTGATACTAGAGAGTGTTATTTGGCTCATCCATTCTGAGACACCTTCCTACTGTGTGCATATCCACAAGGGTGTGAGCACAGACAACTGTGAAAGAGAGAAGACAGGCTGTCTGAGTTTTCTTGCTCATGTTCTCTGCTTAAGTATAGCAACACTGACAGAATTGTGGTGGTCTCTGTGTGCCTGTCCTGTGTTTTGAAAGTGACCCAGGAGGTAATTTCCCACTTTTCTTCACAGCACCTTTCCCCAGCAGCAGTTTGCCCACCAGGGGAATCCTGCAGCGTACAGTATGGTGCACATGAACGGCAGCGGTGGTCCCATGGGACAGATGAACATGAACGCCATGCCCATGGCTGGCATGCCCATGGGTCCTGATCAGGTATAGGGTATGGGGTTCTGTTCCTTCCCCTTCTCAACATTTTTTTTTCCTGTTCTCTGGAGAGAACCAAAGCCTCAATGATAATGTAAAGGTCCTAGGTAGATTTTTACCTTGGATGTTTAACTTAAAATATATAATCCTTGAAAAAACTTTTGGTTTGAAGGTATTGGGCCATTTGATACTTTTAGAAACCTGGTATCTAAGGACTGAGTCAGTCAGCCAGAGCCATGTGGCAAGCCATCCGTGGAGACATAGGGATTCTTTTCTTTTGGACAAAGCGTGTGTTTTACTCATGTTTCTTCTGGTTGCCAACAGAAATATTGCTGACCTGTCTACGCCATGACGTCCAAGGAAATCACCGTACAAGACACTGCACTAGGATTACCGGGAGTAGTGAATCGTTGTTCTAGGCACCCAGCTTTGAAGAAAGGACCAGCTCCAATCTCCATCAACGGTATTTCAAGTGATGTCATTTGAGCAGGACTGAATTTTAACCTGAAGTGTGATATCTGCCTGTTTTCTTTCCCTCCTCCTATGTATCATGGTGTTTAAAACAAATATTTTTGGCATTCTGCCTTTTGGGGATATGATTCTGGAGGTACGGAGTGTTACTGATCACAAACTGTCCTGTGTCACTTTTTTTCTGCTTGGCTGTCCAGAGTCTTTGGAAAAAATAGAGGTGAGGCCAGAGAACATTGGAGAAATCAAGAGATGAGTTTCTTGATAGTTGCAGTACTGGGTGAAGAGCATGGTCCACATTCGAGGGTTTTTGTCACAGGCTGTCTTATAAAGGTGGCATTTCCAGGTTCTCCTTTAAGGATAGCTCCCAGCCTCCTCTTGGTTGTCCTAGGCTTTTTCCTAAAAAGGGTTTTTATCTGCCCCTAACGTCCTGTAATACTTCACCTCCAGGAATTGTCCTTGGTGTCAGATGGCTTTGCAGAAGGGAAAACAGACGACAGTATTTAATTGCAGCAGTGGCAGTTCTTCACTTGCTGATGTGCAGCTGAGTGCACTTTATTTAAAAAGTAATGGATACATGCAATATTCTCTTGGTCTTGAGGAATGGTGAACCACATTCCTAGTTGTTGTCTAAACTTACCTGTTGGACAAGAACTATGATTTTTGTTGTTGTTATGAAAAGTACTGGTTTCACCTTTTGCCTATATGGTAGAGCAATAATGCTTTTTGAAAATAAACTGCAGAAACCCCAAGGCCAGGTACTGCATTCTGAATCAGAATTTCGCAGTGTTTCTGTGAATAGATTTTCTTTTGTAAATATGACCTTTAAGATTATTGTATGATGTAACATATGTATATACCTTTTTTTTTTTTTTTTGTAGGCCACAACAACTCATTTTTACAGAGTTTGTGAAGCTAAATATTTAACATTGTCAGTTTCAGTAAGTTCAGTGTGGTGAGGTTACCGACAGAAGTCGTGCCCTGAATTTTGTGGCCTGGGGTAGGGGCTGCGGCCAACAGGTTTTCCTTGCCCCTAGCCTTAGATGCTCGCTCCTGTTCAGTCTCTTAATCTAAATGCTTTTTAAAGCGATCATTTAAATGTAGGCATTTACATTTTTTAAAACAATTTCTCTACCAGAACTAAGCACTTCGTTAATTTGGGGGGAGAGAACAGACAAGGGGAAATAAACTTAAGAAAAAATCAAGAATTTTAAAAGATCAAGCAATTTGATTCCAAAGAAGAATGTTGGATTTTTAGGCAGTCCATAAATAGCAAGTCATGGTATATGTATATATTTGTAATTGAACGCGTCATCTTCTCATCCATTTTAGGAGTGCTCTAAGGTTTTGGTTGCTAGGACTTGAATCCCACATTGAGATCTCAGGCGTAGAATCCTTGATGTGTGGTTTCTGCTCAGCTGAAACCACATCTGCTCAGCTGTCTTGTCCTTCTCCTACTGTGATGTCCTGAGAATCGGAGGAAGTAGCATCATGGTTATTCCTAAAGAGTTCAGTCTGCAGAGCAGCCACATTCATGTGATTCGGAGCCAGGGTCTGACTGGGCGCCTTTGTATCCCTCTCCTCCACCACCCCTTCTGCTGCTGCCACTTGTCAGCTGGGAATAGGGAAGAAAGTCAAGTTTGATTCCCTTTACCTAGCTTACTTTTTATCAGGTTCAAGCAGTTGAATGAAATGGGGTTTTTAGACTATCTATGATTTTCAAATGTCTGTTAGCCTTGGTGTCATTTCTTAGCAATAACTGAGAGCCAGTTAAAATTTTTTTCACTCATTTAGCCAATCTTTCTAGGTGTCACTGAAGGTAAGATCATTTGATTTCTTTGACTTGCGTATGACTAAGTGAAACCTGTATTTCCAGAAACACCACTAGAGTGGATTTGAGTTTCGCATCCCCCCCACCTGGTTAAAAATAAATCTAAGACTACAAATCCATTAGCTTCCATCCCAGGGGCCTGCACTTTGCAGATAATGCATCCTCCGGTCTGGAGACAGAGGAAGAGCTGAGTAAGAGTCTCTTTTTAGACACAATTGCATCAGGTGTATCTGAACGTTTCTTAAAGTTGCATGTATGTGGGGAGAAATAGAATGGTGCTCTCACCTTTCTTGACTTTAATTAAAAACTCAGTTTTGGGATTCTTTTTCTCAGTCCGTTCTGACTCCAGGCTAAGTGGAAGGCAACACCCCCTTTTTATATGGAAGAAAAGTGAAGTTTATTATAAGTTTTTATATTTTCTACTTGTTCATTGGTGCAAATTTAAGATTTTGATTTTCTTTTAATAGATGGCAGTCTTTGAGATAATTTGTTTTTACCTTAATTCCCCATTTTATTTTTTATGGATAATTTTTTGTATTTCTGCTGCCTACCTCTCCTCCGCCCCGCTCCCACCACTTTTTAAACCTTAGTATCTGTTGGGTGAACAGTATAAGTAACGTTTTCATCTGCTTTTAGAATGTGAGATATTTCCAGTACCTACTTTTTTGCTGAATCCAAAGATATATAAATATAAATATATATATTTTATAAAGATCAAAATGATATAAAGGAGATAACATTTCTTCCTTTTAAAAAACAAATAGAAATCCATTGTTAATGTTCATATTCTGATGCCATTTTTCTAAATCGTGCATCTTGATGGAAAGGTGTAAATATCAGTCAGCAGGATGCTTAATCAGTATTTAATGTCTGAGGTGAACTGGGGTGTATGGGGTGGGCACTACAGAACATAGTGGGCTTGCTGTCCTGTAAGTTCCGTGATCCATGGACTGATGCAGCTGAGAAGGAAACAGAACGGGTTGCCAGTTACCCATATGCCTGTCCAGTTAGCTCCCTTTTTATTTGCAGAAGCCATGCATTTGTTTGCAAGTGGGAAATTCATAGTAGTAAAACTGCTCGGACAGATGAACTGTCCCCTCTGCAGAAGAGCAGGAGCTGCCGTTCAGCTCCAAGGCAGACTGTATAATCACAAGCAGGGTGTTTTCTTTCTCTCTCTCTTTTTTGAAAGGAGAAGATGGAAATGTCATTCTGAGAGCAAGATTTAAATTCTCAGGAATTGACTTACAGTATTGAGAATGAATTCACTTTAAAACAAGTTTACATTAAATGTTGTTTGTAAAAAATCAAAATCATGCTTTACACTGCAGAGAATTCAAACCACATGGGCTAACTTATGAGACAGTTGAGTGGTAAGCTATGACTCCTTTGATCATTTTGGACATCATTGTAAATAAAGGTTTCTATTTAAAATTGAAGGCCAAGAGCGTGCCACTTTTTTTTTCTTTTTTTTTTAAATCCCAGTCGAATTCAGGGTAAAATATAAGAAATTGTGTTTCAGCTAATGGATAAAGGTTTCTGTGAGGGTAAAAGAAATCTTGAGAACCGTGGCCCTCTGCTTACACAAGGTAAGTGCCTAGGGGGTCACGTGTTAGGGAGAAATGTGCGGAGCCAGATGCAGTTTCTCTCCCTCCTCCTCCCAGTCTAGCGTTCCCACAGCTGCCTTTACTGGTCGGACTGCCTGGTACACGAAGGGCTGGCTAAGGTGAGTGGCTTTGTAGTTGGTCATTATTTTTACAAAGTGTGATCCTAAAGCTGGTGTGATATGAGATAAGGTTCCCAAAGTATGGTAAATTCTAGTCAGTTTATAACCACATATAGCCCTTTTTAAAAAACCATCTAAACCCAAGGTGTCTTCCTTCCAAAAAGATGTTGACTGGTAGTATCTCAAATGCTTTAAAAAAAAAAACAAAAAACCCAAACACGCCAAAAAACAACTCCCAAGAAATGGCCTTTTAGAAAAATGTCAAAGGTTACCTCATGCCAAGTGCTGGTCATTGGCTGGGCTTTTCAACATTGTATGACAATACGTAGACTACAAAATTCCTTTACAAATACAATTTTGTTAAAACTTGGGGCATACATCAACTTCCTGTCTTTGCAGGACTTTAAAAAACATCAGTTCTGGGACAGATAACGAAGGAATCCTGGGAGAAATGGCATCTGGTCAGGAAGAGGAATGTCCACAACTGCGAGGGGTTTCTTTTACACGGGCCACACCATTTATTAACACCGCCACTCTTGAAAATTGGGTTTTCTTATTAGATTCCCCTAGAAGTTTCCGAGCTGGTTACATGTAAATAGTCACATATATACATTGAAGTCATTGTCTTCAGAGGCAGCCAGGGTTATAGGGTGAGATAGAAATTCCTGTCTTTTGTGCTGTTGACTCACTGTCAAACTTGGTGCACCGTTTCCTCCCTCTGTCCTCCTCCTCTGTGACGAACCAAAAGAATAACAGGATTTAAAACAGGGTGGTTCTTTCCCCGTGATTTAAAAAAATTCCAGTGACTTTCACCCTTGGGGGAAATTTCCAAGAAAATCTCTCTGTTCTTCTTCCCTTGTGAGCCCCTCAGAGAGGGTTAGTGGTGACTTCTTGATATGAAAATGCGTTTTGTGCAGCTGGTGAGGTATAATCCAAAGCAAAAGCAGGGACAAGCATGGACTTCCGGAAGTCTCACTGCTCCCGTTGGTTCTCGTCCAGAATCTGCCGCATTGACTGAAGGTGGGTTCCGTGTGTCTCGGCCTCCTGGCTAACAGCACAGGTCTGCTGGAAATCATTCAGGGTTTTTCATTGTACAGGTGACGCCTCTGGTTTTGGAGGTCCAGCTCGTGCTTCTTAACCTTCCCAGCCTTCCCACAGCTGTCCCCTGTAGAACAAAGCAGACAGTGTATCATGCTGCCTAAGGATTTCTTAATCGGCCCTACAGCTGAGTCAGCTTTGCTTCAAGGATGTGGCTGCTGAGAAGGAGTTAATTCCAGATCCCTCAGACAGGGCTTGCTATTGTCTCATTGTCTAGATTGTCAGTTGTTGGCTCACACATAGTGACTGGCAAAGATGTCATTTAAGGATCTGGACAGGATGGTGGCTAAGGAATGTGAGAAGTACTCTGATTCTTGTTGCACCAAAGAAATGCTTAATTGGCCCATTATTATTTTCCTGTTAAAGCCACACAGGCTTACATGCATATAATGATAGAAAATGAGGGGGAGGTTACAAATGGCAGCTCACCACGGGCGTGATTGGCCTGCAAGGTAAAGTCACATCAGACTAGTTGCCACCATTAACAAATTGTCGTATATATCTGCACTTCTGCATTTTCTCAATGAGTCAGAGGATTCAAATTGCATCCCATTCTGTTCTCTTTAAAGCAGAGTGACTTCTCCAGGTTGCCACGGCCTCCTGGCCCCTCATAGCCTCTGCTGACCCTAGCGTGGGTGAGCTTGTAGCATGGGTGTTCTGGAAACCATTTAATGAGGTCACCTTGCTGCTGACACTATGGACCAGGGAGCAGCTCGGCAGCCACAGCCTTCAAGATGCCTGGTACTCAGCCAACTGACACGCTTCTGAGCCTCTCAGGGAGGCCTTGAGCTTCCAAAGCAGAGATGATGATGTGGAGAACAACAAGTATTGATCTAGTACATGCGGTGTATCCAAGTAGGTTATTTTACTGGAAAGACTGACACGACTGCTTCCCGTCTTATGAGGACAGACGAGAGGAATGAGAAAAGGGCATGCATGGGGAACAGCCTCGGCAAAGCGAACCGGGTCAGACCAGCTCTCTAGTGGTAAACTGGTTCCTCAACTCACAGTGATTTGGAAGAAGGTCTCTTCATTTCTGGCCACTTTCGACGCTGAAACTGCCTACGTTTTCAAGTGTCAAAAGGAGAAAGAGTATTAACCATCACCAAGAAAGAAAAAGTGACCCCCAGAGAACTACACGAAGAAGGCCTTTTAGGGGACAGCTGTCGCTGGTGGGTGAGCCAGGCCCTGGCAGATCAGAGATAGGGCAGCACCCCAACCTCACACGTGCAACCTCTGAGGTTAGACTACAGGACGGGTCACCGTACAGGGCAGTTCTCAGGCTTTAAAAGCAAAAGCAATACCTGTATTGCTCATAGCTTCCTCCATCTTTCAGTCCTAAAGGACAGAGAAACGTACAACATGGAAACATAATTTTAGGGCAAAAACGGCA
Source organism: Bos indicus (assembly GCF_029378745.1). Lineage (NCBI taxonomy): Eukaryota > Metazoa > Chordata > Mammalia > Artiodactyla > Bovidae > Bos > Bos indicus. Next base: position 76,174,987 of record NC_091772.1, read on the forward strand.
CCAGCAAGGACAAACTTTATAACTGTCTCTCGTCTTTTTTAAAACACTTAGTGTTTTGGTCATAAGCCCATGATGTTGTAGTGGCCCCTAGACAGAGGGGCCTGAATTCCCAGCAGTCCCTAAGACACTGTCGGGGACATATACTCTGGGAGCCTCTCTATCAGGTTCAGGCTCCTGTCACAGACATTCAGCACTAACCGTGGTCATTCATGGTGGGGGACCCATGGGTGGGCGTGAACACCTGTGCTACCGAGGACGGACAGTGGGGAGAGCCCAACTGTGGGCTCTGGACCCAGTCCCCTTACTCATCACTAAACGAGGACATGCAGATTCACCTCAGAGGGTTGTCGGAACGCCTGTCAGTTAATGCCTAGAAAACACTCAGCACTCTGGCGGGCACAGAGTGATAAATCTGAGTGATGGCATTCACCATAAAAGTGGCACATGGCTGGTGGATGTTAGAGAATTCACCAGCTCCTGGTGATTCTGAGTTCACTCTTCAGATGGGCCCTCCTCAGTCCCCTCCTGTGGTCACCTCTTTCCACCCTGGGGCACTTGCTTACCCAGGTCCATGTTCCGGGTCCGGGGGTTACACTGCTTGTAACCCTTGCAGCTCCTCAGCTCCATGAGCTGCACGTGTAGCTGATTGAGGACGTCCCTGTCCAGGGTGTTCACTGCATTCATCAACTGGTTGGAAAAAAGGTAGGTTATCAATGAGATGAGGATGGGAGGCCCCCCCCCCCCCCCCGACTTCTACCAACCAGGGGGCCTGATTTGGGCAGGTGGGGAGTATGTGGCTGGTAAGGGGTGGTGACATCCACCTCCACAAAGGCTGGGGTTTGGAACAGTTGCCTCTAGCCTCATGTGCACGAAATCTCAAAAACCACCATGGATTTCACATTGAACTCCTGGAACCACCGGTCAGCAAACATACCAAGCCTGGGAAGAAGCCCTTCCCAGCCTCTCAGGTCCTCTTGATGGGAAGGCAGCTACTTGGCAAAGGTCTGGGTGAGTGTCCTGGTCCAGGTACTGCTGTGACCCACTAACCTACCAGCTCGGTCAACCCTTTTTGTAAAATACGGGGATGCCTGGTGGCCTATATGGTAATTAATAGCAAAACAAGACAGTTGCTGGCATTTACAAAAGGGTGTAAAAAAAATTGCTGTCAGGCTTTTCTATAGAAGACTGGACAGTGCCAAGACCATGCTACTGAGCAGCTCTAATGCTGAAGCTGGGTCATGACCATGTTTTATGAGGGACAGGCAAGTTCTGCTCACCAGGCTCTGTGGCTGATGAGTCCCATTCTTCAGTCTCGTGCATGTTCAGATGGGTTAATACATGGAAGCGCAGAGTAAGGGCTGCGTGATCGTTAGTTAGGCCTGTGGTCTACAGGATTTGGCCTGACCCTAAGAACCCCTGAAGCTCCAGGTTCTAGGCATTCCCCAAGATCCCACAAAGCCTGCTGCAACGGTCCCAGGTGGGTAAGTTGGAATAAAGAGTCTATGGGTGATCAGTCAGTAGACAGTGGATTTGGGAGGAGGCAGGCAGGCAGGGTGGCACACTGAGCCTCAGCCTTCCCGGTGGCTTCTCCTCACTTCTGTCTTAGGGACTCCGTGGGACTTGGAAAAGCTGTTGGTCATTTCCGCGGGCTGCCTACCTGGTAAGGCCTGTAGTAAGTACCCCACGGCCCCCTTTCTCCAGCCTGTGCTGTCTACCTGGTAGGGGTCTGTGTTGAGATCGAAGTACTCCAGGAAGCCGGTTGCAAATTCACAGAAGAGGAAGTTGTGGGTCTCGTTGATGGTCCTCATGCACCAGTACGTGTTGTTGTTGGCACTGGTGCAGGCACAGAAGGGCCCCACTGCCAGGGAAGAGCGCGAGCCCTGAGCTGGGGAAGCCCGGCCGCCAGCCCCTTCCTGTCCTGCCTGAGGTTGCTGGGGGACCTGTTCCTGAAAGACCCACAGGGCCTGGCAGGAAGCACTCACAAGCTGAGGGGATGCTGGGACCCCTGGGAGGAGCACCCCCGCCCCGGGCCCGGCTGGCTCACACGTCCAGAGGGGTGCCGTCTGCCAGTGCTGGTTGTCGTGGGTGAAGCACGTGAGGCCGGGCATGCTGCACGTGTCATTGTTCTGTAGGCGCTTGAGCAGCTTGCGGAGTTTCTTCTTGCGCTTCTGTTCCCGTAGCAGCCACACCTTGTCCTTCTCCTGCAGACCCTTCCTAGGGGCACACAGGGCCGCACCCCTCACACCTCCCCCAGCCCCACATGGGAGCCTTTTCCTGCCCCGGGAGCTGTGGGCACGGCCCTGGAGACTTCCCAAAGGGCCTTCCAAATCCTACTGCTGGTGCAGGGCAGGGCTGGGGCCAGATGAGGCTCCTGTCATCCTGTATTAGCTCCCAAAGCAGCGCAGGGGTGGATGGTACCAGGAGATTGCTGGGCCTCCTACTCACACGTCCTCTCTGGGGGCCTGTGTCCTGCCCTGCCCTGCCATAACCCGCTCTGCCCATAGGCAGCGCCTGGAGCCAGGTTTAGGGTTGATCTGGGAGTCGGGGCTCTGCAGGGCCTGTTGCGCCTCCCAGGGAAAGGCCAGGACCTGCTTGTCCTTGTTTGTTTCAGCTTCAGGGAGGGCCCCCTTCTCAGGAGGGCCTGCAGCTGCCCTTACCTGAAAGGATGTAGGCTGGAGCCTTTGTGCTTGAGGCGGCCTTTGTGCTGGGCATGGTAACTGCAACAGACCCCCGCCCCCCCCAGCCCAGCCTTCAGACACTGTGCCCAGGGCCACCCTAGTGGGTGGCTGCAAACTGTGCTTCTCTGGGACCCCCGTTTCTCCTCCTGGGCCATGCTAGGGAGACACTATCCCCAGGGTGGCAGCCTCCTGCCTGCCTGGCTCCTTCCTCCATGCGTGAGCTGAGAGACCCTGGCTGAAGGCCTCGGCCAGACACAGAATGTGAGGGTAGGTGTAAGTTAACCATGCCTGGAGGCTGGACCTGGCTCCAGGTGGGTTGCCTCCAGCTCCCCTGCCCGCCCAGCTTTTGCTTGATCAGGGCCAGCCCTGGGGAAACCCACAGTGGGTAAGCCCTTTCTGGAAAGGCAGCCCGGGACTGTGGTAGCCACTAGCCACCTGGGGCTATTTCAATTTTAATTAAACGAGTGATTCAGTTACAGTGGCTGCCATTCAGAGCTCTATAATCACAGGTGGTAGGTTGGCCGCCACCAAACAGGACAGCACAGGTCCAGCGCCTTCCATCACCACAGAGGTGTGGTTGGACAGCGCTGCTTTTGAGTTCTGACCCTTGGGCTGGGGATTCCCTGATCTGGTAAAGTGGGTCCCGGGCCATGTGGGCTGCTCCTGGAAGGGCTGTCTGTGGAGGCACTTTTCCTTCTGGGAAACTGGTTCCACAGTCGGGCTGCCTGTGGGCAGGGCATGAAATCTGGACGTCTGGGTGGTAACAGGATGTGCATTATTCCTGGTTACTATTGTGTTTACTCTAAGCAAGGAATATAAAAATAGTGGAAGAAGTCACAGAGAGGATGCTGTGTTCCTAGGAGCGATCCTGCAGGGGCTCTAGGGGCCTCTCACCTGATTTTGTGACAGTCACATTCTTCTGGCCGCTTTTTCTTCAAGTGACCTCGGACTTCCCTTAGGTTCTTGATTTTGTTCTGCAGCGTCTCGATCTGAAGGAGGAAGTAGGAAAGGAGGCCGTGAGACTCTCGGGGGCTGGGTAAGAAGGGCCTGCCTGGCAGGGCCCCCAGTTGCTGCCTGTGTCTGTGGTTTCTGAGGTGGGTCCTTGGTTCTACCTGCTGAAGGAACCAAAGGTCATTCTCCTGTCTTGTCCTGCCCGAGAACCAGCTGAGCCCTTGGAGGACTTGAAGGCCTCCCCCCAGGCTTGTTGGAAGGAAGGGCTGAGTGTGGAGTAAGCATCTTGTACATCATAGAGGGGTGTGTCATGGCTGCGTGGTCCTTCCCTGCCCCTCGTCCCCCAGCAGGAACTGTCTGAGGCCCTGGTGAGGATCCTGCGGGACTCTGTCCCCTGGGCCTGCCTCCCTGCTTCCTGCTCTGGCCAGTGGCCCTGCTGAGCTCGAGGTGGCGAGAACCCTCCCGGTGCAGACTCCTTCACCTCGTGGTCAATGTGCAGCTTGTGATCCTTCCAGGCCTGCAGGGACTTGTACAGGTCCAGGTCGCACTGGACTGTGTCATTCTCCAGGATGTAGCACCTGTTTGAGAGAAGGGGTCACGTGGGGCCCTTGGGTGGGGGGTTGTGGACGCCCCTGCTGAGGACCCAGCCCGCCTCCTTGATCCCTGCCTGGACTCTCACCGATGTGTGACTTTAATGGGGTTAGGGGCCGAGTAGTCCGGGAGGCCCCCAGTGCCACTGAAGTCCCCACCGTCCCTGTCGTCTTGGTCCTCAGGGGCTCCAGGCCAGTGCCGCTTAGTGAGGTTGCGGGGCTGGGATGTGTCGTCCAGGCTGACGTGGTGCCCCCTGACGGCCACCGAGCGGATGGAGCGATTCCGGGCGTAGCTGGCCTTGTACTCTGTGGGCATCAGAGGGGAGGCTGGGAAGGCAGGCCAGGATCCCTGTGCAGCGGACCCTTGATTCAGACAGGGCTGCACTCCCAAGCTTGGGGCTCAGGAAACCTACCCCTTGGGAAGCTGGCTTTAGATCCCACTGGAAAGGACCTCTAGGTGATTCAGCTGGAGAAACTGACATCTTAGAGCTGAGGAGGAACTGGCCTGAGGTAAATCTCCAGGAAGAGCTGTGCATAGATGAACCATCTGGGATGTCCACACAATGGAGGATTCGAACACTAAACTCAGGTATCTACACCACCGTGTTCACTGCAGCATTATTCACAAGAGCCAATTGGCGGACACAGTCTAAGTGCCCAGTGATGGATGCACACAAAATGGAATATTACTCAGCCATAAAAGAGGAGGAAGTCTTGCTGTTTGTGACAACAGAGGTGGACCTTGAGGGGGCTGTGCTAAATGAAATAAGTCAGAAAAAGACAAGACAGTGCATGATCTCACGTCAACCAAGCTCATAGATACAGACAGAAAACAGATCAGAGGTTGCTGGGGCAGAGGGGAGGGTGGGCGAAAGTGTCAGAAGGGTATTAACAAACTTGCAGTTGTAAGTCCATCCTGGGGATGAAGTGGACAGTGCAGCAACCAGAGTTAATAATACGGTGCTGCATCTTTGAAAGTTGCTGGAAGAGTAGATCTTCAAAAAAATTTTTTGTGACTGTGTTAAGTGGACTTTTGGGGTGATCATTTCACAGTATATACAGACATCAAATCGTGACATTGTATACCTGAAACTAATGTAATATGTGAATTTACACCACAATAAATCCTCAGAAAACAAAATTAAAACAACAACAACAACATTCATTTGAACTGGACAAAAAAAAGAGCCAAGCAGCACATTCTCCCAGATCAGAAAGGGAGGCGTTGGGGAGGTCTCTGGTCTTGGATGCTTTCCTCAGGGAGGGCAGTGAGGTGGGGCTGAGAAGTGTTTTTTTCTAAGCTCTAAATCACCTGTGAGGACACGCAGGTGCTGGGGCTCAGAGCAGGCCATCCCAAGACAACACAATGGCATACTGATTATTTTGAATGCAAGTTCTTTGAAACCCAGCTGGTGGGGGAAAAGAACGGTATTAGAAAATGGTCCAACTCTTATCTCTGCCCCTACACATGAGAACGCCTCCCAGGCCTCCTGCAAATGACTAGGAGGAATCCCGGCTGGAGGCTGATAGTCGAGGTGTGATAGGAGTGATTGCTAGGCCTTTCTCCCTAAAGTTAATTGGTCCAAGGTTGAATTCTGTACTTGGAAGGAAAGCATCCCAAAGCCTTTCTGAACATTTCATGCAAATTTTTCAAAGGCACACTACCCTTAACTCAGAAGCTCCAGTGTATGAAAGCTCTTCAAGTCTGCTCTAGTGGGAAAGCATATCCCTGACACTAGAAAGCAAATTCACAATAGTGTGTTTGGCTGTCTAGGCCGCCACTTAGTGTAAGAATGAAAGCTAGAGCTCAGTCCTTTGCGAATAGTTTTCAGGAATGCAGGGGGAAAAAAGTTGAAAGCAATAATTCTTGGCCTGCAATATGAACCTTTAGAAAACGAAAAGCATCACACCTATGGTCAATGAATCTTCGACAGAGGAGGCAAGAATATACAGTGCAGGAAGACAGTCTTTTAGCAAGGGGTGTTGGGAAAGCTGGACAGCCTCACATAAATCAGTGAAGTTAGAGCACACTGTCACACCATACACGAAAATAAACTCAAAATAGCTTAAAGACTTAAACACAGGACATGACACCATAAAACTTCTAGAAGAGAGCATAGACAAGACATCCCTGATATAAATCGTACCGGGTTATCTTAGGTCAGTCTCAAGGCAATAGAATGGAAATAAGCAAACACGACCTAATTAAACTTGTTACAAGCTTTTGTGCTGCAAAGAAAACCATAAAACAAAAAGACAGTCTAGTGACTGGGAGAAAGTATTTGGAAATGATGCTACCAATGACAAGGGATCAATTTCCGAAGTATATAAGCAGCTCATACAACTCAATAACAAGAAACCAAACCATCCCATCAAAAAATGGGCATTTCTCCAAAGAGAAAACAGATTTTTTCATACACATGAAAAAATGCTCAACATCAACTAGAGAAAATTAAAACTACAATGAGGTATCACCTCACACCAGTCAGAATGGCTATCATTAAGAAGTCTACAGATAACAAATGCTGGAGAGGGTGCAGGGAAAGGGAGCCCTCCTACAGCCATTAGTGGGAATGTAAATTGGTGCAGCCACTATGGAAAACTTGGGTTCCTTAGAAAACTCGAGTTGCCATATGATTCAGCAATCCTATGCCTCGATGCATATCTTGAGAAAACTTGAAAAGATACATGCAGCCCGATGTTGATAAGCACTGTTTACAGTAGCTCAGACATGGAAGCAACCTAAACGTCCATGGACAGATGAATAAAGAACAGGTGAGACTTTATACACACACACAATGCAATGTTACTCCGTTATAAAAAAGAATGAAGTTCCGTCATTTGCAGGAACATGGATGAACCTAGAGATTACCGTGTTAAGTGAAGACAGATACTGTATGATCTCACTTACATGTGGGTCTAAAACAAGGCACAAGTGAAGGATGGACCTAGAGATTACCGTGTTAAGTGAAGACAGATACTGTATGATCTCACTTACATGTGGGTCTAAAACAAGGCACGAGTGAACTTATCTATGAAACAGACTCGCAGACATAGAAAACGAAGGTTACCAAGGGGGAAAGGGAGTGGGGGAATGGATAAATTAGAAGTTCGGAATTAGCAGATATAAACTACTATATATAAAACAGATACAGCCCTACTGGATAGCACAGGGAACTGTATTCAACATCCTGTAATAGACCATAGTAGGAAAGAATATGAAATACACCCACACAGCTGAGTCACTGTGCTGTACACCCGACATGCAACACTGAATCAACTATACGCCAGTTTAAAAACTAGAAAACAAAAGCATGACCCTGAGAGCAACTCCAGCTCACTCAGAGCTCTTCCTGTTTGCCTCCAGACAACTGCAGATGTTAAAAGCAATCGGGACAATGGAAGAGATGCTTGTCCTACACTCAAGAAAAGTTGGAGGATCAAGCCCCCTGGGCCCCAGCACACCCAGAAGGTTCCTTCTGAGGGACAACTCTCTCTCAGATGGGGTCAGCTGGCCCTCAGCTGGACCCTGGAGGCGACTGTGGACTTAATTCTCTACCTGTCACTTCTGATTTATCCAAGCATCCAATCTCTGGACAACTTACTGCATTACCACATCTCTGCCCACCCTAGTATCTATCAGGGCCTCTTAATACCCATCCTATCTAATTTCCAGCTGCTTAACAGCAAACCTTCTCGGTAGAGATTTGTTATTTAATGACACTCATAATGAGAAAGGTGTTTTTTTGTTTATTTGCCCTCAGACCAAGACCCAAACCCCCATTTTTCATATTAGGAACTCATGCTGATTTAGATTCCTCTGAAGAGGATGAGTCTTTACCAGATATCCCAGTTGGTCCTTGGGTCACACATGCTAATGAAGTTGGAGTCCCGTGAAGTGCTGAGCCTGTATGCATGACCCAGGCCTCTGCAGAGATGCAGAGTGAGGAGTGAACCCTGTGACAGACTCTCCAATCTTAGACCTAGGTGTGCTTGTCTTTGCTTCCTCACCCTGCCATTCTCCAATCTTACCAGTGAAGAAAGAAGGCAAATTTGGCTCAGATGGGAACCGAATCTCTCGATTTGCATAAGACCTAAGAACCAGAAATGCCTGTAATACCCTGGCGGCCTTAAGCCAGCTGTTTCCCTCACCTCAACTCACGCTGACCCAGCCTGGTTTAAGGTGACTGAGCTCTGGGTCAGCTTCCTCTTCGCTCCCACGCACCTGATTCACAGCTTCTCTTTGCATTTACCTTTCAAGGGAGACAGGTCACAAGGACTGGCATAGCCTTGGGGGGGAAGTTTTCCTCTCCCCTCCTAGGTTGTTCTTGCTGGTCTAAGAATTAAGTTGACGTGAGACAGAGTAATAGGAGAAAATCAAACAAAAGTCTAATAACATGTATCCATGGGCAAGACCCAGAAAAACCTGGAAGCTGCCGCCTGAAATACACCCTCAGCCAATGAGGATGTCGAGGGTGGGGAGAGCCAGTCGTTAGAGGTAACCAGGAAAAACAGCAGTAAACAGGGTCACTGTGACACAGATTTAAGCTCTGGCCATCTCCATGGAGAAAAGCTTCTAGAGATTTGATCAGCCTCCTCTTCCAGGGACAGGGCGACATCATTACAAATGGAGATTATTCCTTAACAAACATCAGTGTTTCTTGCAAAAAAACCCTCCTCCCACCTGACTTGAAGAGTTTCCCCCCGTGTCTACTGTTTCCTAGAAAATAACCAGCTCAAAATAATAGGTCAAAGAGACATATTTTAGGCTGGCAAATTCTGCTCCTCTACAAAGCTTTAAATTTGTTCTGTTCAGGGACTGCCCTCGTGGTCCAGTGGTTGAGGCTCTGTGCTCCCAGTGCAGGGGGCACAGATCGATCCCTGGTCAGGGAACTAGACCTACACGCTGCAATTAAAAAAAAGATCCTGCACACGCGAATAAATAAAAATAAATGTTATAAATAAGTTTTGGCCACACTTGGAGCTCCTGGTGATACCATCTACACAGCAATGAAGAGGGCAGGATTGCTGCAGGCATTCTAGGGCAGCCTTTTGCCTCAGTTAAGTCCTGTCCACATTTCTCATGCCAATTAGACTCTACGGCACCAGCTACTCCCCCATGCCCCAAGCGTACCGCGTGTCCACAGTGACTACAAAGCTAGTTCTCTAGCCATAGGCTCCCCTTCATATCTGTTTTCCATGCTGTGTCTGCTAGCTTACAAGTTCAGTGGATGCAGCACTTAATGTGGAGAGAGACAACCTGTGGGCAGGCTCTTAACCTACCCATCACCTTCCACGGTTAATACCCTAAATCCGGCTCCTTCACCCTCCTCCCTGATGGTGGAGAGCACCACTCCATGCCACACGGGAGCCTCGCAACTATGGGAATGGTCTCAAAGCCATGAGATGCTCTCTCAGACACCTTTAGACTTACTTCAATTTTGTGATGTTCCCCTGTAAATGAAATTTGCAGAGAAACATAGTAACCAGTTATGCTGCGTTTCCCCCATGTGAATGACTTGAGGCATGTTCTGTGTCCACTGTGAGATGAGCCCACGCAGCCAAATTCATTGCTCTTTGTTGAGCGTGTAAACGACCAGAGGGAACTTTTTACGGACTCCAAGATGCTTCTGGAGTCTGCCATGCGGTTGGTACGATGTGGAGATTCCGTGGATTCTTCACTTCTGCAGGTTCTCCTAGTGCTAATGGGTGTATAAGTGCTGCCCTATTATAGCTAGTCACCCGGCTTCTAACGCTGCTGCTGTCACAGCTCAGCCCAGGCTTGGGAGACTGAGGCCTGACTGTCAGGAAACAGGGCAGACAGAGCTGTGAAAATGGCTTCTCAAAATGCCCCCTTATCCTTTCTCCACTCAGTTTTTAAACCTGCCTTTATTCCTGACTGATACTATCAGGCAAATGACCTACAGGCTAAGAAAGACAAATGCACACACACACACACACACACACACACTGCTCTTCCCCCAGAAAAGTGGGAAATAAATCTCTATGTGAAGGTCCCCTCCCTACACCAAGAGACATAGCATCCTTATCACCAGAGTCAGAGGATTCAAGGCTAAGAAAACTCAACAGACCACTTCTTCACTAGGCTGCTACCCCAAGCAGCAGTCCCTTTGTTCTATTAAATATTCACAAATAATTATTTCCTCATCTAAAAATGATGTATAAACGGTCTGCTTTGGTCGCTTTGAGGTCACACTTCTAGGAGACCTCTGTGTGTATGAATTATATTTTTCCCTCCTGTTAATCAGTCTTGTGTCAATTTAGTTATTCAGCCAGCCAAAAGAACCCAAGAGGAACTGGTGGAGGGGTGTGGGGTGGAATTTCCCCTTCCTTGACACAGGTTAAAGTCAGAAGCCAGATTTCTTGTATCTTCTACATATTAAAAGACAAATTTGGCCAAGTTGCTAACATTTCAGAAGAATGGTGGGGTGGGGTGGGTGTCATGTTAGGAGCACGCATTTCCAGCTTCTGAAGACAGAACAGGAAATGTGTCTGTCTACACCCCATCCACTGGTGGCGTGATCAGTGGGGCGGGAGCTGGCATGCTGCCACTTCAGACAGGGTGGTGGTCTCCCATTTGGCCACAGTCCCCACCACTCCTTCCATTTTGGGTCCCACCCAGGCCTGCGTCAAGTCTAACCCCACTGCCGTGAACACGCATCTGTTCTGGGAGCCCGGCCGGGAGCCAGCCCTGACACAGGTTTCTGCTGGGCTCCGAATGACCACCAGGGGGCGGCCAAGGGTCGTGGACTGGCTGGAGGCTGCAAGGTGGGGCCCAGGAAGGGAGAGGGGAACCCCCTCCCACATGGCCCAGGATGTCTCGTGCCCCCTTCTCCCTTCTTAGGGCAGACCTCTGTACTTTTCCTCCTTGAATCAGAGTCACAGGGGCCAGAAGACCTGGGGGTCCAGGTCCGGAAGAGGCATTCCTTTGACAAAGCCCTGGCCTTTTCTGACCCCGGGCAGCTTTCTCCTTACCCTTTCCCCCACTGAGTTCAGTCTCTGTGAAGCCGCAGTGCCTGGGCCAGAAACGCACACACTTCTGAGCTGATGTCCCCACAGGAGCAGGTCACAGCTGCCCAAGAGGGCCAGGAAGCAGACCCAGTGGGGTCTTTCTGCTCCTTTGTGTTGCTCTGGAGTGCTCCACCCCCAGCCATACTCCTGGGGGTCCCCAACTACGGCTGCCCAATCCCAGCCTCTGATTCTCTTTGGAAGCTACTGTCAACCATTTGCAGAGTCTGTGGCTGTCTTCTCGCCACAGTGACAGAACGGAGCATTTGAGACAAAGACTGTTTAGGTCCCAAAGCTTCAAACATTTACTCTCTGGCTCCTTAGAGAAAAAGGCAGCCAGCCCTGGTGTATACCTTTTCCAGGACTGCACCCACACCACTCGCTCTCCTTGTCACCCTAGGTGTCTTTGTTTCCAGGGTCCTGAAATATATGTGCCCTTCCTACCACATATATCAGGAAGGTGGGTGGGTTGTTGGGTCGCTAAGTCATGTCTGACTCTCTGTGACCCCATGGACTTAGCTCACCAGGTTCCTCTGTCCGTGGGATTTTCCAGGCAAGAATACTGGAGTGGGTTGCCATTTCCTTCTCCGGGGGATCTTCCCCACCCAGGGATCAAACCTGAGTCTCCTGCACTTGCAGGCAGATTCTTTAGAAAAACTAAGCCACCAGGGAAACCCCTGTATCAGGAAGTGGGGACTCATAGTCTGGGCTCTGATGGCTCGGGGGCAAATCCTAAGCCCAATCCTTGGGCAATTGAGTTAATTTCCCAGCAGCTGGACCTGCCTGCCAGGGCTCTTTGGAGTTTGATGTGAAACAGACCTGGTAAATATTTCAGCTCCTGGAAGCTGACATGCAGCAGCTCCTCTGCTGGTTAGGGACCCTGCAGCTGACATCCTCACCCAAGGTCACAACTGGGCCCTCCTAGCACCCCAGGCCTGGGAATCCTAGGGCGGTGTGGCCTGCTCTCCGGGGTGGGACCCACAGGATCTTGCTTCCTCTTGCCCTGGCTCAGAGTACTTCCGCTCTGCTGGTCACGCTTGGCTCTCATTTAAATGTCAACTCACCACCTACCCTACAGCCGCAGCCCCTCTCCACCTGGCCACACCCCTGTTTCATTTCCTCCATGCATTCTTTACCCAGGAAAGTGAGCTTCCCACTTTGTTAACTGGCTAATACCTGGCCCTCACCCTTGAGGTCTGATGGTGTCTCTCGCGTTCAACTGTAACCTCAGCAGCTGGCATGTGGCAGGGCTTGCAGATTTGTTGGGAGATGAGATGAACCAACACTGGCCACCTGGACCCATTATTCCCCAAGTCCTCATCTCCTCCTCTGGGTCCTGGGTCTCTCCTGCTTCTGTCCTGGGTTGGCTGCTCTGCCTCCTTCCTCACCCCAGTGCATGAGGGCGAGCCAGGGACTGAGCTGCTTGGGGTCAGGGCACCTCAACCTCAAAACTGGCAACACTCTGCGGCTGCATAACACTTGGCTGTGGGAGGTTGACCTGTACCTCACAGGATGTTAGGCAGCTTGCACATTTACCACTGGATGTCAGGAGCATCCCTCCCCACTGCCCATCATACGTGACAGCCGGAAACTCCGGCACACAGCCAAGCGGTCCTGGCAGGTGAAACTGCTCCCTGTTGAGAACCCCTGCTCTAGGCCAGCTGCGCAGAAAGGAACGACAGAGAGCATCTTGCTGGCAGGCACGCGCAGGAAGAAGAATGTTGGGCCTGGTGATGGGGACGGAGTTTCCCAGGTGGCTGTAAGGAGCCGCCCTTGTCTTGCTCCCAGGATCCTCTGAGCACACACAAGACAGGGCTGTGATGTCACACCGTCCTCACAGGAGGGCCCGAGTCCAGCTGAGTCTCAGCTACTTAGATGCATATTGAGTGCCACACTCACTATGCCAGTGAATCTGGAAAACTCATCAGTGGCCACAGGACGGGAAAAGGCCAGTTTTCATTCCAATCCCAATGAAGGGCAATGCCAAAGAATTTTCAAACTATTGCACAGTTGCACTCATTTCACATGCTAGCAAGGTAATGCTCAAAATCCTTTAAGCTAGGCTTCAACAGTATATGAACCAAAAACTTCCAGATGTACAAGCTGGATTTAGAAAAGGCAGAGAGATCAGAAATCAACCTGCCAACATCCACTGCATCATAGAAAAAGCAAGAGAATTCCAGAAAAACATCTACTTTGTTATGCTAAAACCTTTGACTGTGTGGATCACAACAAACTGTGGAAAATTCTTAAAGAGATAAGAATATCAGACCACCTTACCTGCCTCCTGAGAAATCTGTATGCAGGTCAAGAAGTAACAGTTAGAACTGGACATGGAACAATGGACTGGTTCCAAATTGGGAAAGGAGTATGTCAAGGCTGTATATTGTCACCCTGCTTATTTAACTTCTGTGCAGAGTACATCATGCGAAATGCCAGACTGGATGAAGCACAAACTGGAATCAAGATTGTCAGGAGAAATATCAATAACCTCACATATGCAGATGACACCACTGTCATAGCAGCAAGTGAAGAGGAACTGAAGAGCCTCTTGATGAAAGTGAAAGAGGAGAGTGAAAAAGCTGGCTTAAAGCTCAACATTCAGAAAACTAAGATCATGGCATCCAGTCCCATCACCTCATGGGAAGTAGATGGGGAAACAGTGGAAACACTGGCTGACTTTATTTTCTTGGGCTCCAAAATCACTACAGATGGTGACTGTAGCCATGAAATTAAAAGACGCTGGCTCCTTGGAAGCAAAGTTATGACAAAGCTAGACAGCATATTAAAAAGCAGAGACAATACTTTGCTGACAAAGGTCCGTCTAGTCTGTGGTTTTCCAGTGGTCATGTGTGGATGTGAGAGTTGGACCATAAAGAAGACAGGGTGCCACAGAGATTGATGCTTTTGGACTGTGATGCTTTCGAACCGAGAGTCCCTTGAACTGCAAGGAGATCAAGCCAGTCCATCCTAAAGGAAATCAACCCTGAATATTCACTGGAAGGACTGACGCTGAAGCTCCAATACTTTGGCCAGCTGATGTGAAGAGCTGATGCATTGGAAAAGACCCTGATGCTTGGAAAGATTGAGGGCAAGAAGCGAGGCGGGTGACAGAGATTGAGATGGTTGGATAGCATCACTGATACAATGGACATGAATTTGAGCAGACTCCAGGAGATAGTGAAGGACAGGGAAGCCTGGCGTGCTGCAGTCCGTGGGGTCACAAACAGAGACGACTGAGTGACTGAACAATACTGTGCAATAAAATCTCTTTCCTCTAAGCGTTCATGGCGGGGGCCGGGGGGAGGCTTAACTAAATCACAAGTTCTTGTATTATTTAAGGATTAGCCAATGTGCCATGTGCTGAAGCAAGATGTTAACTGTGTAATTCAGTCTGGAAACCAATCATTTTATTCAGCTGAAAAGAGATTAGCTTAGCAGTTACTAATCAGCTAGTGAGGAGTTATAACGGGGGACCATCAGTGGGGAAGTGCCGTTCGAGGCAGAAGCTGGGTCGTTATGGAGACAAACCAGCTCTCGTAACGAAGGTGTCCTCTGCAAAGACAGGAGACCTCTGAGCCTGCTGCCTGACAGCCAGTCTCTAATTAGGCTACAGGGGAGTCTCACTCAGCCTGAAAAAGGATGAGGATCCTGATGCAGGCTACAACATGGATGAACCCTGATGCTGGGTGAAATAAGCCAGACAGGAAGGACAGATCCTATGTGATCCTGCTTCTGTGAAGTACCAAGAGTAAAACTCAGAGAAAGCAGTGGGGTGGCTGCCAAGAGCGGGAGGAAGGGTGGTGGGGTGTCAGTGTTTCTCGGGTGCCGAGCTTCAGTTCTGCCAGAGGAAGAGAGCTCGGGACGCACGGTGGTGATGGCCGCCCAACACCATCAGGGTCCTTAAAGCTACTAAACTCGATAGTCAGAAATGGTTACAGTGCTGAGCATCAGGTGGTGCTGATGGTACCACAGCGCAAGAAGAGAAACAACCAGAGTCTCTGATTAGGCTTTGGCTCCCCTTGGGTTAGGGGGTTAGAGCAATGGTGGCCTGGGCAACTGCCCAGCTCCAGAGGGGACATTCTAGCCAGGGGACCCGTCTCGCTGGGACCATGTCCTGGCACCTGCAGCCTGCCAAACATCCTCAAAGCCCAGGCGCATCCTCATTTGAACATTTGGCTGGGGGCATGCTCCCCAGGGGAGGTGACCCTCAGAATGGGGCCATGACCACCCGCTGGGAGGGTGCGGCCAGGTTGAGAGGACCTCCCTAGGCGCCTCCCCTGGTCGCTGGCTGCCTAACTTTCTGTTCTTTGGCCCCTGCTGTGGGGAGGTGTGAAGGCTAGGGCAGCTTTTCCACTTGGGATGGCGGGGCTCTCCCCTCTCCAAAGTACAGCTGACCTTGACCAAGGCTGGGGGTCATGTGCATGTAACTCATAGTTAACCCCCCCTCCCGCCGGTATCCATGGTTTCTCCACATCCGGATATTCAACCAAGCACGGGTGATGCAGAACTGTAGTATTTACTACTGAGGACGATCTGCGTGCAGGGGGACCGTCGTCGTTCAAGGTCAACTGTGCAGTGCATTCCTGTTACTCTAGGTGGTCTTGTTCCGTAGCATCACCTTGACGCTGAACTAGCAAGTCGGGAACCAGTGCTCCTGGGGCAAACATGGGGTGAGGTTCCTGCCAGCCTTGGGTCACAGCACACTTGTCAACCATCAGTACGGAACCTTATGCACACTGTGTCTCCATTTTGTCTGTGTAAAGACACCCGACTTCATGCGCGTGGTGATTCACCGACACTGAACTCAAGGTAGCAGCCGGAAGCTCATCTCACCCACATGTTCCCCTCCTTAAAGCACAGCCCAGCCAGCTGGGGCTTGGGGACCCGACGCAAGATGTCAGTGCCTCCTTGGGGCCACTTTAGATGGTGAAGTCACTGCAGAAAGATATGCGATGCCAGGGACACGACGCTAAGCAGATGGTGGTGCTGGTGGTAGAGAACCCACTTGCTAATGCAGGAGACATAAGAGCTGTGGGTTCAGTCCATGGGTCAGGAAGATGCCCTGGAGGAGGGCATGGCAACCCACTCCAGTACCCTCGCCTGGAGAATCCCCTGGACAGAGGAGCCTGGCGGGCTATACAGTCCATGGGGTCACAAAGGGTCGGACACGACTGCAGTGACCTAGCGCACCTGCATGCAGGTAGACGTGAGGCTAAAGGGCGTCGCCTTGGCTTGACCTCATCTGGAAGCCGGCACTGGGGGATTCAACATCTTTTAGCGCTTTGCAGGTGAACCTGTCCAGTGCCTGCCGTGCAGCTGGAGGAATGCTTTGGAAGCACAAATCTGATCCTGGATCCTCTGCTCAAAGCCCTCTAGGTCTTCTGGTCTCAGAGGGGCCGCACCACGTGGCCCAGAGCCAGACCCCTCTCCCCTCCCTTTCTCTTTATGCTCCTGCTCTTCTCAGCCCTCTACACCCTCATCTCCTTTACTCCCTGCCCACCCCACCTGGGGCTGGGTGGATTGATGGTGCGGGGCACGTGGGTTTGTTTGAATGAACAAGCAGGGCTGCCCGGGTGTGTTCCCTCCCCGCCCCTGCCGTCCCACTTACTCTTCTTGAAGAGCTTCTTCCGGCGTCCGGCCAGGGTGAGCTGGCCGTCCCCGCTGTCGCAGATGCAGCCCTCGCTGCCCTGCACGTAGTACTTGGGCACCAGGTTGGAGAGGGCCCTGCCCCCGGGCCGCACGGGGCCCTTGCACTTGTGCAGCTTCAGCTTCCCCGAGGCGTCCTCCACGCACTGCCACTTCTGCAAAACACATGCGGCCTCAGCCTCCCGGGCCTGCTCGCCTACCCCGCCGCTTCCCTGCTCCCTGCTCCCAGCCACCCCAGATTCGTCCCTCTTGTGGCCCCAACTGGACATGGACTGGTGCCTGGAATGAGCTGCTCTGTGATGGATGAATTCCTGTCCACTGTCAGGGGAGCGGAGAAGTGGTACCCAGGGTGATGCGCTGTGGCTGAGCGGGAACCCAGCCACGGGGAAGCCCCGTAAGAGAAAAGCACTCGGGTTGGAGCGCATGGCCGGTACACAGGGAAGGGCCCTTCCAGAAGGTGTAGTGAGGTGGGGTGGGGTGGGGGGTGTGGTCAGCAGGGTGTGACTGCGTCTGCCGGAGGTGGGAGGTGGGTGTCTGGGCTGGGATCCTGGAGGCCCTAGAGCAGTAAGTGCAGGGCCCGTGGCAGAGGCCTCCCCAGCTGGCCTTGGTTCCTCCCACCCCACGTGCTCCTTTCCTTTGGGTTAAGTAGTGCGCTTGGATAATCGCTTTCAAAGACAGATCAGGCAGCCCTCTCACTGTCCGGGACTGCCAGATCCCCAGTCTGCAAGGAGAGGGTGGGATGGGCCAGCAGGAGGATTTGACTACAATCCCAGGGGGACAAAGGCCCCTCGTGGCCTCATTGATTCATTCCCTTGAAGCTCAGAACTGAAATCTGAGCCCCTCTGGGGTCTGCCCAGATGGTCAGCTCTGGGAGGCCAGAGCTTTCTGTCCAGGGCTTTCTTCCTGTGCCTGGCAACAGAGGCAGCCTTGAATGCTGCTCCAGCATGACCCAAAGGGCTCCAGGGGCACGGGCGGGTTCCTGATGCCCTCCACGGCAGGGGGAGGGGCTGGGAGGGGGTCGTGAACAAATGCTGGATGGGGCAGGGGGAGCCCAGCTGTGAGGACAGGTTGGTGCCAGTTCTGAGTCCAGCGATAAGACAGAGCTGCCTGGATGCAGCCTGTGACATGCACCCACCTGGTGCCCTGGCCTTGACAACCCATGGGTTTATTAAGGAGAAATGGAATGTGGAGGCCCTGGGTTTACTTCCTGTTACTGGTGAGATGGGCTTGCGTCTCCAGGCCTGAGCCAGCATGGGTGAGCTCAAAGTCCCAGCTCGCAGACCAAGGCAGGGAGGCACCTTCTGTTGGCGCCTGGGCCTTTCCAGGGCGCCCTCACCTGCTCCCCCTGCTCATCCGCCCGCCTCTCTCCCCCTGAGCCTCGCCTCAGGCTGGCATCTCTCTCTACAAGGCTCCGTCCTCACTCCCCGTCCTCTCCAGAGCCCACCTTGGCCTCCCAGGCCTCAGAAAATCAAGTTCAGACTCTCCCAAACCACCGTCACAGGTGCTGTTATCTCCAGATACTGTCTGGATTATATTTTCCTTAACATTTCTCTTGAAATCAGCTCACATTTTTACAACTAAACTTGTTTATGTCAGAAGGTAATCTCCTGTTGTTCCTATATAAGCGGAAAGCCAGCCACAAAGATGATCTGGGAGAGTGAATACAATGGAAATAGTCATTTAACTTTATAAATCCTGTGCAGAGGCCGCTGCATCTTTGTTAAAGAGGGATCAGGCAAGAGTCTCGGAGCAGCTAAAGACGCATGTGCACCCACGGGGGAACTTTCCTCTGACTGGAGCAGGATTTTCCGAGCGTTGCCTGGCATCACCCTGGGTGTCACACTTCATCAGGGACACTGGCCTGCTGCTCTGAGAAGCAGGCCTGGGCCGCGGTGTGGGGGAGCCCCTGAGAGGGAAGGAGGGACCCCGTCCCCGGCCCCAGGGCTGCGCCGAACATCCTCACCTGCCCCAGCTGCTCACACGCCGTCTGGTACTCGGCGCGCTGACACAGGTCTTTGACGCGCTGGTACTTGGGCAGGAAGTTCTCCTCCTGGGCATCCACCTTGTCGCTGTCCCTCTTGTGCAGCAGTTTGCTGTGGGGCAGAGAGCGGAAGCGGGGCTGGTCGCCCAGCTCTGGGGGGCACGTGGCCCCCCACAGCCCTGGTGCAGCGTCACCAGGGAGTACATGCGTCCAGCCAGGCCGCGTCTTCCAACGGTCAGAGACTTAGGAAGTGGGGACGCCTCCACGTGAGTTGGCAAATAAACGAAAAAGCATGTACGACATTGTCCAGGCAGGACAAAGCGTGTCTGAAGGGTACAGGGGGCGTCCAGACGTAAGTTCCGTATCAACCACAGGGACAGCGAACGGCTTCCTGTGTACAGGGGGCTGAGGACACAGACTCCCAGCCCCCGGTGGAAGGCGGCGGAACAGCATCAGTCTCCCTCCTGCCCTTGACACTTGAAGTATCGCGGGCACAGGTGGGGCTGCCAGGCGCTTCCTGGGAGGCACGGGTGGGGGTTGCCCAGTGTCGCCCTGGGGCGGCTCCTCTAGACCCCGGCACTCACCCTCTCTCCACCAGGAAGGAGTCCCGCCAGACCCTCAGCTTCTTTTTCAAGTGAAACCTGGGGGGAGAAAGCACATGTCCATCTTCTCATCAATGCAGGGGGCTCCCACGTCCCTCTATCCTTCCAGAAGCAGGGATGGCGCTCAGAGCCAGCCTTGATTCACAAGCATCGCAGACCCCAGGGGCAGCCAGGGCAAGTGGGGGACACACACACGCACACACACACCCACATGGACACACACCCACACGGACACACACCCATGGACCCACACATGGACACACACACACACACACACCTCCCCGCCCACAGCAGAGCTGCACTTCACTAGAGCCTTGAGTCTGAACGCGGGGCAGAACGACCCAGGTCAGTCGCTCCGAGTCACGCGTAGTCATGTGTGTGCCCCTCTGTGCCTCCCAGGAAGCCCAGCAGCTCCCCGGGCGCTGGAAGAGATCGCTCCCCTTTTACTTCAGCACCAGATGAAACGCTTCTCCTGACTTCAGGTTAATTACATTGTGTTTGGGGGGATGTTTTTCCCTTTCATCCTCTGTCGTTGGATTTAAGTGTGCATTTTGTGGAGTTTCGAGCTATCATTTCCACTTCCCAGACAGGGCCTCAGGCTAAGAGAACTCTTCCATTCTGCACCCGACTCCCCAGAGTCCTGGCTCCCAACACAGCGCCCCCGCCCTCCCCAAACACACCCATTTTGTACCCTTACAGCTCATAAAACCTCCTAGTCAGAGGGAGGAGGCTCAGCAGAGGTGGTTCCTTCTACAGGACACTCAGTCTTGGACAGACAGTGCCCACCCAGCCCGGCCCCTCTGAGCTGCAGGAGGTACCAGCTGGAGGCTGCGTCCATCAGTGCTGTGGGGCCGTTATCTCGGTGGGCAGTTACACCGATGGCCACTAGATGCCGCTGCTGCCACGCCAGTGACTGCGTCCTCCGCCTTCCTGTCCGACCAGCCTCAGCTCACCTTCCCACCTAGTTTTTGCTCACCATCACTGTATAGTGGGAGAAGGAAAGGGCAACCCATTCCAGAATTCTTGCCTGGAGAATCCCATGGACAGAGGAGCCTGGCGGGCTACAGTCCATGGGAGTGCAAAGAGTCGGACACGACTGAGCGACTAAAACAATACCGTATAGATAGCTATGGTTTTTCCCGTGGTCACGTATGGATACGAGAGTTGCACCATAAAGAAAGCTGAGCGCCAAAGAATTGATGCTTTTGAACTGTGGTGTTGGAGAATACTCTTGAGAGTCCCTTGGACTGCAAGGAGATCCAACCAGTCCATCCTAAAGGAAATCAGTCCTGAATATTCATTGGAAGGACTGATGCTGAAGCTGAAGTTCCAATACTTTGGCCACCTGATGCGAAGAACTGACTCATTGGAAAAGACCCTGATGCTGGGAAGGATTGAAGGTGGGAGGAGAAGGGGACGACAGAGGATGAGATGGTTGGATGGCCTCACTGACTCAATGGACATGAGTCTGAGCAAGCTCTGGGAGTTGGTGATGGGCAGGGAGGCCTGGCGTGCTGCAGTCCATGGGGTCGCAAAGAGTTGAACACGACTGAACAACACTGTTCTTTTGTTTGCCTCCAGGACACCCAGGAATATGTTCCCAATACTATCCAGCATAAGAGCCACAAATCATGGTGATTAAGAGTGTAGCCTCTAGCCTAGAGTCTGGATGCCTGGAGTGGGATCCAGACTTGCCAAGAGAACTCTGACAAGTCACTTGACTGCTCTGGGATTCAATTTCCAAGCTGGGATCATCATAATGCCTACCTCACTGGGTTACTGTGAAGATTAAAATGATAAAATCTGCTTCAAAGCACTCAGAACAAGGCTGGCATACAGTAAGTGCTTAATTAATGTCAGCTCCGATAGCTGTTATTTTTTTTAAAAGTTTCACCCAATTTGAGCTGTGGCGGGTCCTCAGCGGGTCACTGTGGCCATATTCTAGCTGGAAAGGTGGACTCTCAGAGAGGGAGCTTCCTTTCCTGCCCCCACCCCCGCCCGCCCCCACGCCATGGCAGGTAAGTGGTCAGGATGAGGGGCCCTAGAACCCCAGCTCCTGAGTCTGGAGGAACCCCTGCCCCCCAGACCCACACAGCTAGGCCAGGAGCTCAGACAGTTTGGGGTGCTTGGCACCCCAGCACCTGCCCCGTCCCCTCACCGATTCGCCGGCCGCTCTGTGTCCAGAAGCTTGAGGATGGATTTCCCGTCCATATCCGAGGGGATGTCCAGCCCAGCAATGTCCAGGATGGTGGGGGCCAGGTCGATGTTGAGGACGATGTGGGGATTCCTGAGGGAGGCGGGGCGAGAAGGACTCGGTCACCAGGGCAGTGGTGACCCAGCCTCCCCTGGGGCGGGCAGGCTGGAAAGCTGCCATCCATCATGTCACTGTCCTGCACCCTGGCCCTCAAAGCTCCTCTCTGCACGTTCGGTTCAGCTGAAGCCCAGCGCTCACCTTCCCACCCTCTGCACAACCACGGGGGGCTGCGGTTCACAGGCCCACACCTGGCTTCTGCTTGGCTCTTTCTTCTGCCAGGAAGGCCCTGCCTGCCCCAACTGAATGGAGAACGCTTTCTTTTGAGATGCACTCCAAACTCTGGACCTTCCCCTGGACTCCTCTCTGAGCCTCTGATGTGAACACTGGTCCCCTCGCTGCGCGTGGAAGGCTGAGCACAGCCCGGCCTCTGGGCCTTCGCCCTGGTGTCTCCTCTGCCTGGAACGTTCTTCCTCCATGGCCCCAGCGAGCACTCTCACCACCTCTGGTTCTTCGCTCGACGATTACCAGAGAGGCCAATGAAAGACTAAGTGGCCCCGAGATCCCCAGGCTCTAGGGTTCACAGCCTTGTGTGACTCCCTCCCCTTGAGGGTGGGCCACACCGACAGAACAGGCAAAGGGGGTGGGATGTCAGACCAGGGGGATGTCACGTGACCCACGCCTGTCCTAGCCATCCCTCCCTCACTTCCTTTTCTCCCCTGGTTGGCTCTGAAGACCTCCTTGCCACAAGTTCACCCCAGAAAGGATGCCTGGTAAACACTCTGGGAGGCCGCTGTGTGGGCTCAAGTCCTCCGTCTGCACCTGAACAACCCCTGAGCGTGGAGAGATGGGTCCTCCCCAGCTGAGCCTCTCTGGGTTTTGCGTCCTAAGAAGCAGATCACAGACTCTGAGGCTGACCATTGTAATGACAGTTGCTGGGTTACCGTTCAGTCCATCTTCTCTTTCTGAAAGCAAGTAATCCTAATGACTTTAATGGTCATAGATTCTTCTCAAATAAGGAAAAACATTCACAAGTGTCAGAAACCTGGTTTTGAGACAAATTCCAGCTCCTCTCTTCTGTGCTATGTAATCTCAGGCAATTTAACCCGAGCCTCTGTTTGCTCGTGTTTAAAACACGGATAACACTCACATCTATCTTAGAGGCTTGTTATCATGCTTAACTCAGTTACCTGGATAGAAGGTGCTTAGACCAAAGCCTGAAGAATCACACTGTATCAACACGGCTATTATTATAATAGCTATGATTATAGGTGGGGACCCTGAGATCCAGACAGGGAGGGACCCAGTGAGGTCGGCAGAGGACGAGAGATGAGGCTGGACTACAGCTCACACCGCCTGCCTCCTGGAAGCTCCACCAAACCTCCCAGGCGGGGCAGGAACATCTCGGTCCCAAGACGTTGCCCTTTCAGGAGGAATCCTGTAGCCGAGTCAGTGTCTCCGTGCGTTCAGGGCTCGGACGGAAGTCAGACCCGATGAGCGCCAGAGCAGTGACAACACGCATTTCAGAAGACCCTTCGAGTCGGTCTCCATAACATCCCGGCTGACCCGAGGAAGCTGCAGCTATGATTACTGGCCTTTCTACCCCTCCCTGCCCCAGACACGACGTTTTTGCTGCCAGAACGTGTCATTTCAAAGGTTAACCCACAGGCACGGCTGGCGGAGGGGCCACGTGGCCCTCGGGGAAGGATGGGGGGAGGCTGGTTCCCTTAGCGCTGCCACTGAGCTGGCCCCGCTGACCTCAGCCCGGGGCCCCTCCCCGACAACTGCCAGGCCCACCACCAGTCAGGACAGACAGAAGTCGAGGTGGCATCTCCACGCGCTGGCGGGGACACAGAGCCCGGCTCCCTGATTCTCTGGCACAGCGCCCACTATGAACAGTCTGTTTTCTCGGGTGCTAACAGCCCTGGCCTCCCCTTCCCCAACAGAGGGGACGGTGATGATCAGAACCCACCCTGGGTGACATCACTGCCCCTTCGCTCGGCACCCAGGCCCACCTGCCCACATCCTGTGCTCCCAGGGGAGTGGCCAGGGGCTGCCCGCTGAGGTGCCTGCTGCTTGCCCTTGTGGGTGCTAACGAGCCTGGAGTCCTCCCCGGAACTGCGGGGTGCTGGGGGTAGGGGGATGCACTTACAGGGAGCCGGCCTCCACGTTGGGGCCCCTCACGTAGAATGGGACCCTGATGTCGAACTCGTAGGGCATGGACTTCCCTTTCACCAGTCCGAACTGGCCGATGTGGTAGCCGTGGTCGGCCGTGTACACGATGTAGGTGTTGTCCAGCTCGCCCGTCTCCACCAGCATGTTGTAAATCTGAAACGCAGGCAAGGCGGTGAGGATGTGGGGAGGGCCAGCGGGCAGAGGGCACCTGGCCTGCTCTGCCCTAAAGGGGAGACGTGCTGGGGTCTCAGGCCCTGTCCCTCCCCTGCTTCAGGTCTTCGCTCAACTGTCACCTCTTGGTGGGGTCCCTGGGACTGACCCAGGTGTCACTAGGGCCTCCTCACCTCCCGCCCCCCTTTGCTTGCCTTCTCAGCACTTATTTGTGGACTGTGTCTCCCTGCATTGGCATGCAGGTCCCATCTGGGTGGGACTTCTGTCATTTTGTTCCCTGCTGGGTCCTGTGTGTGCTGGAGCTCAACAGACGCTGTGGGATGGATGGATGGATGGATGGATGGATGGATGACTGGCCCAAGGCAGGAGTCTGTGACCCACAACAGAACTTTCTGCGATGCAGGCAATGTTAACACCTGTGGCATGAGCCACGTGCAGCCACATGTTCAGCACTTCCAATGTGGCCAGTGCAACTGAGGAACAAAACTTTAAATTTTATTGGGAAGTGACAACGTTAGTTGCCCAGTGGTGTCTGATTCTTTGTGGCCCGATGGACTGTAACTCATGGTAGGCTCTTCTGCCCATGGAATTCTGCAGGCAAGAATATTGGAGTGGGTAGCCCTTCCCTTCTCCAGGGAATCTTCCTGACCCACAGATCGAACCCAGCTCTCCTGCATTGCTGGCAGGTTCCTTACTGTCTGAGCCACCAGGGAAGCCCTTACTGAACTTAAGTAGACATGGATAAATTTAAAAATACATACCCAGGCAATGGAATATTTTTCAGCAACAATAAAAAAATTAAGTACCTTCAAGTGAACCTTGAAATCATCGCACAAAGTGGAAGAAGCCAGATACAAAAAAGCCACGTATTGTAGGGTTCCTTTTATACAAAATGTCCAGAAAAGAATTCACAGAGACACAAAGTAGATGAGGGACTGCCTACGGTGGAGGGGTCGGGGGGGTGGTTTGGGCTGATGCTCAAGGGCTGCAGGGTTTCCTTCTGGGGGTTGAGGAAACTGTTCTAAGGCCAACTGTGGATCGTACAACTCTGAATAAGTGAAAACCCACTGAAACGTGAGCTTGAGTCGGGTGAGCTGTGCGGTATGTGCATGTGCGGCATTCTCCGCAAAGCTGGAGAAAAGTGTATGTAGCCACACGTGGTTGCTGGAGTGGACCAACCAGAGCTGGAACAGTTCCCAAGTACTGGGGTTCCCTCTGGATCACTCAGCCGTTTCGGGGTGCCTCTCCCTTCTGCCCGGTTCCATTCCTCTCCCGCTGACGATGCTGGGGGCGGGGCGGGGCGGGAGGAGGGCAGCCTACCGTCTCCATGGAGTCGTCCACCGACAGGAGGGTCTGCAGGCGCTTCCGCTGCAGCATGTTGGTGAACTGCATGTGGATGGGCTTCATGGGCCCCGTGTAACGCATGATCCAGTGCTTGTCGGGGTTGGGCGCGTAGTTGTAGCTTGGGGTGCTGGTGGGCAGACACGCATAGAGGTCAGACCAGGCCGCGGGTGGGGGTGCCCCCCAACCTCCCCACCCCAATATGTGCTGGGGCTGCAGCCCAGGCTGAAACCTCGCCCCTCTGGACGCCAGCATGTTGGGGGGCTCTTCCCCAGGTTAGGTCAGCGTCTCTGTGTGGGGCATGCATGTGGGAAGACTGGGGGGCCACAGCGCCAGGTGCCCTGGAGGCCCCCAGGGGGACCGTCCTCCCATCGCATCCCTGTCAGCACGCCGAGCGCATCAAGGCCGAAGTCTCTGTCTGTGCTGGGCTGTCTCCTCCCTCGAATTTGCCCACCTCCCTTTGTACAGGAGGAGAGAGGTTCAAGTTGAGAACCACCCACGGGCACAGCACCCAATTCTAATTTAACAGCACTGCATTCATTTTTCAGCTGCATTGGGTAGATGGCGAGTGCCAGTTATCAATGCTAATTAAGGTGTGTCACATGGAATTTCCTTTTGAAATAGATTTTGGTTTTTGGTTTTTTTTTAAAAGGAAATTGGTTAAAAAATTCGGTTAATAATAGTCAGAAAACTGTGAGAATGGCCTGAATGTGTACGTTTGGGACAGGCTGTATTCTATGACTTGTCACAAATATTCTTCCTGTGTGGTTAATCTCCCATTTTAAAAAAGAGGAAACGGGGGTCAGAGGAGTTCCGGGACCTGCCCACGGTCTCACTGAGTGACTGGTGCAGCCACTGGGCTCTGAGACTTCTACTGTGGGGTCAGCTGTGATGCTCAATGATAAACGAATAAATACAGGATAATCTGACCTCGGATGAGCACTGGCTGTGTGCTTGGTGCACGCAGAAGGCTCCATTTAAATCATCTCATTTAATATTCAGAACCGCCCTAGGTGCTGGGGCTACTTTTATTCACCCTGAGTGAGAAACGGAGACTCGTGGCCCAGTGAGGGGACGATCTTGCCAAAGGCAGAGCTGGGGGCTGAGCTCACGAGTGGGAAACCCCACAAGGCATGGGTGCCCCTCACAAGGGGTCTGATGATACTGGAAGGCCAGGGGCTGCTCAGATCTTACCCTCCTTCCCTTCCCCAGGCAAAACTGCAAACACAGGCTAAGCTTCCTCTCCTTGAAGACAAAAACTTTTCAAGAGGACTATTAAGGGGGGAGGGCTGAGGGGGTTGGGGAGGGGATAAGGGTCCCAAATGTCCTCCCTTCCTCGGGACCTCAGCCCCCTCAACTTCAGAGAACTTTCTGGGGTGGAAGGAAAGACCCTGCAGCTCACGGAGCCCATAGTTATGGAGATGGTCGCTATGTAGACGGAGTGAGTCTCAAGACTCCTTCTGGACTTTGCGGTTCTGGCCGGTCTCCTGCCGCTAAATCTGCCCCGGCTCCTTTGATCCTGAGGAACGAGGAACGAGGCTTTCCCCGCCGGCCGGCTTAGGGCCTGACCAACGTGCAGAACATTCCCAGGGGTGCGCCCACCTCCCACACCAAGGGGGGCTGCGGGCTGCAGGAGCAGCAGAGAGAGACGCCCTCAGGGCTGGTTGGTGGTTTGGGGAAATTGTTCCCATGGCCCCAGGGGCCCGGATTGGATGCAATTCTGAGCAATTACCCCTGAATCTCTTAGATTCTAAGGGGCTGGTGTCTGCCCTGGAGAACAGTGAGGGGTGAGTCTGTCAAGAGTCTGCTATCTGAAGCCCCTTCTCTGGAGACGGCTTTTGGAGCAGGATCTGGGGTCCTGCTTGGGGCCAGGCTCTCCCTGCTCCCCTGGGACGGGGTCACATTTTCACAGGAACCCAGCCGTCTGCTGAACAAAGAGGCGAAGCCCTCACCTCTGAAAGAATCCCAGGAATGTCTGCTTGTCCAGCCTGAAGGACAACATCCCCTCTTCTGCCGCCCCTTCCGGCCCCTCGCTCTGTGTCTGGAGGCCTGGCCCCACCCCCACCCCAACATGCAAGCCTGAGCCTGGCTCCCTTGGGTGATGGAAGGAGAGGCCCGTGACCCGGTCAGATGCCACACTCCTAGGAAGCTCTGGCTGCGCGCGCACGTGTGTGTGTGGGGTGTGTGTGTGTGTGGTGTGTGTGGGATGTGTGTGTGGTGTGTGTGTGGGGTGTGTGTGTGTGTGGTGTGTGTGGTGTGTGTGTGGGGGTGTGTGTGTGTGTAGTGTGTGTGTGTGTGTGGGGTGTGTGGGTGGTGTGTGGTGTGTGTGTGGGTGTGGGTGTGGGGTGTGTGTGTGTGGGGTGTGTGTGTGTGTGTGTGTGGTGTGTGGGTGTGGGTGTGTGTGTGTGGTGTGTATGTGGGGGGGGTGTGTGTGTGTGGTGTGGGGGTGTGTGTGTGTAGTGTGTGTGTGGGTGTGTGGTGTGTGTGTGGTTGTGTGTGTGGTGTGTGTGTGTGTGGTGTGTGGTGTGTGTGTGTGTGGGATGTGTGTGTGGTGTGTGTGTGGGATGTGTGTGTGGTGTGTGTGTGGGGTGTGTGTGTGTGTGGTGTGTGTGTGGGGTGTGTGTGTGTGGGGGGGGGTGTGTGTGGTGTGTGTGGTGTGTGTGGGGTGTGTGTGGGGTGTGTGTGTGTGTGGCGTGTGGTGTGTGTGTGTGTGGGATGTGTGTGTGGTGTGTGTGTGGGATGTGTGTGTGGTGTGTGTGTGGTTGTGTGTGTGGTGTGTGTGTGTGTGGTGTGTGGTGTGTGTGTGTGTGGGATGTGTGTGTGGTGTGTGTGTGTGGTGTGTGTGTGGGGTGTGTGTGTGTGGGGGGGGGTGTGTGTGGTGTGTGTGGTGTGTGTGGGGTGTGTGTGGGGTGTGTGTGTGTGGCGTGTGTGTGTGGTGTGTGTGTGTGTGTGGGGTGTGTGTGGGGTGTGTGTGGGGTGTGTGTGTGTGGGGGGTGTGTGTGTGTGTGGCGTGTGTGTGGGGGGTGTGTGTGTGTGTGGCGTGTGTGTGTGGTGTGTGTGTGTGGTGTGTGTGTGTGTGGCGTGTGTGTATGTGTGGTGTGTGTGTGGTGTGTGTGTGTGGGGTGTGTGTGTGGGGTGTGTGTGTGTATGTGTGTGGGGGTGTGTGTGTGTGTGTGGTGTGTGTGTGTGTGTGTGCGCGCCTGTCTCTGTGCGTGCATGTCTGTATGGCGGTGTATTTGCATGTTTGTGTGTCTGCGTTTGCACCTGTGTTTATGTGCATCTCTGTGTGTTTGTTTTTGTGTATCTGTGTGTGTGTATATGCTTAGATCTTTGTATCTGTGTGTTTGGGTGTCTGTTTCTGTGTGTATTTGTGTATCTGTGTGTGTGTGTGTGTCTGTATATGGGCCTGTGTGTACATGTCTGTGTATCTGTGTTATTTGTGTGTCTTTGTGCCTGTATCTGTGTGTTCTGTGTATCTGTGTGTGTGTGCACACTGGTGTATTTGTGTATGTGAATGTGTCAGTCGCTCAGTCGTGTCGGACTCTCTGCAAGTCCGTGGACTTTAGCCCACCAGGCTCCTCTGTCCATGGGATTCTCCAGGTAAGAATACTGCAGTGGGTTGCCATCCCCTTTTCCAGGGGATCTTCCCAGCCCAGGGATGGAACCTGGGTCTCCTGCACTGCAGGCAGATTCTTCACCATCTGAGCCACCAGGGAAGCCCAGTTTGTGTGTACATTTGTGTGTATCTATTTGTATATTTGTGTGTGTATCTGTGTGTGTTTGTGTGTGTCTGTGTGCATCTCTGTGTATGTACGAAGCTGGGGAGGGTGGACGGGGCCCTGGGCAGGTGCAGTGGGACCGTGTCGCAACGAGCAGCATTTGCCAGAACCCAAAGCCCAGCAGAGAATGTGACGCAGGCTTGACAGGGTGAGAGTCTGACAGGGGCCTCGAGACAGAAAGATCTGGAACTCCGACCTGAGGTTCTCTGGCCCCTCCTCAGCCCCCTGACTGTTGTAATTAAACATCCCAGCTGCAGAACTTTCTGGTTTGGAGGTTTGTTTTGAAAATGATTATACCCCAGAGATAAGAGAGCCTTCCAAACACACTCCTAATAAGGTGCGGGGGGCGCTCTGGGTGAATAATAGCAGGCGGTGCTCATGTTCAAGTTCTATAATTTTCATTTCAAAGGGAAAATAAATGAGCAGGCGATGTCAAACAATCTCATCACAAAACTCCAGGGCTGCTGAGGGGGAGGGCGGGGTGCCAGCACCCCTTTTAGAGGAGACACTGCAGAAGCCAAGCGAACCATCACCCCACCCCACTCCACGGCGCCCACCCCACGGCAGGACTGAGCGGGCCTCACACTCCCTCCGGCAGAGGCTGGGGGCAGGAGGCTGGCTCCTAGGCGGGAGGAGCGGGTGGGTGGGGCCACCAGGTCAGCTTTGCAGAGAGGCGGTGCTGCTGTCCTGGGATGTGCTTCGTCCTCACCTGTCCAACTCTCCTTCCCAAAGACCAGGGAGTCGGCTGACACACTGCCTCACCCTCCAGGAGCCACTCTGGGTGCCGTCAGAAAGGAATCACAGCGAGTGGGGCGAGGAGGGTGATGCATTCTGATTGTAAGGAAACTTAAACACCTGGAATATTCAGGCGGGCTCCAAACTGCCCTGCCCTTGTCACCCCAATGTCAGAGTGAAGGTTTGCTGAGCATCACGGCTGAGCAGGAGGTGGTTTGAGGCAGAGGAATGCAGAAGATTCCAGAAAGATTTTCTAGCCTGCTCAGGAAGGAGGACTGGAGAGGTGGGCAGAGAGATGGCAGGCAGGAATGGGGGCCAGATGTGAATCTGAGCTCTGCCATTTACCAGCTGTGTGACCTTAGGGAACTTACCTCACCTCCCTGACAGGCAGCCTCCAAGACAGCCCTCAGCGGCCCCCAATTCTACCGTGAGTAGCCGCCTCCCACTGGTCTGTGTGATGAGTAGAGTATGGTAGAGATGGTGTGTCCTTTTGAGATCAGGTTATAAAAGACTGCGTTGGCCCTAGGTCAGAGGCAGCCCTGTGCGTGAGCCCCAGGCAAGCCTCAGGTGGTGGCACCCCAGCTGACATCTTGATTACATCCTCTGGAGACCCTGAGCCAGAACCAGACAGGTAGCCCTCAGATTCCTGACTCACAGGTACTGTGAGATGCTACACACTGGTGTCCTAAGTGGTTCGATTTCAGAATAACTTGTCATGCAGCAATAGATAACTGATACATCAAGGGTCACTGGGAATATTCAGGGATTCAGTACAGAAGATCCCCTGGAGAAGGAAATAGCGTAATTTCCCAGTATTACTGCCTGGGAAATCCCATGGACAGACAGTCCAGGGGGTCCCAAGAGTCGGACACGACTTAGCGACTAAACCACCACCATAGGGCTTAGAACAGAGTCTGCCATGGAGTCAATAGCTTATACAGGCTGTAGACATATTAGTAGTCTGATGAAACTATGGACCGCTTCTCAAAAGAATGCTTTAAAATGTGCAAAATCAAAAAACACACAGGATTGAAAGGAAACCTGTGACACAGGTGTACACCCAAAAGGCAGTTCTAGCCACAGATCTCGGTGAGAGGATGTGGGTCCCACGTTAACCACTGTTGACGCCTGCTTCGGGTTGTTATTACTGGATCTGTATTCCAGTTCTCCAGAGATCAGCTGTGTGCTCCTGGGTTCTTTAAACCAGGAGGGCTGGAGAGAAGAGGCAGCCTTGTCTCCATCATTACGTCACTGTGACCGAGCCTGACCCTCCCGCCTTTGTGCCACCCAGTAGCTCTGAGGCAGTGCCCTGACACTTACATGTGCTGAGATGCATTAGGGAAGAGGCTTGAGTACTGGGGGGCTGAGTCCTCAGGACCGTGGGGGGCTGCGTGGCTGAGGACCATGAGCACAGGCCTGTGCGGGTACATCTTCTTGGACGCGCGGAAGAAGCTCACGCTGTCGTTGGTGATGAGGTCTGTCAGGTAGTCCTGGGGGCCGGGGAGAGACAGGAGGCGTGAGGAGCCGGGAATCTGTGCTGAACATCGGGGATGCAAAAGTGGCCAAAACAGACAATCCTTGCCCTCCTGGAGCTGCTGGTCTGGGGGCAGACATGCAGTGAGTGATGAAGTAAAACAGGGAATACAGACAATAAGTAGGCAAGCGGAACAGGGAATGTCAAATGATAACACCTCACAGTGGAGGAAAAACCCTGAGAAGGGGGTAGGGAGGATGGGAGAGGAATTGCAATTTGTCATTCATTCATGACAGATATTAAAATAATAACACTACTGAGTGCTTATGGCGTGCCAGGAACTCTTTTGGGTTTACATGTCAGATCAGATCAGCCGCTCAGTTGTGTCCGACTCTTTGCGACCCCATGAATCGCAGCACGCCAGGCCTCTCTGTCCATCACCAACTTCTGGAGTTCACTGAGACTCACGTCCATCGAGTCAGTGATGCCATCCAGCCATCTCATCCTCTGGGTTTACATGTATTAGCTTGTTAATTCTTACGCAGTCCTAGAAAGTAGGTGTGATGAAAAGCCCTGTTTTCCAGAACAGGAAAATGAAGGCCCAGAGAAGTTAAGTGAATCGGCCAATGTCACACAGCTGATAAATGTGGCAGTCAGGCCTCCTGAGTCTTGGTCCCTAAGCCTGAAGTCTTTTCAAGGCCCTAGGGACTGAAGTGACTTAGCAGCAGCAGCAGCAGGGATCCCATTGTGGAGGGTGAATACATGCCTGCAATGCTGAAGGGTCTGTCCTGGGGGCAGGAGCAGATGAACATATAACCAAAGAGTTGAGATGGTGATGAGCAGTGACAGGAGGAGGAAATAAGACAAGATGTGACAAAGAGTAATTGGGAGCTGAGGCAATCAGGGAGGGCCTTTCTGAGGAGATGACACTCGAGCTGGGACCTGAGTGGCAAGAAGGAACTGGGCGTGGGAAGATCTCCATCATTGGAGTTCACTCTCAGCTGCTTGCTGGAATCCTTAAGAGAGCTTTACTAGTGTCTGGGCCCTCTTCTGGTTTAGCTGCTCTGTGGTTCAGCTTGGGCACTGGACTTTTAAAAAATCTCCGCAGAGGACTCCAATGTGCAGCCAGGAGTGAGAATCACCGATCTGGAGGAAGCGTTTCAGGCAGAGGGGACAGCAGATGCAAGGCTCTGAGGCGGGAACAAGTGTGGCTTGTGTTCAAGGAATAGAAAGAGGATGAACAGTCAGCAGACAAGCAAATCGTGCCACAAACCCAGGCATGCCGTAGCGGCTCCAGAACAGTGAGAGCCACGTAGATAAGCTGGCAGGAGGACGGATGAGTGGGAACGTTATGGACAGGAAATGAGGGCTTTAAAAGCTCAGCAAAGAAGTTGAGATTTGTTTAAGTTCTTCCTGAACTTGGTAAATCTTTAGCTGCTGATTTCTTTGGAAGGGAATGAATTCTTAAACATTTACCCTGTGCTTCCTAGGAAGCAGCTCTGTCCAAAATGATAACTTTCAAAAAGGGATATTATTTTACAAGAAAAACGGTGAAGAAATGGCTACAGTTTCTACCCTTCTACCGTTGTACTCTGTACGAAATGCAAACACACTCCCTGGGCTCCTATGCCTCTCGAGACACACACCTCCAGGGACACTCGCACACTGCGTCTCTGCATAGGACGGTCAGTGCACCACAGTGACCAGCAGTAGGGTGGTGACCAATGACCCCGCACTGCTTCCATTCTGTGCAGTGCTGGGCAGACACGAAAAGGGAAGTAGATCTGTAGTGACTGAGGTGGAACAGTGTCCAAGATATACTCTTAAGGGAAAGAGCAAACTACTGAGTCAAACTTCAGAAAAGTTTATTTATTTATATTTTTTTGTGGGAGGAGTAGGGAGGAGAGGAGAAACCAAACCCCTACCTTCATATGCTTCTGAGCACTAAGAAAAAAATTCAGAAGGACAGATCCCTAAGTGCTAATTGGGGACCAAGACAAGGGGAGAGAGGGGAGAAAGTCACTCGTTACTTCATGCAATTTCCCTTGAAACATTTTGGGGAGTAAAAAAGGGTCTTACAAAGGGGCCCTGTAGAACATTACATAAAATAATTTTCTTCTATATGATATAAATCAACAAGCTGCTGCTATAGCTGCATTTCAAAAATGGTTCCAATACCAGTCTCTTCAGATGGTGACTTTACACAAACTTGACAAGTGAATAGTGCATTTAGCAAGGAGCCTGGTACTGGGGGAACCCACAAGGGACACTAGCTCTTATCGTTATCAGACCTTTGTTCCACTGACCTTCATAGCGACTTTGTGAAGTGGACACCACGCCCATTTTACAGATAGGAAAACCAAGGCCACAAAACTAATAAGCAATTCATTCAGAGTTAGAACCCAGGCCTTTGTGTTTTTTTGTCTGGTCCACCTTTCGTGCCCCGACAAACAAAAATATTACTGGGAGTAGATGGTGGTTTACATCAGGTCTTAACAAACCTTTTCTGTAAAAGGCCAGATGATAAATATTTGAGGCTTCATAGGCCAGAAGTCTCAGTTACAATCACTCATTACTGCCATTACAGCTGAACAGCAGCAACGGCAGAAATGAATGGGCATGTCTAGGCTGCAGTAAAACTTTATCCATGCACACTAAAATCTGAATTTCATATAATATTCATGGGTCATGAAAATCTCTGTGCTTTTGATTTTTTCCGGCTAAGTAGACATGGAAAAACCATTCTAAGCTCAGGGTTGTAGCAAAACAGTTGGCAGGCTGGGCTTGACCCAAGAGCTACAGTTTTAAGAATGGATTTTGAAGCCTGATGGCCTGGGTTTGAATCCTGAAAGTGAAAATGTTAGTCACTCAGTCATGTCTGACTCTTTGCGACCCACGGACCACAAGAATCAAATTGTCCAGGCAAGAATACTGGAGTGGGTAGCTATTTCTTCAGGAGATCTGCCCAACCCAGGGACTGAACCGGGTCTCTGCATTGCAGGCAGATTCTTTATTGTCTAAACCACCAGGGAACATTCCCCTTCGAGCTGTGTGGCCTGGCTCCTTCGCCTCTCTGGGCCTCAGTTTCCTCATCTAGTGATTAGGGAAACTAACAGCAAATCGCTCACAGGCTCTGGTGAGAAACGCACAGGTTAATTCATATACAATGATTCCAGCGGTATCTGGTGTGTGATACCCTCTAAAGGAGGATTAGCCATTATTCCTCAGGAATCAAGCATTTTCCTTGTGAAAATTAAAACAGTACAAACAAAGCTGAAGTTCCCTATGATAACCTCTCATCTCCACGTCCAATCTTGGCCTCTGTAGTCTCCTACTGAGAAAGAAGTATCTTTCCTGATGTGTTGTTATATATGTTACAGTTGCTTTATGCATCTTTTACATGAATCCTATTATCCTGTGTACATTCATTCGTCCAACAAACACAGCAGTGGACAAGACTAACACTCCTGCCTTCATGAGCCTCGTATTCAAATAGGAGGACGGTTAACAAATGAATCCGTGATATACACAGGTGTGGCTCATCCATGGTGATAGGGGGTGGGCTCGGCGTGGGGAGGTGCCCAGTACACAGGGTGGTCTAGGAAGGTGACATCTGACTAGGGACCCCGAAGAGTCCTGCAACTTGCTTTTCCACCAGTCCTTACATCCTAAGCTTCTCTGACGGCTTTAGACACCAACCCCTCTCATCTTTTTCCAGATGTTTCCATGGCCATTCAGTCATTTCCCGCATTAGTGGGCTTTCTTGGTTGATTTCTTTCAGTGACACATTTGCAGCCAACAGCTGGGCTAAGCCCCTCTGCATAGGAGGGAGGCTTCTCTGGAACACAGAGAAAGTGCAAATGGTGGGTGCACTCAAGTTCATGGCAACCACCATTTCTGCAGAGCCTCCCACCACCTGGACCCTCCCCTGGCCCCAACTTGGTCACTCCTGCCTCCCTCCCGCTGCCTGTTCTGCACTCTCCTGCCCTCTTTGACCATTCGGCTTGCTTTATGCCTCATTCTTTTCTCATCAACGCTGCCTCTCTCTTTCCACTCTGCTACGAGGACCCCTTTTGGTGGCATCTGCCCACCTTTGGGATTAGTGATTAGGGCAGAGTCCTCAGAGGGCCTTCTGAGGGGCACTTGGGAATGACTGTTGATTTCTTCCTTCCCTGGGCCTCCGCCGGGGCCCCCGGGGTTAGCTTCGGCCACAGTGCTCTGACCTCCCAGAGTCACAGGTCTGTGCTCCCCAGCTCTGCTGTGGCCGGAAACTCCGCGCTCGCTCCTGTTCCTTCCTGGTGCTCCTGCTGCCCACTGCTACCCCTGGGAGCCGAACCCTGGACCTGAGCCAGCTCTGACACCCAAGGGGCCCCCCATCCCTCTCTGTTTCCAGGCCTCCGGTAACTGGGGTCCCAGGAATTCTCCCACCTTTGTCAGGGGGGCTCCTCTCATTCTCAGGCTGAGATGTGTGGATGGCAGGAGACGGGTGAGAAAGCACCACTGCGCGCCCCATTCTCAGCGCCAAGGGGGTGGGGTCTCCCGGGTAACTTCATTATCGGGCTGTGCTGAGGCCAGGGGCGGACATGGCGAGGAATGTTAACAAGGAGGGAGTGGACTTTTCTGGGTATTTGAAGAATCTGCCTGCACTGAGGCTGGGAGGAGAGAAAAGGTGTGCTCAGCCCTGTGAGACTATGCTTTGTATTTCCAAGGAGTCCAGTAGACTGGCTAAACACCCCCAGCCAGGACTTTAGAATGAATCTGCTCTGGGGAGGTCATGGAGACAGGCCTACTACATGCAGAGTGAGACACGGGGTCAGGGAGCGGCACTGCCCAGGTGATGCCATGTGTGGTTCCTGCCACTCAGGGCCTGATCAGGCTTACACACGTGGGCGGTGATTACCTGTCGAAGCTGGGAGGGCTCCCCAAATGTGCTGGTATTTCCGGAAGGGAAATGGGATAGAGTGTATTTTGGCTGCTGAGATGGCAGGAATATTTGCCAGTCACCGGATGATTTTTTTTAAATGATAAGTGTGGATGAACCATCAGTATTAGTCTCTCCTCCTCCCTGTCATCATCACCACCATCATCATTGTTTAAGCCAGAGGTCAGGAAACTACAGCCCACTGGCCAAGTCAGGCCCCTTGCCTGTTCTTTTAAATAAAGTTTTATTGAAACACAGCCAGGTTTATCTGTTTACATATCATCTACGGCTGCTTTTGGACTGCAAGGGCGGACTTGAGCAGTTGCAATGGAAACTATAGCTTGTAAAGTCTAAACTATTTAGTATTTGGCCCTTTGCAGAGGAAGTTTTGTGTCTTGATCTGAACTAATATATTCTGAGTGCTTACTATGTGCAGTGGGCTCCTCTATCACTCTACACGTATTATTAACTCCTGTGAGCTTCAAAAGCCTTTGTGAAAAAAATTACAATGAAATACCACTACATCTCTGACTGGAACGGTGTATGAGGGAGCCTCCTGGGGGCTGGCACTGCTTTATAATTTGACCTCAGTGGTACTTACACAGATGCAAACATATGTGAAAATTTCCTGAGCCATCTACCTAGGACCCATGTACCTTACCTGATCGCGGTTCAACAAACCAGAACTAGAAAAAGTATGGCCTAGGGAATGACCTAGGGGTTTCTCTGGTGGCTCAGATGGGAAAGAATCTGCCTGCAATGCAGGAGACCCAGGTTTAATCCCTGGGTTGGGAAGATCCCCTGGAGAAGGAAATGGCAACCCACTCCAGTATTCTTGCCAGGAGAATCCCATGGACAGAGGAGCCTGGCAGGCTATAGTACATGGGCTTGCAAAGAGTCAGACACGACTGAGTGCCTCACACACATACATATGGGGAAGGAGTAGGTTAAGGTACCGAATACGATACAACAAGAATGGAGGAGCTACGCTCACAAGTAAGAACATGGGTAGATTTCAACAAAGCATTAAGCAAAAGAAGCTGGATACAGAATTAATCTACAATGCGGGAAGTCTGAGTGACAGAAGTCCTTGTAGGAGAGGTGGTTGATGGAAGGAGTTACATGAGGGGACCTTCTGGGGCTGGTGGCAACATTGCTTCTTGACCCACGTGAATGCTGGTTACATGCATCCGTTCAGCTCGTGAAAAGTCACTACACCGTATGTTCTCTATGCACGCTTTCGATAACAAATTTCTGCCTTGGCAAAATGTTGTAAAATAATGCTCTCATATCACCCGGTGCATGTTAGAACGGTGAGCATCGGAAAGACAAAAGGTGACGAGTGTTGCTGGGGATGTGGAGGAAAGGGAAGCTCTGTGGACCGCCGGTGGAATGCAGATTGATGTAGCCACTACAGAAAACAGCAAGGAGGTTCCTCAAAAAATTAAAACTAGAACTACTCTATGATCTGGGGATTCCACTTCGGGGTATTTATCCAAAGGAAATGAAAACCGGATCTCGAAGGGATATTGCAGCATCAGTCCCAGCAGCCTGGGTATGCAGACAACCCGAGTGTCCTCAGTGATGAATGGATAGAGATGCGGTGTGTACACACACACATGAATATTATTCCATCATGAGAAAGAAGGAAATCCTGGCTATTTGCAACAACATGGAAATTATGCTAAGTGACTTAAGTCAAACAGAGAAAGACAAATATTGTGTGATACCACGCAATATACATGGAATCCGAAAGAGGGGAACTCATAAAAACAGAAAGTGGAATGGGTTCTCCCAGGGGCTGAGGGATGGGAGAACTGGGGAGGTGCTGTTTAAGGGTCCAAACTTACAGCTAGTAAATGAGGAAGTTCTGGAGATCTCATGCATAGCATAGGGATTAGAGGTAACAGTACTGTATTATAATGAATTTGAGCAAAATCTGGGAGATAGTGGAGGACAGAGGAGCCTGGTGTGCTACAGTCCATGGGTCACAAAGAGTCTGATATGACTTAGCAACCGAACAACAATTGTATTATAAATATTAGACTTGCCAAGAGACTAGGTCTTAATGATTTCCCCCCAAAAAGGAAAAGATAATTCTGCAACATGATAAAGGTTTAGCTAACATGACTGCACACACTGCATTATATATATGCACTGAGCCAACATGTTGTCCATGTTAAATTCACACAGTGTTATATGTCAAATATATTTCAATTGAAAAAACCCAACACCCTTATGTTGCCATTTGCAACAACACAGAGGGACCTAGTATTATACTTAGTGAAGTCAGTCAGAGGAAGACAAATATCAATATTATACGATACTGTTTTATGTGGGATCTAAAAAAGAATACACATGAGTCTACATAGAAGACAGAAAAAGACCCACAGACATAGAGAACAAACCTATAGTTATGAAAGGGGAAAGCATTAGTGGGAAGGATAAATTAGGAGTATGGGATTAACAAACGCTCCACATAAAATAGGTAAGCAACAGATTTACTGTATACCACAGGGAATTATAGTCAATACTTTGAAATGACTTATAATGAAAAATAATCTGGAAAACATGTAACTGCATCACTTTGCTATATCATTGAAACTAACACAATATTGCAACATTGTAAATCAACTATCCCTGTTGTTGTTCAGTCGCTAAATTGTGTCCAACTCTTTGTGACCCCCTGGACTGTAGCCCACCAGGCTCCTCTGTCCATGGGATTTCCCAGACAAGAATACCGGAGTGGGTTGCCATTTCCTTCTCCAGGGGATCTTTCCAATCCAGGGACTGAAGCTGCATCTCTTGCTTGGCAGGTGGGTTCTTTTACCACTGAGCCATCTGGGAAGCCTTAAATCAACTAGACTTTGATTAAAAAAAAAAAGAAAAAGAAAACAGTACTCTTAGAAACAGAGACTATTATTTGAGAAATGAAGAAACTGAAGCAGAGGGTGTCAGCAGGCTGTCCAAGTCTCACATGTAATGTCACGATCCGAGCCCAGGTGGTTGGGCTCCCGTGTCCCGATCCCCAGGGCTGAGCCCCACTGCCACCCCAGCCAGGAAGGGGGACTCACCTTGGAGTAGTCAAAGCCGTGTTTCTCCTTCACTCCATTCCGACACAGCGTGTAGTTATAAAAGCGGGAGTTTTTGAGGAGGCCGACCCATTCCTTCCAGCCTGGCGGCACGTAGGAGCCGTTGTATTCATTAAGGTACTTCCCAAAGAAAGCTGAAGGGGAGAGGCACCAGGAAGCCTTGTGAGGTTGCAGAGCGCAAAAGCCTTCTCTTGCCATTACTCAATAGAAATTTCCAAACCACGCCAGGCCAGGACGTGGAGACAGCACTGCCCCCTGAACCACGGAGTCCCTTGGCCAGCAAATGCAGTCTGTGACCCCCTTCGCAAATGTTTGCACATGCAGAAAATAAAATACATAGGATTGCAGAGAAATCAATTGTTTTGGAAACTCAGTTATCAAAGTATTAGGAGAGTTTGCCATAGAGTAATGGGTCCTTAAAAAAATAATGAAGATGCTAAACGCAAGGCCTTGTAAAAAGTGATCATTTCAAAGTAGTGATGAGTGAGAATAGTTTTGTGAAAAATATTTCTTTATTTGGCTGCACTGGATCTTAGCTGTAGCACGTGGAATCTTCAGTTGCAGCATGTGAGATCTAGTTCCCCGACCAGGGATTGAACTGTGTGGAGTCTTAGCCACTGGACCACCAGGGAAGTCCTGAGGGAGAATATTTTATTTTGCAATATCTACAGCAAATGCAATGGAATACTGAAATATCGGTGATTTCTACAGATGACAAATTATAGATTCTGCTGACATGCCACAGTTAGAGGCCTACATTCCTAATTGAAGCGAATGTCAAGTGTCAGTTGTAGGTCAGTGAAAACAAGAGTCTAGCTTTTTACCACTCAGGTTTATGGACCCCCTTGGATTCTATCTACGACTCAGTGACTAGAAGAGATAACATTTTAAAAAACCGGACCAAGGCCAGTCATTGGTGGGGGCGTGGAGCATCTGGAGCTCGCACACACTGCCAGCGGATGTGCAGACCAATCCTGGCACGGAAAGAAAACTATTTGCTAGTATCTGTTAAACTTGATCATAGTCATAGCTTCTGACCCAGCCATTTGAATCCTGAATTTCACTCAGTGGAAACGCATTCATAGGTTCACCCAAAGTCACAGGCAGGACGGGCTCACAGAAGCACTATTCATGATAGCAGATAACTAGAAACAAAACAGATATCCATCTGTGCACGAGTGGGGAAACAGGACCACCCTTGTGGTCTGGTGGTTAAGAATCCACCCGCCAGTGCGGGGGACATGCGTTCGATCCCCGGTCCGGGAAGACCCCACAGGCTGCGGGGCAACCAGGCCCTTGTGCTTGACAGCCTGTGCTTCTCAGCAGGAGAAGCTACACGATGAGAAGCCCGCAGGCTGACGCCAGAGCAGCCCCCGCTCACGGCAACTAGAGAAAGCCCGTAGCAATGAGGACCCTGTGCTGCCATGAACAACAAACAAATACAATTAAAAGAGAAGAATGGAGAAGTACAATGTGTGTTTATACACCTGAGTATGTAGAGAAACAAGGAAAATACTAGTGCTGTGTTTACTAACAGGGACGCATCACGACAACCAAACAGTGTTAAGAGAAATAAAGCAGATTTAGTCGTATCACTGCATGATCCCATTTACATCAGGTTCAAAGCCAGGCAAAAGGAGTCTATGGCATTGGGAAGAAAAGCAGTGGTCATCGCTGGGTGTGGGGGAAAGGTGGATGGAAGGGGACTTCTCGGGTAATGATGGTCTTGTTCTGTTGCTGGGACACGGGTGGTTCAGCTGGTGAAACTCCACGGGGCTGGGCGTTTACAGCACGGCATGTCTCTGCAGGCCTGCTCCCCACCATCAGCAAGGCTTACTTAAAAAAAATTTACCCTAATTCATCCAGACTGGGACATACCCCAAACTCTCTGTGGGTAGTGAGGTAACACAAGATTTTTGAGATATTTTTGGTTCTTTGTATCTTCCTCAATAAGCAAGGACAATTTTAAATAATTATAACCTATAAGGCCATTTTTTTTTAAGCAATGGACAAATCTGTGAGAGTTTTTCCAGAGGCAGAGGCACCAGGCCAGCCCTCTCTTCCGGATGAGAACACCGGGGCTCTGAGACACTCAGAACCACTGCCGAGAGCTCGGGTCGTGCAAGGGATTTACAGAGATCCTGCAAGCTGGGTGCTGAGTGCTGTTCCTGGCAAATAGTGAGTGTCCAGTGGGTGTCAGTTCAGAGCCTAAGATGAGAAGAGACAGACGGGGATGAGTGCTGAAGAATTGATGCTTTCGACTTGTGGTGCCAGAGGAGACTCTTGAGAGTCCCTTGGACAGCAAGGAGATCCAACCAGTCCATCCTAAAGGAAATCAACCCTAAATATTCATGGGAAGGACTGATGCTGAAGCTTCAATACTTTGGCCACCTGATGTGAAGAACCGACCACCGGAAAAGACCCTGATGCTGAGAAAGACTGAGGACAAGAGAAGAAGGAGGGCAGCAGAGCATGAGATGGTTGGATGGCATCACTGACTCAATGGACATGAGTTTGAGCAAGCTCCAGGAGATGGTGAAGGACAGGGAGGCCTGGTGTGCTGCAGTCCGTGGGGTCACACTCAGACACGACTTAGTGACTGAACAACAACAGAGGAAGGAGAAGAGGGCAGGGGCTGGGCTACGATGCCAGCAGAGGTAAGAGGGGGCCATCAACTTAGAGCTTCTAGAAAGCATGGAGGCCCGCTGGAGTCCTGTTGGCTCAGAGGAGAGGGGGCTGGGCCAGGAGAAGCCGCCATGGAGTGGAGCCCTCTCTGGGGTTTCCCTGGAGGCCTGGCAGGTGGCTGGCACTGCCCAGGGGTAGGAAGATCCCTGCTCATCCACAAACACCAGATCCCCACATCCTCCTGGGCACAAGGCAAAGGGAAGTGTTTCCATTAGATCCCCACCCCTGCACACAGAACCAGGAAGGGAGTGCTCCTGAGGAAGCAGTGTGAACTGCCTCCTAGAAAGAGGCTGGCGTGAGGAGGCGATGGAAACACGAAGGGAGGACCCCCAGCAATCCGGGGGTAAGGCGGAGCGTCCCTTCCGGTGGGAGGACGGTGCAGAAATGACCGGAAAGAAGCTCCGGGCTGCCGGGGCCTGGAAGACCGGCTGCCCCGGCTCCGAGTCCTGAGTAACAGTCTTTACAAAGGGAAAGGTAAGCAGGTGATGGGTGCCCAATTTAGTGGTGACTGCATGTCCCGGCTGGGTGTCGGGGCATCAAAGACAGAAATGCCAGCTGGAGGTAAGAGGCAGCTGCAAAGTATCAGGTGAGCTGAAGGCTGGAGCCTCTTTCTCGAGAACGTCCCCTTCTAGAGGCTCGCTACGTCCGCCCTGTAAAGCAGTGACTGAGCTGGGGGCAGCTTTGCCCTGAGACACGGCAGGGTCTGCAGGCGTCTGAGGTTTATCACAACCTGGGGAGGCGGGCGCTGGTGGCTTCTAGTGGCTGGAGGCCAGGGAGGCTGCTAAGCATTTGACAGAGCTCAGGATGGCCCCTCCCATCACAGGGCACCCAGTGTCAATAGCCTGGAGTTGAAAGAAAACCCTGATTTAAAATAACTCCACCCAACTCTCAGCATCTTCATCCCACCAGTAAAAGAACCAATTTGTGAGAGCTGAGAAAGTACCTGGAGACCAAGTACAGCCCAGGAAACAAGATCTGCAGAGTCTCAATGACCTTACTCCCCACTTCTGATTTTCTTTCCATAATTCGCGAGCTCTACTCTGCTAACATGGCCGGCCTCTCTCCACGCTTTCCTATTCCTCCTCCTCAGGGAAGACTGCCCCTAAGGGCAGCAAACCTTCCTGTAAAGGCCCAGAGAGTAAATATTTTAGGTTTCCTGGGCCAGATGGTCCCTATTGCAACTATTCAACCCTGCTGTTGCACGAAACAGTCATGGACAATTGACTGTGGCTCTGTTTCAATAAAACTTTATTTACAAAGGCAGACAGAGGACCAGATCTGGCTCATGGACTGCAGTTTGCTGACCCTAAGCACATATGTCTGGTGGGTTTGGAGGGACAAACTGGATATGCAAAACCCAATCCTTCCTTTGCTTTCTGTAAGGAGTGAGTTACCTTCAGGCAATGCTAGCTCAAGGGGGCTTGGCTCAGTGAGAAGTCTGTCTGACTCTGGAGTTTAGCATCAAGAAGCCCAAATGCCCTCAGAAGGAAGCCAGGTCCTCAAACCGGGCCTTTATCAGATTCCTCCAAGTGCTATTTTAACTTCCATCTGCTGACTCCTTAATTTCATTCCTCATTTGGTTCAAAATTTCAACAAGGAAGAAGGGGACTTTAATAAGTCCAACACTTTGTCATGACAAACAATATTGGTGGTGATGTAAATGTTTTCTTTTGAAACAGAGTGAAGTAAAAAGAGTAAAACAATTGAGAGAAAATATTAAGTGAATGATAGAATCAGTGTCCTGGGCATGTGAAATCAATATATTCATTTAACAACTATTTATTAAACACCTAAAGAGCTGGAG
Organism: Bos indicus; assembly: GCF_029378745.1. Lineage (NCBI taxonomy): Eukaryota > Metazoa > Chordata > Mammalia > Artiodactyla > Bovidae > Bos > Bos indicus. The sequence goes on from NC_091772.1 coordinate 76,218,895, forward strand.
CTGTCCACACCACTGGAAACATAGCAGCAAAGACAACCCACAGGACCCCTGGCCTCATGGGGCTCACGTTCTGTGTCTGTGGGGTGACTGTGACAAGTGCAGAGATGATGTTGGTGACAACAGAGATGAAGAAAATAAAGGATGGTGATGCAACAGAGCGGCCAGAGATGGACCACGGGAGGTACCACCGGGCCAGGTATTCAGGGGAGGGCTCTTGGAGGAATGATGAGAATGAGAGAGAAGACAGGAATACAAGGAAACGCTCCAGGCTGAGAGCACAGCAAGTGCAAAGGTCCCCAGGCAGGAACAAGCTCGGGAGCACACATCCTCCGAGATACTAGATGCCAGATTTTGCACTTTGTGTGCATTTTTCTGGAAACAGTCCACAGCTTTTGACGTATTTTGAAAAGAACCCAGGACAAGTTATTTAAGAAGCACTGAACCTCACTCTCTTGGTTTGCAGAAGAGTGAATGAAAGTCCAGAGGAGGAGGCTCAGGGACGCCCCCCTGGGGGAACTAGGGTCCCTCCCAGATCTCCCCAGTCCCCGGCTCATGATCCTACTGGTTTGTCTCTGAAGACCTGGGCCAAGGTCTTTCTGATGAATGTGCAACTTGGAATGCTAAAGAGCCTAAATTCTTGGCCCAGCTGGTGGGATAAATATTTCTTGGGCGGTGGGAGGAGGGGTGACTTTGGAAGCCCACCCCTGCCTACTATGGTCCAGTGTTATGGGTGTCAACACATCCAGAGCTATTTCCTGTGTTAGAATCTCCTCTTTCACATCTCTCTCTAACCTCCAACCCTTAAAAACTCCAGACTTCATTATTCAGCCTCCACAAGGCCCTAGAAAACAGGGGTTCAGTCAAAGGCTTTTAGTGCCAAATTAGATTTTGTTCTCATTTGATTAGATTTCCCCAAGGCAGTTTTTTAAATGGCTATTCCAGCACCAGTTGAGGTGGGAGAAGCGAATTAGTGTGGGCCCTGGGGCTCTGAGGCTGGGAGATATGGGCTGGAGAATGAGCTAGAATTAACATCAAGATTAAAAATACAGACCGTGTCACGGTTGGAGCCTGAAGTCGCTGAGCCTTCACTGCTAAGATGGTGTAAAAGGAAGACCAAACTGGGAGCTGGTGAAGGGGTGGAACAACTTGGCAGGCAGATTATGAGGATTAAACGCCAGGCCAGGGAAAGATCGCTGACCATGTGCCGGCTGATGGCTGCCCCTAGGACGCAGGGCTGGCATCAATAGAAAGGACAGCGCACTTGCTTGCTCCTGTGTTCCAGGAACTGGGTACAAATTTACACCTGGCAACAGAGACTTCAGTTTTGCGCTGTGATTCTTTGGGTCCCACCCCTTCCTTATGTAAATACACAGCAGCTGCATGCATAATCTCAGTCTGACCAATCAGAGCGCTACATTCCCCTGGCTACTGCCATTGGTTCAGGGATGCACATGTGACCCAAGTTCGGCCAATGAGAGTCAGACCTGGGATTTTAGGGCGCTAGTGGGAAGGAGCTAAGTTTTTCTTTCATGGAGCTTGAAGCTGGTGGGATATAAGCTTGAAACTGCCAGCAACCATCTTGCTACTAAGAGGTGGGGAGTCTGTTTGAAAGTGAAGCAACACGGAAGAAAGCATCAGAGGTGAGAGATGGAAAGAGAGAGAGGTGGAGAGAGGAATATTCTTGTTCGAGTCCCTGTGTCCACTCTTACCTGAAGTCACCTTTAATGCTAGCGTTTTCAGTTATGTCGTCTTTCCCAACATTAGGGGACACTGGACAATGGGTACCTTGTTAGTTGTCACAACCAGCATCAAGTGGGTAGAGGTCAGGGATGCTGGTAAACATCCTATACTTCACAGGACAGCTCCCCAGGAAAAAGAATTATCTGGCCCAACACATCAGCAATGCCAAGGTTGAGAAATCCCAAGTTAGGTCAACTAATAAATCCTACCACTCCATTTTTGTTGTTGTTTTGTTTGCTTAATTCCTTTCCGGTTGAGGTCTTTCCCCAGCAGTTAAAAGGCCCAAGGAAAAGACAATGAGATGCTTAGTGCAGAGCAGGGTTTTGGCAAACCACATCAGGCCTGCCACCTGTTCTTGTAAATAGTTTCATTGGAACACAGCCACACCCATTTGTTTAGGTATCATTATGGCTGCTGGCATGCTACAATGGCAGAGTCGGATTGCTGAACAGAGACCATGTGGCTGCAAGTCCAAAATATTTACTATCTGGCCCTGCAGGAAAAGTTTTCTAACCCTTGGTGTAGAGCAAAATTCCCTGTGTGGGGTGAAGGACCCTCTGGGATTTAAAACAGGGCTGTGGTGACTTGGAAGAAGAATGCCAGTTCAGCAGAAGCAGGCTCTGAACTGGGCCAGGATGGTGGGGGCCCCACATTGTGAAGGAGGGTCACAGCAAGGAGGCTGGCCATGACAACCGGACAGGAGCAGCCAGTTACAGGCTGTCCTAACGCGTGCGTGGTCCTGATACGCACAGATGTTGTCCTGATGTGCACAGATGTACATACAACGGAACATTACTCAGCCATGCAAAGGAACAACACTGTGTCATTTGTAGAGATGTGGATGGACCTAGACGCTGTCCTACAGACCTAAGTCAGAAAGAGAGAAATAATACCACATATTAATGCATGTATGTGCAGTCTAGAAAAATGGGACCTATTTCCAGGGCAGGAAGAGAGATGCAGACACAGGGAGTGGACATGCGGACACAAGCGTCCACCAACGGGAAGGTGGGATGAGCTGGGAGATTAGGATCGACATATATACACTACCACGTGTAAACTAGATAACTAGTGGGGAGCTGATGGACAGCCCAGGGAGCTCAGCCAGGCGCTCTGTGATGACCGAGAGGGGTGGGATGGGCGTGCGGGGGTGGGAGGGAGGCTCACGAGGGAGGGCGTATATGTGTCCATATAGCTGATTCACTTCATTGTCCAGCAGAAACACACCATTGTAAAGCAATTATACTCCAAAGAACAAAACAAAAAACACAGTGTCCCACAGCATGGTTCAAATGCAGTTATGGCAGCATAATAACTGTAACTGCATGAAGTACAAGCTTCAAACCTCACCACGAGCTCCTGTGTCCACAAACCGCTGTGTGAATAACAGACGCTCATCACGATCAGTCACAGCACTTCCTGCAAAGCCTGTCAGTGACTGCTCACTGCCCACCCCTTACTTCATGCACAGAAAGCAATTCATGTAGTCGTGTTGCCTTCTTGTCTCCCAGAGACACAGCTATAAGACGTTTTACAAAAGTGGATTATCAAAAGGAGAAAGCTGGCCACCAGAGGCCAGAGTGCAGCCAATAAACGAAGGGTTAAAACGCTGAAATTGAAACCCTGAGTTGAATGTCAATGGAATCGCAGAAGTGGATCAGACCACGAGGATGTGGACACTCACGGTGTGGGGAACTCCGGATACGCGGCCAGATGAAGGCAAACGTAACCCGGATGTAAACGACAAGGACAAGGATGTCTCAGAGGAAGGGATGTTAAAGGGACTCAGAGGTACTTTGCAACACTGAACGCTGCGTGATCTTGAGCAAGTTGTTTCTCTCCATGCCTCAGCCTCTCCATTTATAAAACGGGGACAACAACAAGTATCCGCCTGGTGGGTGGTCATGAGAACTCATATGTGTACAGCGCCTAGAAACAAGTGCCCACTAAATGTTAGTTTCATCAGCACCACTGCACCCGTCCCCTTCTTGCTGTTAATACCGTGTCTAAGGGAGGCCCCACAGAGACAGATGTCAGAAGCCAGACCCTCCTCCTCCCCGCTTGGAGGGAATTCTTACCCCCACGTCCTTCCCCAGTGCTCTCTCCTGTCCTGCAGGCCTGGGCAGGCAGCTCTGGTTGCAAAGCTGAGGGCCCGCTTCCCCTTCTGGCTGCTGCTTTCTGCATTTGTCTGAGTTAAGTGCTGCTGGGGAACCATTCAGAGTCTGATGGGAGAACCAGGCCCTTCTGTTATCTCTCCCAGCCCCGAATCTAACTGAAATTGCCTCGTAATGATCGCATTTGTGGTCTGTGAAAGCTGTGTCTCGCGGCGACCGGAGACTGAAGTGAGCTGGTGGTGAGTCTGGCACAGGAGCGCAGACGGAGGCATCACTTTGGATTCGGGGGAGCTGGAGGGTTGGGGCAGCTGGAATAAAATCGGCATCCGGGGTCATTCTCTGTGCTGGAGAGTGGGTCAGACTGAGCCAAAGCGGAGGCACCACTGTTCTGTGCCTCCAGGTGGCCATTCCCCTTCGCTGGGGGTGACACCGGGGTGATACAGACAAGCAGCCCAGGGGCATCTCTGCAGCCAGACTGTCTGGTCGGCTACTTCCTAACACTCACCTCCAGCAAGTGACTTCACCCTGCTGTGCCTCAGTGGACAAGGATAACAGTTAAGCCACTGCCTGCTGTCACGTGGAGTAGGGAAAACCAACATGTGCATGGAACAGAAAATAGTCCCTGGCATGTCCTAAGCACCTGGCAAGTGGCAGCAAGAGGGACTGACAGCACCCGCCTTCAGGACCCTCGCGTCCCCCACGGTGGGCCATCTGGGTGGAACTGTCGACGGGGCTATTTCAAGGGCATTGGCGCCTCTGAACATACATTCAGCCCACACCATCTCCACCCACATCCTACATTAGAGATAATCGATAAGTAACTAAGAGTCAAAATATTCCGGAGTGGACTGGTTGATCATGCTACATTTCATTATTTACATTCGAATATAAACATCTCATTAAATATTTACTCATTTTGATTGGGTAGTTTCCCTCGTAATTTGGAGCCAATGGACCAATATTTATACATTTGCATGAATACACACACACACACACACACTCTTCTTTTAGGTGACCCCTGAAAAGCCACAGCCACTGATTCCTCTTAAATACAAAGATCCCAAGTGTCCATCAAAATGCTCCTTCCCCACCAAAGGGCGGGAGCATGGCTGAGGTTGGCCAATCTGACTCTGCCCTGGGATTTTGAATCTTGAGCTAAGAGACTCAAAGGTGGAAAAAAGGGTTGGATTTCTGTAACACCCTCCATGAGACAGTTGCTCAAGAGCTGCAATCTAAATCCTCAGATGCAGGGCTTGGGAATCCAGATGAAAGAGGCAAGGCCTTCACGATGATTTAGTCCAAAAGGAGAAATGCATCTTGCTTCTCCATCCTCATTTCTTTGCACACAGAGGAAGCAGCCTCCACCTGGACTCGGGGCCTCTAACCCAGACACCCCCAAGTGTCCAGAGGACCCTTCTAAACCCAAGATCCCAGTCGTTTTCCTCTAGTGACTCCCCGACCCGTCCTACAACCTTCTGCATCTCCCATCACTCGCCCCACTGTCCACTCTGTTCTGAACACTCCGGACCTGTTGTTCCTTAAAACGCTTTGAACTTACTGCATCTCAGGACACTTGCACCTGCTCTTCTCTGCCTCAGATCCTAGCCTTCTTCCTTCTCACATGGACTGGCTCCTTCTCACTGTGACAGATCAGATGTCACCTCACCCTAAGAAGGTGTCTCTGATCGCTGTCCAAGGTCACCCATCCCTCTCACCAGCCTATTTCTCTTCTCCATGGCATTCGGTGCTGAGGTTATCCTGTAGGTGTGTTTGGTTCCCTGTTTATCATCATCTCCCCAGGCACGTGGGGTCCACAAGGCAGGGGCCTTTTCTGGGTGCTGCAGCCCCAGCCCGGTACCTGGCTTAGCATGGGCACATGGTGACAGCTTCTGACAGGGTGCCTGGGTCAGTGGACTTGGGGAGGGCCCACGGGTCGGGCAGGGTAAGGCTGCCCTGTCCAGGGTCTTAAGCCTCACACCTTTCCTGGGAAGGCTGGAAAAGCAGCAGCTACAGGTTTTATTAGAAGGGATTTCTATCACAGTATTGGCTAGGAGTGAATGCTGCGTGGTGGAAAAAGGCTACACGGAGGTGCTGGTGATGTGAGCCCACATACAGAGCACGGGGAATGTGTACCAGATCAGCAGGGGCGATCTGCCCTCCAGGGGACACTGGCAATGTCTGGAGTCATTTCTGTTTGTCACAACTAAGGGAGAGGCACACAGCTGGCATCTAGTGGGCAGAGGCCAGGGATGCTGCTAAATACCCCCAGTGCATAGGACCGCCCCACCAAGAGCGATCTGCCTCCGAAGCATCAGCGGTGCTGAGATGGAGGAACTCTATGCTGGGCAGTTTCAGAAGTTGTGTGGGTCTCCTGGTGGTGGACACTGGGGGTGGAGTGTGGCTTTGAAGAGCTTGGTTTTTTTCCCAGAATCCTAAGAGTTCTGGGTTTGAGCCCTGCCTCCTCGGGCAAGTGAGTGTTCCTCTCTGAGCCTCAGTGACTTCGTCTATAAAACGGGGGCAGCAGCAGCAAATGAAATCATGTCTGGCAGAGGGGGGAGCACTCCAAAAAAAGGAACTGTGAGTTCCCAAAATATAGCTCACTTTCCTTTATGGGGGCGGGAGGATGAGAACTCAAGTCCCTGGAGAAACAAAAATAGTTGTTAGGAACCAGATTCTACAGCATCTTGGAAAATGACAAGGTTCCTTGGAGACTCCAGTAATGAGCTCGGGGAAGGATGTTTATGCTGCACAAAGAAACCGTCTAAGCATGACACGATAGCAGAGATGGGCGGGAGTGCGGAGCTGAGCCAATGACAATAACAACGTTTGCCAGAGCGACTCAGAAAGGTCAGTGCAAAATGAAGTAGAAGCCTGGAAAAGTCCATCCTTCCCAGGACAAACCACCCCGTTTCACACACGAGGAGTCTGGGAAAACACAAACGGGTCTTCGCCCTCCATGACTTCTTCCAAATTCCAGTTGGCCTGTGTCTCTTTCATATGTTTTTGCCATTTTTTAAAAAAAATTAGATAAGTATTTATTGAACATCTACTGTGTACTGTTCTGTGAGGGGTGAAACGGTGAACAAAAAAGACAAACTTATCTGGGTCCAGCGTACTTCATGTGTTTATCCGTCTCTCAGTGAGATGGTAACGTTTGGCCATTTTTATGTATCCTCTGGACGGTTAACAAAACTTAAAAATTTTTTCCTTCCAGGTCAGTTCATTTGGTGCCAAACAGGCATCTCAAACTGGAGTTTTGGTCGGTTCCCCTAAAACTGCCTCTCACCCCACATTCTGATAAATGCCTCCAGCCACCCCACCACCCCCACCGGGGTCTCCAGCCGTCCTCTCCCTTTCATTGATACATCACAGATACACTGATGATACATCACAGAGGCTCCATATTCTGAACACACTCAGCACTGAGCGCCTCCCAATCTCTCTGGGACCACTGTGGTCCAAGCCACCACCTTCTCTGGCCTGGACCTCCCTGGGGCCTCCTCCCCGGTCCCAGCGCCTCTCCCATCTAACCTCCAAGCTCCAACCTTCCTATCCAACCTCCATCCAACCTCCACCGTTGCCAGAAGGGTTCTGTTAAATCACAGACCGGGCCCCGGTTCTGCTCCAAACCCTTCAACAGCTCCGCGTCACCCTTGAACTAAGACTCAGAGTCCTTGTCATGGCCACAAGGTCCCACGTGATATGCCTCCTGCCCCCTCCCTGACCTCACCTCTCCCCTTGGCTTTGGCCCATTCTGCTCCCACTGTGGCACCTCCTCCCGTCCTCCCAGCCCCGGAAGCTCATTTCTGCCTCAGGGACTTTGCCCCTGCTGTTTCCTTTGAAGGAAGCCTTGTTTTCAGATGCCTGCGTGGATCACTCCCTCCCCTTTCCCAGGCGAACTGCTCCCGTGTTACCTTCTGGTAGGTGTCCAAACATCCTACTGAGATGGCCTCTCCCTACTCCGGCTCTCCCTCTTCTCCTGACTTTCTCTCTCCACGGTACTTAGCACCACCTGACAAATTTGTCCTCTGGCTTTTCCCACCCGCTCACCCAACTAGAACACCTGCTCCGTGAGGGCAGGGGTTTCTGCCTGCCTTGTTCTCACCATATCTCTACATCAAGAACCGAGTTTGCCAAGCACGAAGGCGACGTCAGTGAACATCTGTGGAGTGAATGATGAATTGATGGAACCAATGAAGGCCCGGGGGAGGGGAGGCCTGCGGGAATCTTGTCTGGCTGAGAGGCTAGCGGATTCCTGTTGCCTGGTGCCCAGGGTGCACTGTCTTTGAGCAGAATAGCAGATGGAATTGTTAGACTGTTGTCTTTCTATTTGATTTGTGGCATCTGATGGGTTGAACTGGGATCTCTTTCATCCATGTGGAGCAGGGCTTCCCTGTGGGGTGCTTTGCAAAACTGAAGAAGGTCCCCAGGCCAGTGCTGGTCAACAGTGGTCACGTCAGGGTCCCTTCAGAATCTTAAGAGCTATTGAGGATGTGAATTCGTTTACATTGGTTATACCTGGTGATAGTTATCATACTCATACTAGAAATTAACACTGAGAAATTTAAAGCACATACATTCATGTAAAAATAGTAATAATAAACCTACTTGTTGGTATCTGCTGCTGCTAAGTCGCTTCAGTTGTGTCCAACTCTGTGCGACCCCATAGATGGCAGCCCACCAGGCTCCCCGGTCCCTGGGATTCTCCAGGCAAGAATACTGGAGTGGGTTGCCATTTCCTTCTCCAATGCATGAAAGTGAAAAGTGAAAGTGAAGTTGCTCAGTTGTGTCTGACTCTTCACAACCCCATGGACTGCAGCCTGCTAGGTTCCTCTGTCCATGGGATTTTCCAGGCAAGAGTACTGGAGTGGGTTGCCATGGCCTTCTCTGCTTGTTGGTATATATATTTCAAAATTACAAATAAACATATTTCCCCCCCCAAAAATAAAATTAGCGAGAAGAGCTGCACTGTTTTTAAAGTTTTGCAAATCTCTTTGAAAGTGAAAGTTGCTCAGTCATGTCCAACTTTTTGCAAACCCGTGGACTGTACAGTCCATGGAATTCTCCAGGCCAGAACACTGGAGTGGGTAGCCTTTCCCTTCTCCAGGGGATCTTCCCAACCCAGGGATCGAACCCAGGTCTCCCACACTGCCGGTGGATTCTTTACCATCTGAGCTCAGGGAAGCCCCTAAGGGGTCTTTGAGGGTCTGGTGTAACAGAAGACATCTGTTACTGTCTGCAGTCGATGTGTTGTCATTTGTTCTGTTTTGTTTCGTGAAAAACCCAACCTCGCACAGAAAGGAGGGGAGTCTTTCCACACCCTTTTTAGACGGTGGCGGGTCTGCTGTGTACCCACTAGACACACTGTACACATGAAGAAAACGCATGTTAAAAGGCGAATGATGTCTTGGGATTATCATGAAAATGGTTTGGCGCCCAGGGTTCCTGGGGCACACTTTGAAAACCATTGAGTTGGACAGTGATGGAGTTCTGCAACAACCCAACAAGGCAGATAATATTTCTGTCCCCATTTTACAGTTGGGGGACAGAAACTGTTGGCAAACCAGCTGGAGAAACTGAGGCACAGAGCGATGAAGTCCCCTATGGCCGCCCCAGGTGGCAGAGCTGAGACTGAAACCTGGGTGGTCATCTCCAGCCTGGCTTTTGGCTACTGCCCTGTCCCGCATCTTGGCAGGGCCATGGCCCCAGTCACTGAAGACGGGGGCATCTCTCACCTGATAGGCTGGGGAGGTGCTTTGCAGGGGATCCTTCAAGCGGATTTGGCCTAATTATTTCCCAATCACTAGTAAAGAATCTGCCTGCCAATGCAAGAGATGCGGGAGACTCTCATTCGATCCCTGGGTCAGGAAGAGTCCCTGGAGGAGGAAATGGCAATCCACTCCAGTATTTTTGCCTGAAAAATCCCACGGACAGAGGAGCCCAGTGGGTTACAGTCCCTGGGGCTGCCAAGAGTCAGACGCGACTGAGCATGCACGTCGTTTATACAAAAAGGGGACACTGGGTGCGACTCCTTGCAGCAACCTTTCCTCTGCCCTTGGCGTTCACCAGCTCCCTTTCTTCCTCTCCCCTGGGAGAGAATGTACACCGTTTACAACAGGGCACATAAATGCAAACGAGATTCTGGTGCTCCTGTGAATGAATGCAATGGACCAGGAATAAGAGGAGAAGTGTGCTGTGAATGGAGATTCAGGCCCTGCCGATGAGATGTCACAGCATCTGTTGTGTTGCCCAGTGTCCACGTGCTCCTTCTCCATTAACCCAGCTGCTAGCTGGCACAAGGCTGCCAGGACGGAGCCGACAGGCTCAGCCTCCCTCGCGGGTAGATGTGGCCAGGACCAACCTTTGGTGGATGGCGTGGTGTGCGAGTTCTCGTGAAGGCCCTACAGGAAGCAGGAATGCTTCTCCTGTATCTTCTACTTCCTGCTGGCTGGCTGGCTGTGGACGTGGGCAGTCATTTTGGACAAGGCTAGTTCCCCAGGGCAGCGGGGCTAGGTGATAGGAGCCTGGGTAAGAATCCTGTGTGCCATATCACCCTGGGGCTGTGATGCCAAGCCGTCAAATGAGAGAGAAATCAGCACTTCTTATCCCTAAATGACTGTTATTTGGGGACTGATGTGCTTGCCTGGAGAATCCCAGGGACGGATGAGCCTGGTGGGCTGCCGTCTATGGGGTCACACAGAGTCGGACACGACTGAAGCGACTTAGCAGCAGCAGTGCCCTAAACAGCAACATCAGCTGTTGTTTAGTTGCCGAGTCGTGTCTGACTCTGTGCGACCCCATTGACTGTAGCTCGCTGGGCTCCTCTGTCCCTGGGATTTCCCATGCAAGAATACCGGAGTGGGTTGCCCGCACCTGGACCTGTATTCTAAAATACTGGGGACAGCTGTGACACAAACACAGCTGGCTACTGCCACCCCGGGGGTCAGCAAACCGTTTCTGCAAAGAGTCAGACTGAAAATATTTTTCAGCTCTGTGGTCTCTGGTCCCTGTTGCAGAATCAACACTGCCGCTGCAGAATAAAAGCAGCCACCAACGATACATAAATGAATGGGAATGACTGTGTTTGAATATAATTTTATTTATAAAAATAGTTGACAGACCCCTGTGGGCTGCTGACACTTATAATTCAGGAATGTTGCTAATATTGGTAAGATCATCATCTTATTAATTTTTTTTTTAAAGCTTGGAAATCTGGATTTTGGGGTAAAATTCCCACATTTTAAAAAAACATCTTGTAATTCAAGCACAATAAATTTAGGGTTAGAGTGTGGACTCGGGCTGCTGGCTGACACGTTGCGAGACCCAAATTTGGTCCTAAGGGTGCAGAATAGAGACTGAGCTGGCCCTGGCCACACTTCCATCCCATTCCCGCTACCAGGAGAAGGACCCTGAGTTGTGAGACCAGAGCCATCTGTGATTTGGCTTTTGGGGCAGAGTAGAACAAACCCACTAACCTTCTGGCGGTAGAGCTGGGGTCGACTGAGGAACAAGTGATAAATGAGAAGGAAGAGCTTTTGCAAACTCTAGAATGCCATAAATATTAGATGTAAAATGCCACAGGGCTGAAGTCTTTTGTTTTTTTGGCAGACAAATTGGCTGAGGTGGCAGGGCCAGGAAGAAATACATTAAATAGACCCAGAGCTCCAAAGCTCTTAGGGCTGGGACATTTCTAATCTTCTGTAACTGGATCCTTTTAACTTTGGGCTGCTTGCAAGGTTACATGAATCTCCTTCTTCTGCTTTTGAAAAGATACTAAATGTAGATTGCTGCACGAAGTGATAAATTGATGCTGTAAAAGTTCTGGATGCCAGAGATGGGATCGTGCTGAGCTGAGAGCTATGGGAAAATTCATGAGGAAGGTGGAGGCCTGATTATGTATGAAGGAGGCATCCTGGGCTGGAAGCAGAGAGAACTGGGGGCCGGGGGAAAGGCCTTCTTTCCACTTGCCTCTTGAAGCGGAACCTGGATTTGGGTTTCTGGAGCAGACCTCTGTTTTATTTATCTGCCCAGCACCAATTCTCCTGTCTTTTGGTGACTGTGCTTCTGAAGGAACCAACATTTTCCCTCTCTCAGTGACACCTGTTCCAAGTGAGGCTTTCTCTAGCTCCCAGCTCCTGAGCTGAGCACATGATCTGGGCCTGGTCAATCAGGGTAGCCCATCTCCCCTGGCCTCTGTGATTGGGTGATGGAGGGACATATGACCCTAGCTGAGCCAATGAAAGCGTCCCCTGAGACTTTCACTGGAGCATCAGAAAGAGGTCCTCTCTTTCAGTCAGGGTCACTCCCCTGGTAAGATGGGACGTGGGGGCAGGGCGTGGGGGTTGGGGGGAAGGGGGTCTTGACATCAAAAGGCATACCTTCCTAAGAATAAAACCAACCCAAATGAAAGTAAATCCAAGCAGCAAAAAGACAGGGTTCTGATGACAATGTTTGAGCACCGAAACTCAGCCAAATTTGCCTGAACTAATTTCAATTACATTTCTTAATGCTGGGAAAGTCAGAGAGTAATCAAAATTCCATTTTATTTTCATTTTCTGCTTACTTCAAGCCTAACACCTAAGACTCATCCATTCACTCAAATTTTTACTGGGTACCTAACACCTGCCAGAAACCTGCCTGACTCTGTTCTCGCACAGAGTCAGGCACGACTGAAGCGACTTAGCAGCAGCAGCAGCAGCACCTGCCAGAAACTGTTCTTAGATATAGCAATGAACAAAACAGGTGAGAAATAAGTTCAAAACACCTGAAATACGGGTTACAAACGATTGTCAGTTCAAGGATAACATTATTTTACCTGATTTCTTTCACCATGAACACACTCACAGAGGTACCTTTATATGATCTAGCTTTCAAGACTCTTGGGTAATAAAGATTTATTCTGCTTTATAAAACAACCACCACCCCACCACCACCAACAAAACCAACCAAAATCCTACTCTGATCTGAGAAAACAAATCAGTAATTTTCCCCTCTTTTAAGCAAATGTAAAACTTTTAATATCCATATTGTTGTGTAAAGCACCAGAAAATTATCACAGCTTCACACAAAGGCATTACACACATTTCCACAGGGCTTCCGGTAGTAAGATGGAACAACCTCATGTAGAGTCTACAGGGGATTCTTTGATTTTTCCATTTGACTCAGATCTCCATGAAAGCCTGAGAAATGCTTCACTGACATCAGCTCAGTGCTGATGAACGTTTAGCAAAGACTCTTAAAGCAAGTTTGAGCATGTAAATTATTCTTGAAAAACACATGTCACAAGTGGTGTATAATCCACATTCTGAATTATCGTTCAAAACACAACCATGTGTCAGGAAAATGAGTATTTCGATTTTCCATGAGAAAACAACAATTACAACAACAAAAGACCACCCGAGATAATTTAAAGGCGGCTAAGTCCTTTGAAGAACAGAAGCAGGCTCTCTGGGTCGAGGGTAGTTGGGGTGGAGAGGACTCACTGACACAGGGAGGTCAGGAAAGCAGCAGGAACGCTGGAGATGGAAGGAGACCCCAAGGAATAGAGAGAGATGGCGAGGAGTTAGCTGTGGCCACCGGAAGTGCAAAGGCCCTGGGGCGGGTCTGACCTGGGACTGTTTGAGGAGCAGCAGAGAGGCCCAGGTGGCCTGAATGCAGCGAGAAAGCAAGAGAGAGAGGGGTAGAAGTGGACAGGGAGGTGTAGAGGCCAAGGAGCTGTGAGTTTATTCTTAGAGCAGTGGGCAGCCAGTGGAGGGTTGGGAGCAGGGAGTGACATGATCACACGTCCATTTTCAAAGCCTCCTCTAGCTTGCTAGGTGGGGAGGAGGAATGGCAAATTGCTGGGGTGAAGCAGGACAAGCAGACACCCGGAGGGAAGGAGGGCTGGGGCTGCTGTTTACATGCCTCTTTACCAGCCCGTGTTCTGCCTGTCTGCTTTTGGTGAGGTCACGGCTGGGCTGCAGATGACCCCGAGGCTCTGGCCGACGCATGGAGCACGGGCTGCTTGGGCCTTCAATTAAATGCTGGCCTCAGCCACCCACTTCCTGAGAGAGTCATGCAGCTTCAGCAAATGGGGACTGGGGCCATCTGTTCCCTGGAAATTTCATTAGTCTGGGATGGAGCCTGTCCCCCTCCCCTTGGTGCCACGCACACATTAGCCAGCGCTGGGGCCAGGTTTTAATGCCATTCGGACGAGCTGTATCTGCAAATATGTATGCATTTAGGCCTCCCTGGTGGCTCAGATAGCAAAGAAGCTGCCTGCAATGCACAAGACCCAGGTTCAATCCCTGGGTTGGGAAGATCCCCTGGAGAAGGGAATGGCTATCCAATCCAGTATTCTTGCCTGGAGAATTCCATGGACAGAAGAACTTGGTGGGCTACAGTTCATGGGGTCACAGAGTCAGACATGACTGAGCGACTAACACATACATGCATGCATTTATTTATTTATGCATGTATGCCAAGGCATGCAGGATATTAGTTCCCTGACCAGGGAGCAAACCCATGCCCCCTCAGTGGAAGTAGAGTCCTAACCAGTGGACAACTAGGGAATTCCCTTCTGGTCCTTTTAAAGCATGGTTTTGTCCTCATTCTCTGACACAAATCATACCAATGTTTTCTTAAGTCAGTCTCCCAAGGCAATCAAAATAAAACCCAAAATAAACAAATGAGAGTAATCAAACTTGCAAGCTTTTGCACAGCAAAAGAAACCACAAACAGAATGAAAAGACAATCTATGAAATGGAAGAAAATATAGGCAAATGATGGGACCGACAAGAGCTCAATCTCCGAAACATACAGACAGCTCATGTAACTCGACAACAAAAACCAACAACCCAACTGAAAAATGGGCTGAAGACCTAAACTGACATTTCTCCAAAGGAGACTTATAGATGGCCAACTGGCACATGAAAAGATGTTCAACGTTACTAATTAGTAGAGAAACGCAAGCCAAAATTACAATGAGGTATCACCTCAGTTCAGTTGCTCAGTCGTGTCTGACTCTTTGGGACCCCATGAGCTGTAGCGCTCCAGGCTTCCCTGTCCATCACCAACTCCCGGAGCTTGCTCAAACTCATGTCCATAGAGTTGGTGATGCATCCAACCGTGTCATCCTCCGTTGTCCCCTCCACCACCTCACACCAGTCAAAATGGCCATCATTAAGAAATCTGCAAATGGACCCTCTTGGTGGTCCAGTGGTTCCGAATCTGCCTTCCAATGCAGGGCACGCGGATTCGTTGCGGGGCAACTAAGCCCTCACACTGCCGCTACTGAGTGCTCGAGCCCTAGAGCCCGTGTGCCACAACTAGAGGAAAGCCAGCAAGAAGACCCAGTGCAGCCAGAATTAACAGAAAAAGAAGTCTACAAGTAACACATGCTGGAGAGGGTGTGGAGGAAAGGGAGCCCTCCCACACTGTTGGAGGGAATGTGAATCGGTACAGCCGCCGCCATGGCAAACAGTATGGAGGTTTCTCAGACAACTAAAAATAGAGTTGCCATATGATTCAGCAGTCCCACTCCCGGGCATATACCCAGAAGAAACTCTAATTCAAAAAGATACATGCACCCTTACGTTCACAGCAGCATTATTTACAACAGCCAAGATGTGGAGGCAACCTAAATGCCCGTCGACAGATGAATGGATAAAGAAGACGTGGAACATACACACAGCAGGATATTACTCAGCCATAAGTAAGAATGAAATCATGGCACTTGCAGCTACGTGGACAGACCTACAGACTATCCTACGGGGTGAAGTCAGAAAGACAAGTATCACACGGTATCACTTACACGTGGAATCTAAAACCTGATACAAATCAACATGACTACGAAACAAAAACAGACTCTCAGCTACAGAGAAGAGACTTGTGGTTGCCAAGGGGGTCAGGCGAGGAGGAAGGAGAGCTTGGGATCCACAGAGGCAAACTGTCATATGGAGCATGGATAAGCAACCAGGCCCCACTGTATTCAATATCCATGACAAACCATAACGGAAAAGGAGATATATGTGTAACTGAGTTACTTTGCAGAAGAAATTAATGCAACATTGTAAATCAACTATCCTTCAATAAAATTAAAAAAAAAACTATGTTTTTTTAAATTAATTTTTTTATTGAAGGAAAATTGCTTTACAGAATTTTGTTGTTTTCTGTCAAACCTCAACATGAATCAGCCATAAACGATGGTTTTGTCCCAAAGAACGGGACAAAGGAGGCACAGGAAATCCATAAGAAACCCTTAGAAGGTGGCCCGGGAAGACTATCGATCAATGGATATTTAATTATCATCTTGGAGGAATCTGACACTAAGCTGATCCTTCAAAGAGCTGTTTGCCACACCATTAGACTGATGCCCCACTTCTGTGACAAACATTTTGTAACGCTCCCTTATTTTCCTGTAGGGAAACTTCTAGGCAACAAAAGCTACAGACACACATCATTTCAAAAAAAAAAAAATCAATGTAATGTTCCAATCACAATCCACAAGAAAAAAAGCAAGTCAGTTTATAATAAAGAGACATTTCAGCATGAATTTCCGATCACATCCATCAAGGAGACAGGACGGAGCAGCGAGACGCGTGAACCTAGATTCGGGGAGGGGGGGCCGGGGGGGCGTGACAGGCGCGCTGGTAAACTGGGCGGGACTGCGTCACACGCTTGACGCGGCCCTGCCGTCGGTGAGACAGCCAGCAACGGGGAAAAACTCTGCAAAAAGCTCTGCATTCACGTATAATATACACCCCACTGACTTATCCTCACATTCCTGGAAAATTCAGAATGGATTAAAACTGCAGAAACCCTTTCAGTGTTTTTATATAAAATGAACTTACAGACAAGGCTCAGAGAACAATAAATATCAAAGAGTCCACTCACATGATGATTTGGTGGAAGACTGAGAAGCCATGTGGAATGCAAGACAATTCAGGGGCTACACAGGTTTCTCCTGTGCAGAGCAGGACATCAAAGATCCCTGGTCCCGGAAGCCAGCAGCATTTCTCCACTTTTATCACCACCGGAAATGCATCCAC
Organism: Bos indicus; assembly: GCF_029378745.1. Classification (NCBI taxonomy): domain Eukaryota; kingdom Metazoa; phylum Chordata; class Mammalia; order Artiodactyla; family Bovidae; genus Bos; species Bos indicus. The sequence continues at coordinate 76,235,777 of NC_091772.1, forward strand.
AGATGTTAAGCCCTGCTGGGAGGTGTGCCCCCTTGAGAACCACCACGTTAGAAAAAAGTTTGCAAACACGGTGTCCTGTGGGTTGAATCCATCGCACACGTTATGTTTGCTGTGGGCCTGCCTGGTGTTTTTAATTTTTTTTAGAAAATAGAATGAATAATCCACATTAGAAATCTTGGCAATTTCAGTAAAAACCTGGATACCGCACTTCCAACAAATCAGATGTGCCAGATGCTGAGAAAACAAGAACCTGTCTTCTTGTGGACAGGTGGGACCCACCGGCTCCAGGATGGAGCCTCCTGTGTGGCTGGTTCTGACCCTGACCTATGACACAGCCACAGATGGCTGCAAAGGCTTGGAGAGGCAGGTACAAAAACTGTAGCCCCAGGCCCGGGGTCCAGGGGAGCACTACAGCAGTAGGAGGGGCACAGCTATATCACAGGCTTGTGTGAGGATGGAGGTCTGGGCATGGTGAACGCTGCATCGGAACCACCTGCAGTTTTTGGTTTTATTTCTACTTTTGTTGTTGTAATGATCATATTCCCAAAGGCTTGTGCCCTCATCCCAGAGAGATTTTGCTTGAGTTACACTCTATTCTGAGGCTCTCCAGACCAATAGAGCACTGTGAAGTGATGGAAACAGTCTGTAATCTGCACCATCCCATCTGGCACCTACGTGTGTCTACAGAGGCACTTCAAACGAGGCTAGCGTGATGGAGAAATGGGATTTAAAGTCTGGTTTATTTTTAATTAATACAAAGTTAAGTAGCTCCTGGTGGTGAGTGGCTACCATATTGGCTCTAGTCTGAACCCCTCCAGAACGTCCAGGGGACTGGCAGTTGGGGCTGGGGAGGTGCCTGCAAAGGTCACACCCTGCAAACTCCCTTGTGGCCCCTTGAGGCTCTCGGTGGACAGAGTTAATACATTCACCCACCACAGTCACCCTTCCTCTCACGGTGTTTTCACTGGGGCTTCCCTGGTGGCTCAGACAGTAAAGAAGCTGCCTGCACTGTGGGAGACCCAGGTTCGATCCCTGGGCCGGGAATATCCCCTGGAGAAGGAAATGGCAACCCACTCCAGTATTCTTGCCTGGGAAATCCCATGGATAGAGGAGCCTGGTGGGCTACAGCCCATGGGGTCACAGAGTCAGACATGACTCAGCGACTAACACTTTCTTTTCTGTTGTGACTTCCGAGGTGGGCTGAGTGACCTCTGCGTGTTGCTGCCTGGCTGGGTGACACACGGCCTGGGGCTCAGGCCCACGGCCCAGGTGGCAGAAGCAGCTGGCTTCTGAGCATCCCTGGTGGCCTGCAGAGTTTGCTCCAGCTGGACGTTAAGACTGCAGCCCAAATGGATGTTAATGCATCCATGAGGATTAAATAAAGTGGTCTGTGGGAAAGAACCCAACCCTGTGGGTTGGACTGTGGTCCCCCAAAATACATGTTTGAGCTCTAACCCTGGGTTCTCGTGAAGGGGACTCTATTTTGAAATATGGTCTCCGCAGATGTCATCAAGTTAAGATGAGGTCACCGTGGATTAGGGTGGGCTCTCATCTGGAGACTGGGGTCCTTAGAGAAGAGGGAAATTTGGGCTCGGACGCACAGAGAGGACAAGGCCACGTGAAGAGAGGGTCCGCATGGAGGTGGCCATGGCAACAGGGAAGCAGACACAGGATGGATGCAGCTACAAGCCAAGGAATGCCAGGGCTTGCTGGCACCCACCGGAAGCCGGAAGTGGCAAGGAAGGATCCTCCCGGGGAGGCTTTAGAGGGACCCGGGCCCTGCTGACATGTGAGCTTGAACTTCTGGCCACCAGAACTGTGAGAGAATACATTTCTGATTTGAAGCCACCCAGGCTGTGGCACTTTTGTTACAGCAGCCACAGGAAATGAATATTCGGGCTAACGGGCTGGGACACAGGGAGCTCCAAGTGTAGAAATCTTGCCCCACCCACCTCACACCCAGTTTCTGAAAAGTCGAGGAGAAGTGTGGCCATCTGCCTCCTCTTTCCTCCAGTGGCCTGGGGCAGCTCTCCTCCCAAGTCTGTGGGCACTGGTCCCATGACCCTGAGGGCGGAATCACAGCAAAGGGACCGAGTAAATTATACATGGACCTGGCAGCTCCCCTGCTCTGATGGGGAAACTGAGGCCCAGAGGGGGCAGGTCTCAGCTCAAGGTCACAGAGGAGTCAGAAGCAGAGCCTCAGTCTCTGGATTCCTGCACCCGTGTTTTGAAGTATGTTTTGAAGTCTGAAGGTCTTGGAGGAAGGGAGTGTCTATTACACTGGAGTTTTAAAAAAAAAGACTGTTGTTCAGTTGCTAAGTCGTGTCCGGCTCTTTGCCACCCCATGGACTGAAGCACGCCAGGCCTCCCTGTCCTTCACCATCTCTCAGAGATAGAGGCTGCTTGAAGGTGAATGTGACCGGGATGCATGTGTACCCCCTAAGGATGTCCTGGGCGAGGCTGCCCTACCCCCACCGATGGCCGGCTTTCATGGTGGGGAAGGTGGGTTACAGGGCCTCCTGAGGCAAGGCTGCCCTGCTTCTTAAGGGGGGCCTCCTTCCCGGGGCAAACGGAGATGCTCTGCTGTCCCCCCATAGGCTGGAGAAGGGGCGGGCAAGGGGATGGAGGGGGCATCTGGACGGAGGGAAGAAGAGAGCTGTGTGCGCACTCGGGGGAGAGGAAGAGAGCAGGGAGCAAAGCCAGGAGGAAGGCCAAGCCAAGAGAAGGCGGCCATTGTGACGGCCCGACAGCTGCACCGGGGCCGCAGGCATCCCAGGAAGAAGCTAAGTCTTTTCTCCTCTGTGCAGGGGCGGCTGAGATGGCAGGAGCGGGGGTGGGGAGGAGAGATGCGGGAGAGGAGAACGGAGCATAGAAAACGGGCCAGAGGGTTGGAAGTGGGCCAGCTGGGTCTGGACGGAATATAGATTCACCCACTCGTCCTGCAGCACTCAATGAGCAGCTACTACAGGGCAGCCCGTGTCCAGCATGGGGACGCAGGGGAGGACAGACCACACGGCCCTGCTTCCAGGGAGCTGACAGTCTAGAAGGGCCACAAGCAGCCACATCAGTGGCAAAGTGCACCCTCAGCAGTGAAAGGACCAGGGAGGCGGATAAAGCAGGAACCAGGGCAAGGAGAACCGGAAGCGGGCAGGGGATGTAACTTCACAAGGGAAATCGGACAGTCAGCGTTCAAATGTATGTGAAGTGGCAACAAGGACTCTGACTTAAAAAAGCAGGGTGAGGGGATAAAGGAGGAAGGGGAACCTCTGCTGGATGGGTAATCAAGGAGGGCTTCCCTGAGGAGGTGATACCTGAATGATGGTCTCAGGAAAGTGAGCGACAGCCATGCAGATGTGAGGGGAGGGAGTCTCCAGAGAAGGAAAAAGTGCCAAGGCCTCGAGATGGGAATGGGCCAAGAGTTACTTGGATGGTTTCAGAAACACGAGGCTTCCCTGGTAGCTCAACTGGTAAAGAATCTGCTGGTAATGCAGGAGACCCTGGCTCAATTTCTGGGTCAGGAAGTTCCACTGGAGAAGGGATAGGCTACCCACTCCAGTATTCTTGGGCTTCCCTGGTGGCTCAGCTGGCAAAGAATCCACCTGCAATGCGGGAGACCTGGGTTCGATCCCTGGGTTGGGAAGATCCCCTGGAGAAGGGAAAGGCTACCCACTCCAGTATTCTGGCCTGGAGAATTCCATGGACTGTATAGTCCAGGGGGTCGCAAAGAGCAGGACACGACTGAATGACTTTCACTTTCACTTTTCACTTGAGGAACAGGAAGGAGGGAAGTGACTGAAGGTGAGAACAGGAGGTGAGGTGTCAGGAGGTGAGGGAGAGAGGGGCAGACTGTTAGGACCCTGAGGTGCCTGTGGGAGCCCCCACCCTGAGTGAGAGTGGTGGGTCAGGATCTGATGAAGGTTGATAGCATGTCTCTGGTTGCTGTGAGAATAGACCCTCGTGGGGCAAGGTGGGAGGCAGGGAGGCCAGAGAGGAGAAAGCTGGGGCAGGTGAGAGTGGACCCCAGGAGGCTTAGATGCAGGTGATGGTGCCAGGGGGTTCTGCTCTATTTTGAAGGGAGAGTTGATGGGATTTGCTGATGGACTCAATGCAGAGTGTGAAAGGAAGAAAGAAAACAAGACATTCAGGTTTTGGCCCGAGCGACTGCAACCGCCGAAAGGAAGACTGTGAGAGGTGCCTGGGAGGGAGGCACAGGGTCAGGAAGTCAGTCTGGACATGCCAGGTTCGACGTGTCGGGGTGACATCCAAAGGCAGATGGCGGGCAGGCAGCTGGAGGCTGGCGTGTGGGTTTCAGGGCAAGAGGCTAAAAGCAGATCAAAACCGGGTGATGGAAAGAGGGAGGGGAGAGGATTATTTCACAGAAAAACACCAGCTCTCACGTCTTTGTGGCCCTAAAACCACATCAGGGAAAAAAATCTCTCTTTGTCTCTCTTCCTCTTTCCCTAGCTCACTCTCTCTCTCACACACACCCCTTTACACACCAGCAGCGAGTCTCTGTCAGGGATGCCCAAATGCTCAGCAGTTGTCTTTCCACCCTCCTGTGTCTGGGGGATGCTCCAGCCTCCACCAACGCCCCAGGCGTCCTGCCACAGTGGGCATCATGGCACCGAGCCCCCCACCTGGCCCAAGTAAGGGTGGCTGCCCAAGCAGGGTGGCTGCCAGCCAAGCAGTCTGGGTCCCCAGCTGACCTCCTCTATCCAGTTTTGTTGGAGGAGAAGAATGAAAAGAATCGGAGTGCGCCAGGGGCCCCGGCACAGCTGGGGCTGGTCATGAGGGGTGTGCTCCCCTCCTCCCACAGCGTGTTCTAGAACATGACGAGGGAGGGGTGGGGGGCTCAAACACCAGTGCTCACGTCTCTACAAGTCTGTACCAGATGGCAGGAGCTGGGCGGGGGAACGGCTTCTGAATTGCCAGGCTCAGATGGCAACGTGGAATGAGAAAGCAGTACCCTAACGAGAAGAAAACGGGCATTCTGGTCTAATTCGTCAGAAAGATCCAGAAGGGGTGTTTATTCCTCCCCTTTGGTCGTTGCTGTTTCGCCCAAGGCAGGCTACTGGAAATGCGTGAATGCCACTGCAGTGCGTGCTTTCTCTTTATCCTATCCAACGGCCCTTGATTTCTATTTGGGGACACAGGTGCCAGGGGGACACTGACTCCATCTGCTGCTCCAGGACCAGGTGATGTGGGCTAAGCTGATTGGCAGGGCATCTGCTGTCCATGGTGACTGGTTCGGGGCTTGGCATGTGACTCAAGTTGGTCCAATCAGAAAGACTCTTGCCACTTGGGCATTCTGGGAGAAGATCCTACTGAATGCTAGTGTATCATACAAAGGAAGAGGCAGGTGGCCCCTCTCAGCGCCAACCACATCTTGAGACCTCAGGCCTTATGATAAAATGACGACACTGTCAAAGCACAGAATCTGCCTCTGTCGAAAGCTCACCTGCATCTTTTTGGTTTGTATGCTGTGTTCAGTCATGTCTGACCCTTTGCAACCCTATGGACTATAGCCCACCAGGCTCCTCTGTCCATGGGATTTTTCCAGGCAAGGATACCAGAGTGGGTTTCCATTTCCTCCCCCAGGGGATCTTCTCAACCCAGGGATTGAACCCACATCTCTTTCGTCTCCTGCACTGGTAGGCAGATTCTTTACCCCTGAGCCACCTGAGAAGCCCCTTTTTTTGGTTTAGGGAGCACAAAGTTCAATATCTTGTCAAAATCACTTGGGAGTTGGGGGCTTTCTGTTCTTTGGATCTGATGGCCATTTACTGGCCACAAGCATTGCCAAGAAGTACCTTCTCCTTGCTCAAGCAGAACTCAAATACCACCTCCTCAGAAGTAAGGGGTGCAGAGCCAGAGAACTGCTGAATGGAAGGAGATGCCTCTTCAACTTTGCCAAAAACCACCAAACTGCTCTTCAGAGTGTAGGTGCCAATGCGCATTCCCACCTCCCTCTTCCTGTTTTCCCACCTCCTCACCACCTTTTGGTGTGACGGGACCTCGAGATGTTTGCTGTGGTGATAACGCACTGCTGGCTAAATCTGTGTTTCACTGATTTCCAGAGAGGCCGAGCATGTGCTGCTACCTTTCGATTCACGGGTATAACTTATTTCTATCACATGATCTTACACTGTGTGACATTCATCTGAACATTGGCCTCGGGTGGGTTCTGTGAGGCTGTGTTTATCATTGCTAACGTTCCTTTTTTCCTCTTTGGTCCCATCCTGCACCATGCAGGATCTTAGTTCCCTGACCGGGGATCAAACCCATGCCCTCTGTAGTGGAAACACAGAGTCCTAACTATTGGACTGCCAGGGAGGTCCCACCAATGTTTCTTTGGTGTTTACTATGTATAACTGTTCTAACACATTTAATCCTCACAAAACCCTATGGGCTAAGTAACATTATTATTCCTTGAAGTAACCAAGGCATAGTTAAATAACTTATTCCAATTCACTTAGCTAGTCAGTGGTAGAGTCCACATTTGAACTCAGGCAGAGTCCTTGCTCTCAACTGCTCTGCAAAGACCTGAAGGCATCTCATTCTAAGGACAGCATAACTTTAGCTGGTGCGTATATAAGTGAGCACAGTCAGGGTAGCTGAAGTGTGCTAAAATAGATGACTAAGTACATTTTGTAAAAACTGAAGATACAATTTATCCTTTCAAGTGTGTTTATATTTGAGATCCAAGTCCCCAAAGCGAGAAGAAGCCAGCACACAGAAATATCCATGAACAAATTTATATCTGTCCTGCTTAAACTTAGCACCTCTCGCTTCATCCTTTGTCAATCTCTACTGCAAACACAGGGAAACACAAAGCAAGATGATGGTAAAATGAAATCGCAAATCTTGTGAAAGATGCAAGGTTTTGAGAAATTAATGAAAGTCATGCTGGAAGACAGCCTGAGGCATGTGTGAATCCATTGACAAACAATAATCTGGTCTTCGAGATAGCTGAAGAAGAAATCATGAAAATGATGATGAGGGAATCAGTGCTTCAGAGGGAAGACTCACATGTCAAGGGATTAAGAGAAAAAAACTGAAAGTGAAAGTCGCTCAGTCATGTCCGACTCTTGCAATCCCATGGACTATACAGTCCATGGAATTCTCCAGGCCGGAATACTGCAGTGGGTAGCCATTCCCTTCTCCAGGGGATCTTCCCAACCCAGGGATTAAACCTGGGTCTCCTGCATTGCAGGTGAATTCTTTACCAGCTGAGCCACCAGGGAAGGGAAAACTCATCAAATCCTCAAATACTTTTGCAAAAATGACTCTGTATGATTTGCTGCAAAAATAGAAGGTGAAATAAAGGATATCAAATGGTGCTATCATTTAAATTTGTTTAACAAATTATCCCCCTCCCTGCCTCTAATTGACACTTCATCAACTCATCTAATTAAAGAATCAACCCATAACCTAACCACAATTATAACATAACCTTTGTTAAACACTGTTAGAATACAACATAGAATAAGGTTATTTTTCAAAATTGTGTAGTTCACTTTTTCAAGATAAAATACTTAACTAAATACATTAAAAGTTCTATTTAAATGAACTGTTGGTCCACTTAAAGAATGCTTTTTTCTGGTTTCAGTCTTCTACAATTCCAGCTAACCTCTTTTATTCAAAACAGTATTACATATACAAATGACTTAAGAACTATCATTAAGGTTGTAACTTTAATCTTCCCTTAGTATTCATTTTCTTTTTCTCCCATAGTAACAGAATGTTTAGCCAAACGGCCACCCAGAATAAAGACTCTTTTGCCATCACGTGTGCTCATGTGACTTTGTTTCTCATCAGTGGGAGATAAGGAGAAACAGAAGGCAGTTGAGTCTCTGATCAATTTAAGAGCACCAAGGCAGTGGCACCCCACTCCAGTACTCTTGCCTGGAAAATCCCATGGGTGGAGGAGTCTGGTGGGCTGCAGTCCATGAGGTCTCAAAGAGTTGGACATGACTGAGCGACTTCACTTTCACTTTTCACTTTCATGCATTGGAGAAGGAAATAGCAACCCACTCCGGTGTTCTTGCCTGGAGAATCCCAGGACGGCAGAGCCTGGTGGACTGCTGTCTATGGGGTCGCACAGGGTCGGACATGACTGAAGCGACTTAGCAGCAGCAGCAGCAAACATATATACCTAAACATATAATAGAGAAGGAAAAGGCAACCCACTCCAGTACTCTTGCCTGGAAAATCCCACGGATGGAGAAGCCTGGTAGGCTACAGTCCATAGAGTCGCAAAGAGTCAGACACGACTGAGCGACTTCACTTTCACTAAACATATAAAACAAGTATTAATAGACCGCAAGGGAGAAATAGACAGCAATAGAATAATCGCGGGGACTTTTATACCCAACTTTCATCAATGGATAGATCATCCAGAGAGAAAATCCACAGGGAAACATAGGTCTAAAACGATACGTGGACCAGATAGACTTAGCACACACACACAGAATGGTCCACCCAAAAGCAACAGAATACACATTCTTTTCAAGTGAACGTGAAGCGTTCTCCAGGATAGATCATATGTTAGGCCACAAAACAAATCTTAATAAATTTATGAAAACGGAAACTTTATCAAGCACCTTTTTCGAATAGAATGGTATGAAACTAGAAATCAATTACAAGAAGAAAATTGGAAAATTCACAAATACATGGAGACTAAACAACATGCTAATAATACATGCTACTGAACAACAAATCAATTAAAGAAATCTAAAGAATTAGAAACAGTAACTTGAGACACATGAAAATACGACACACGGAAACATACAGGATGCAGCAAAATCAGTTCTAAGTGATTAACGCCTACATCGAGAAACAAGAAAACGTCTCAAATAAACAACCTAAACTTTACAATTCAAGGAACCAGAAAAAGAACAAAGTCAGTAGAAGGAAAGAAACCATAGAGATTACGGCAAAAATAAATGAAATATAGAGACGAAAAAGACAATGGAAAAGATCGATGGAAGTACAAACCGGTTCTTTGAAAAGATAAACAAAATTGGTAAAACTTTTAGCTAGACTCACCAGGAAAAAAGAGAGAATTCAAATAAGTTAAATCAGATATAAAAAGGGAGACATTACAACTGACAAAAATACAAGGGCCCATAAAAGACTACTTTCAGCAATTATAGGCCAACAAGTTTGACCAGCTAGAGAACTGTAACTAGAAACATAGTTTCTACCTACACTGACTGACGAAGAAATAGAAAATCTGAGCAGACCAATTACTAGAAAGAAGGTTGAATCAATAATCAAACACTTCCCAAAAGTCCAGGAATAGACAGCTTTATAGGTGAATTCTACCAAAAATTCAAAGAACAGTCAATACCAGCCTTTCTAAAAGTCTTCCAAAAAAACAGAATAGGAAGGAATACTCCACGTTCATCTTAAAAGGCAAGCATTACCCTGATACCAAAATCAGCCAAGGACACCACAAGTAAAGAAAAGTACAGGCCCACATCTCTGATGAACATAGAATGCAAAAATCTCCAACAAAACATTAGCAAACTGAATTCAATAATACGTTAAAAGTGTTATATATCATGATCAGGTAGGATTTATTCCAGAAATGCAAGGGTAGTTCACCATCCCCCAATCAATCAATGTGCACACCACATTAAAAAATGAAAGATAAAAATCATCTCAGGAGATGCAGAAAAAGCACTGGACAAAATCCAACAACGATTTATGAGGAAAACTCTCCAAAAAGTGACTGTAGAGGAACATATATCAACATAATAAAACCCACAGCTTACATCATATTCAACAGCAAAAATCTGGTAACTTTTCCTCTAAGATCAGGAACAAGACAAGGGAACTCACTGCCACCACTTTTATTCAATATTGTATTGGAAATCCTAGTCAGTGCAATGAGGCAAAGAAAGAAAGAAAATCATCCCAGTCATAAAGAAGTGAAACTATTTGTAGACAACATGACATTACACATAGAAAACCCTAAAGACTCCACCAAAACTGTTAGAATTAATAAATTAATTCAGTAAAATTGCAGGATACAAAATCAATACACAAAAATCTGTTGAGTTTCTATACATTAATAAACTATCAGAAAGTTAAATTAATAAAACAATCCCATTTACAATTGCACAAAAAAGAATAAAATATCTGGGAATAAATTTAACCAAGGTGATGAAAGACTTCTGCCCTAAAAAGTAAGACTTCAGTTAAGGAAAGAGAAGACACAGATAAATGGAAAGGTATTCCATGCTCATGGGGTAGAAGAATTAATATTGTTAAAATGTTGATATTACGACTTCACTGGTGGCACAGTGGATAAGAAACCATCTGCCAATGCCGGAGACACGATTTGATCCCTGGTCCAAGAAGATTCCACATACTGCGGAGCAGCTAAACCCATGCACCACAATTACTGAGCCTGCGCTCTAGAGCCTACGAGTCACAACTACCAAGTCTGCATGCCAGAATTACTGAGCCCCACGTGCCCTAGAGCCCAGAGTCACAACTACTGAGCCCATGTGCCCAGAGCCTGTACTCTGCAACGAGAAGCTACTGCAATGGGAAGTCTGCATACTGAAATGAAGAGTAGCTCCCGTTTACTACAACTAGATAAAGCCTGTGCAAAAGCAATGCAGACCTGGTGCAGCCAAAAAAAGAAAAAGTCAATACTATCCAAAGCAATCTCCAGATTCAATGCAATCCCGATCAAATTTCCAATGGCAGTTTAAAAAATTATTATTTACAAATTTTATTTATCTTGTTTACTTATTCATTTTTGGTTATGCCATGTGGATGAAACCTGTGCCCCTGCAATGGAAGTATGGAGTCCTAAACACTAGACCATCCAATGGCATTTTTCACAGAGGCATAAAACATAATCTTAAAATTTATATGGAACCACAGAAGACCTCAAATAGTCAAAGCTATTTTGAGAAATAAGAACGCAGCTGGAGCATCATGTTCTTTGATTTCAAACCATATCACAAAGCAACAGTAACCAAAACAGCATGGTATTGGCATAAAAACAGACATAGATCAATGAAATAGATTAGAAAGTCCATAAATAAATCCATGCATATATGGTTGATTAATTTACGCCAAAGGAGCCTGGAATATATGATGGGGAAAGGATAGTCTCTTTAATAAATGGAACTGGGAAAACTGGATAGCCACATGTGAAAGAATTAAACTGAACTGCTATCTTTCACCATAAGCAAAGTTGACTCAACATGGATTAAAGACTTGGAACATATGATGTGAAATCATCATTTGATATGGGTCTTGGTGATGATTTTTTTTTTAATTTGACACCAAAGGCAATAAAAACAGAAGGAAATAAGTGGGACGACACCAAACACAGCAGAGGAACATTCTGCACAACAGAATGAAAAGACAATCGACCACATAAGAGAAAATATTTGCAGATCATTACATCTGATAAGGGGTTAATATCCAAAATACATAAAAACTCATGCAACTCAATAGAAAAAACTAAAACAACCCAATTAAAAAGGGGGCAACAGATCTGAACAGACCTTTTTTCCCAAGGAAGACATACAGATGGTCAACAGGTACATCTAAATCCACATCATTAATCATCAGAAAGACGTAAATCAAAACCACAATGAGATATCACCTCAATACGTTAGAATGTGCTGTCTGCCAAGTTGCTTCAGTTGTGTCCAACTCTCTGTAAGCCTGACTGTAGCCCGCCAGGCTCCTCTGTTCAGGAGGATTCTCCAGGCAAGAATACTGGAGTGGGTTGCCATGCCCTCCTCCAGGGAATCTTCCCTATCCAGGGATCAAACCTGCACCTCTTATGTCTCCTGCATTAGCAGGTGGGTTCTTTACCACCGGCGCCACCTGGGAAGTCTCACTGTTAGAACACCAGTTATCAAAAAGGCAAAGAATACTAAGTGTCGGAAAGGATTTGGAGGAAAGGGAACCCTTGTTCATTGTAGGAAGGTAAATTGGTATGGCCATTATGGAAAACAGTTTGGAAGCTCCTCAAAAATTAAAAATAAAACCACCACATGATCCAGCAATTCCATCTCTCGAGTATCTATTCAAACAAAACGAAAACACAAACTTGAAAGCTACCTGTATCCCATGTTCATTGCAACATTATTTACAGCAGCCAAGATATGGAAATAATCTAAGTGTCTTCAATGGATGTATGAATGAACAAAATGGAGATATCCGATCCTCTTTGTCACTCCCGCCCAAACAAGTCCCTTGTAGCTTGAGCACAATTTCCTGGGGTTACGACACCTGAGTCACAATATCTGATTTCACAACTGCCTTGGCTCCTTACTCTATGTGGGGAGTGTTTGTTTATTTTTCTAAATTAAAGCAAATTAAATCGAGTTTGGAGGATTTTGCAATGTTGCTGGAGGTAAGCGACTGTAATTGTGCCTTTGCCTCAGGCAACCATCCAGGGGGCAGGTGAGTCTCCAGAACCTACCATAGTACCTCCTGCAAGATAAAGAGATAGGAAGTCTCACTTACTCTCCACCTAGGACGCAACACTGTGGGCACCCACTGGCAGAGGAGATGGAGTACCCTGGGCAGTGCAGACGGTCAGGTGTAGACGAACAGTGCGCGGCCATCTGCAGTGCGGCCGCAGTCCCCGCGCAGGGGCCTCTCCATCCTTCACGCCAATTTTAATCCCCTTGTCTCACCCCAGTGTTGTTCTGGAAGCTTGTTCCATGCTGATGGCCTTAAGTCAATGAAGTAGTCCCCAGCGGCTTAAATGACACAATTCACAGAGAACTCACGCTCCTGCCCGGGTCCTTCATGGCCTCTCTACTGTATTTCAAATTTTAAAGGGGCTCACTTAAAAAAAAAAAAACACCACCTCAAATTCTGTTGAAAAGGTCACTTTCAAGCCCCTCTATAAGCAAATAAATCTATTCTTCTAACGCATTTGGAAGACAAGGTGTAGCTTTTAAATTAAAGTTGTTGGGACCTCCCCCGCCCTGCAGCACAGGACCACAGCGGAAAAGGCAGCGATTCGAGGCAGGGCACTGGGTACCACGTCGGTGGCTCCCAGTCTGCGCATGCGCCCACCCGCGGCAGCCTGGCTCACCTGTCCGGTAGCCCGTGCTGTTGAGATACACGGCAAAAGTGCGGCTCTCATGCTGTGCCTGCCAGGAGGGCGAGGAGCAGTTTTCATTGTTGGTGTAGGTGTTGTGGTTGTGAACGTACTTCCCGGTGAGGATGGAGGAGCGCGAGGGGCAGCACATGGGCGTGGTCACGAAGGCATTGATGAAGTGCGCCCCGCCCTGCTCCATGATGCGCCGCGTCTTGTTCATCACCTGCATGGAACCTGCAACCAGAGAGGAGGTGAGACGCGGGCCGGCCGATCTCCAGCGAGTGCGCCCCACTTGGGCACCGAACAATTAGAGACGGGCACTGAGAGGCCCTGAGCAGGGCGGCACCCACACCCCTAGGAGGGGAGTGCATTTTGGAAATCTCCAGGGGCAGATTGGGGGGCAGTCTTGGCATTTGTGGGCAGCCCCCCATAATACTTCCCTGGTGGCTCAGATGGTAAAGCGTCTGCCTACAATGTGGGAGACCCGGGTTCGATCCCTGGGTCAGGAAGATCCCCTGGAGAAGGAAATGGCAACCCACTCTGGAACTCTTACCTGGAGAATTCCATGGATAGAGGAGCCTGGTAGGCTACAATCCATGGGGTCACAAAGAGTGGGATACGACTGAGCAACTTCACTTTCACTTTTTTTTCACTTTCAGATCGCAGTGCAATGAGGAAGTACTCTGCCAGTCCCCAGTTCCACTGGCATTCACAGGGGCAGGTAGGTAAAAACCTGTTCATAAGTTATCTGAGCCTAGTAAAGAACTTTGTCTTGCATATAAGCAGAACATCTTTTTTTTTTTGCAGGGTATTAATATACACTTTTTTTTTTTTTTGGAAAGCAACCACTGTGTAAACAGAGAGAAGATTATACCTTGTTTCATTTGGAACTTTCCCAAGAACTGTTCCCTCTTAATGAAATCTGATCATCCCAACCTGGCAACCCCCGCCCGCCTTCTCTCTAAATACATCTCGTCTCTGCTGAAACGCTCTGTGTCAGTCATGACCCGTGGTGGCTGCCTTTGTCCACCTTGTCCTTCCGGCTTGGAACCCACTCCCCACCTCCCTGCACATCTTACCCATCATTGCAGCCACCCCTCCCTGGGATCTCTGTGGCTTCTGACTCCCTTGAGCTCTTATGACACATGTGGTACTAGAACTTCACAATAAACCACTAGGAATGGTGATCTCATTCACACCTGTTTTTGTTTCTCAATGAAGCTGTGAGCGGAGTAAGGTGCAGGAAGGAAAGGAGTTTGTGTGGAAACCCTACTGTGCGCCAGCACCTGCATGCTGTCTGCTCTACCGAGGGCTCCAGGCGTGCAAAGACTGCGCCTTGCTCAGTGCAAAATCCTCAGTGCCCCACAGTGTGTAACACACAGTGGGCACTCAATACACGTGTGAAGAAGAATGGATGTGTAATTGCATACCCTGGCCGGTACCCAGACACATAGGCGGTTTCATGGAAATCCTTTTTCTCTTCCACGGCTATCCTCAGTTTTTTTCTTTTCCTTGTAGTACTTAAGGTCTATAGTGGGTTTAATGATGCCTCCCCAAATATGTTCCTGTCCTATGTCCAGGCTCCTGTGAATGGGACCTAATTTAGACAAAGGGTCTCTGCAGAGGTACTAAAACATTGAGCTGAGATTGGTTAGGATGTGGGACCTAAATCCAAGGATAAGAGACAGAAGGAAGAAGGCACACAGACACGGAGGGGAAGGCCAAGTGAAGATGGAGGAGAGATCGGAAGGAGGCACATGTATCCCTCCAGGGAACTCCTCGGGCCTCCAGGAGCTAGGTGAGCAGGAAGGATTCACCCCTGGAGCCTCTGGAGGGATCACAGCCATGCCAACACTGTGATTGCAGACTTCTGTCTCCACAGCGGTGAGGCAGTAAATTTCTGTTGTTTTAAGCCACCCAGTTTGTGCAGTTTGTTAGGACACCAGCAGGAAGCCAATCCAGGGTCTACCCGGTGTCTGAAGGTCTTACTGGGGAGCCACAACCCCCAGAGACCTGAGGACAGCACATCAGACCCAACTCAGCACTCTGTCCCCAAAGAGGGAAAAGGAGATTTACATAGCTCCTCTACCCGTTTTTCTGCCAAACGGGTAAGGAGACAGCTCGAGCTTTCCCAGGGAAAACACAGATCATGTCTATTCACTGCTTCAAACCATCCGGCAGCTTCCCTTCACACTCAGAAGAAAACACCAGTTCTTTACTGGGGGTCTAAGACCCTTCTAGATCAGCCTTCCCTGCCAACCCACCTCCACATTTCTTTGACCTCATCTATTCTTCTATATATTCTTGCCACCTCTTCTTCTGTGTATCCTTGCCACTGACTTCCAAAAGTAGGAAGTCGAGAGATACCCGGAGTAACAGGCAAATTTGGCCTTAGAGTACAGAATGAAGCAGGGCAAAGGCTAACAGAGTTTTGCAAAGAGAACGCACTGGTGATAGCAATCACCCTCTTCCAACAACACAAGAGAAGACTCTACACATGGACATCACCAGGTGGTCAATACCGAAATCAGATTGATTATATTCTTTGCAGCCAGAGATGGAGAAGCTCTATACAGTCAGCAAAAATAAGACCAGGAGCTGACTGTGGCTCAGACCATGAACTCCTTATTGCCAAATTCAGACTTAAATTGAAGAAAGTAGGGAAAACCACTAGACCATTAAGGTATGACCTAAATCAAATCCCTTATGATTATACAGTGGAAGTGAGAAATAGATTCAAGGGATTAGATCTGATAGAGGGTGCCCGAAGAACTATGAACAAAGGTTCATGACACTGTACAGGAGGCAGTGATCAAGACTAGCCCCAAGAAAAAGAAATGCAAAAACTCTAAATGGTTGTCTGAGGAGGTCTTACAAATAGGTGAGAAAAGAAGAGAAGCTAAAGGCAAAGGAGAAAAGATATACCCATGTGAATGCAGAGTTCCAAAGAATAGCAAGGAGAGATAAGAAAGCCTTCCTCAGTGATCAACGTAAAGAAATAGAGGAAAACAATAGAATGGGAAAGACGAGAGATCTCTTTAAGAAAATTAGATACCAAGGGAACATTTCATGCAAAGATGGGCACAATAATGGACAGACATGGTATGGACCAAACAGAAGCAGAAGATATTAAGAAGAGGTGGCAAGAATACACAGAAGAACTGTACAAAAAAGATCTTCACCACCCAGATAATCACGATGCTGTGATCACTGACCTAGAGCCAGACATCCTGGAATGAGAAGTCAAATAGGCCTTAGGAAGCATCACTACGAACAAAGCTAGTAGAGGTGATGGAATTCCAGTTGAGCTATTTCAAATCCTAAAAGATGATGCTGTGAAAGTGTTGTACTCAATATGCCAGCAAATTTTGAAAACTCAGTAGTGGCCACAGGACTGGAAAAGGTCAGTTTTCATTCCAATGCCAGAGAAAGGCAATGCCAAAGAATGCTCAAACTACCGCACAATTGCACTCATCTCATACGGTAGCAAAGTAATGCTCAAAATTCTTCAAATCAGGCTTCAATAGTATGTGAACCGTGAACTTCCAGATGTTTAAGCTGGATTTAGAAAAGGCAGAGGAACCAGAGATCAAATTGCCATCATCCACTGGATCATCGAAAAAGCAAGAGAGTTCCAGAAAAACATCTATTTCTGCTTTATTGAATATGCCAAAGTCTTTGACTGTGTGGATCATAATAAACTGTGGAAAATTCTTCAAGAGATGGGAATACCAGACCACCTGACCTGCCTCTGGAGAAATCTGTATGCAGGTCAAGAAGCAACAGTTAGAACTAGACATAGAACAACAGACTGGTTCCAGCTTGGGAAAGGAGTCCATCAAGGCCGTATATTGTCACCCTGCTTATTTAACTTATATGCAGAGCACATCATGAGAAACACTTAATATCAATAACCTCAGATATGCAGATGACACTACCCTTATGGCAGAAAGTGAAGAAGAACTAAAGAGCTTCTTGATGAAAGTGAAAGAGGAGAGTTAAAAAGTTGGCTTAAAACTCAACATTCAGAAAACGAAGATCATGGCATCTGGTCTCATCACTTCATGGAAAACAGATGGAGAAACAATGGAAACAGTGACAAACTTTATTTTCTTGGACTCTAAAAATCACTGCAGATGGTGACTGCAGCCATGAAATTAAAAGACGCTTGCTCCTTGGAGCAAGCTGTGACCAACCTAGACAGCATATTAAAAAGCAGAGACGTTACTTTGCCAACAAAGGTCCGTCTAGTCAAAGCTATGGTTTTTCCAGTAGTCATGTATGGATGTGAGTTGAACTATAAAGAAAGCTGAGCACCGAAGACCTGAAGCTTTTGAACTGTGGTGTTGGAGAAGACTCTTGGACTGCAAGGAAATCCAACCAGTCCATCCTAAAGGAAATCAGCCCTGAATGTTCATTGGAAGGACTGATGCTGAAACTGAAACTCCAATACTTTGGCCACCTGATGCGAAGAACTGACTCATTGGAAAAGACCCTGATGCTGGGAAAGATTGAAGGCAGGAGGAGAAGGGGACCACAGAGGATGAGATAGTTGGATGGCATCATTGACTCAATGGATATGATGAGTTTGAGTAAGCTCCAGGAGTTGGTGATGGACAGGGAGGCCTGGCATGCTGCAGTCCATGGGGTCGCAAAGAGTCGGACACAACTGAGCGAGTGGACTGAACTGAACTTCCCTGTCCCTTGCTCACTTGGCTACATGAGCTTCCTCTTTGTTTCTCAGGGACTCCAAGCTCACCCCTGCCCCAGGATCTTTGCACTTGCTTTCTCCCTTCTGCTGGGGAATGCCTCTCTGAGACTTTGCTGGCCTGTCCGATTATTCAGATCTCAATGGTCACCTCCTCAACAAGTCCTGGCCGAGTACCCCATCTGGAGGAGCTCCCTGCTTACTTGCTATCACACCCATGTAGGTTTCTGCTGAGCATTTCCCTCCTTCTGAAATGGCCTCCTTTACAAGTGCCCTTATTTGTAGTCAGCCTTTGCTTTTGGACTGAGAGTTCTGAGTGATCCAGGGTGCTGTCCACCCCCTGCCCCCAGGAATATGTAACTGATGCCCTGTAATATCTCACTGAACAACTGAAGGGGACAGAGCAGAGCCTGCCCTCTTGAGCCCAGAGCTGAAGCAGTTTTATAAGAGACGCCCGCCTGGAACCAGGTATGTTTCCTGAGCCTCTTGGCTAAGGTCACCCCGGTGGGCAAAGAACTAGCTTGTGTCTGACCAGGAATCATCAGGCCCTAGAGCTATGTGAGCATCTGTTGCCAAGGTCACATGTCCTCCTGAGAAGTCCCAACGAGTCCCATCTGTAACTGGTGGCAATTAGAGGGTTTCTACCAGGTGTGATAGCATCACTGACTCAGTGGACACGAATCTGAGCAAACTCTGGGAGACAGTGAAGGACAGGGGAGGCTGCTGTGCTGCAGTGCATGGGATCGCAGAGTCAGACGCGACTGGGCGACTGACACCAGGTCTGAAGTCGCCCTCTGGAGGGGATGGAGGTGGTGGGCTTTCGGAAGCTCCCCTCCACCAGCTGGTGCAAACTTGCTGGAACCTGCAGAGGGAGCAGGCCTTGGGATCAGGGTCTGGCAAGAGCCCTGGGCCTCACCAGCCTTGGGGTGCGTCCTTCTAGCCTCCTCCAGGTTACTCATCAAACCTCCCATATCTGAGAGGCCGTCCTTGGCCCCACACTGAAACTGCTGCCCCTCCTTCCAGCACCCCCCACGGCCCCTGCCTGCCTCACCTGGCCCCCCAACACTTACTGCCCTCAGACAGTTCACTTATTTGCATGCTGCCCATTGCTCCACACCGGGACAGCTCCAAGGGAGCAGGGATCTAGGCTTATTCTCTTTACTGTTGTCTTCCCAAGCCCAGAACAATGCCTGGCACAAAGTGACAACAAACGTCTGCTAAATTAACACAAAAATGTATCTCACTTTTTGTGTTTCCATATAACTCAGGAGCCCAAGTGGGTCTATGTTCACGATATGTGTGTATGTGTTGTGTGTAGTGAATTAAAAAAAAATCTGACTTCAAATGGCAGCTCCCCAGCACCTTCTAGAGTCTGACACCAGCTCTGCGCCGTCACATTACTTGCTGGTCCCTGAAGGCCCTGGTTTGGCAGCTCCTAATATAACCTAATTGTTGAGACAGCTCTAACTCAGCCCTGGGGTAGAGGGCGGTGCTGCACGTCCGTAACAATCACGATTAACGAGGTGACTGTCGTCACGGACTCTGCTTTACGCACTGTGCTGGGCACACGGCTTGCCTGTGCTACTTAATCCTCCCTGCAAACCACTTAACAGAAGAGGGAGCCGGGAGCAGGGAGTTAGGTGCCTGCTGAGCACTGCAGAGCCGGGGAAGTGGGGTGGGATGACTTGAGCCCAGCGTGTTTGATGGTGGAGGTGGGGGTTTCGTGTCACATCCAGGAAGCATCCTGTGGACACCACGCAGGGGCGCTGATAACCCAGGAGGGACACGGAAGTCCCTTCATGCTTGCTAACTCTCAGCTTCAGTGAGGCTCAGAATCATCCCTGGGACTGTCGTTTGGGTCCCCACATCACTTCAGCTGACGCACCAGCAGCGACCGTGGTTCGGGGTCGGTGACATCACCAAGTGCCAGGGACCCCAGTGTGGGAAACTGATTCCCATTCACTCCTTTTGATCAACTCCAGGAGAAAGTCTTGGGTGGGTGCAGGGATGTGGTCACGTCCTTAACACTCACACGCGTCCTATTTCAAAGGGAAGAGATGAGGCCACCCCCTTGGAGCTCTGGGTGGGCAGCCGTATTAGCTTAAACTTGATTGCATGGTTTAACTTTCCTTCTACTTAGGGCAAGTGATGCTAGCTTCTCATTTAGGGTAGTAGAATCCTGTTCTCAAAAAATAATTACAGCTGTTTCAAAAAACAGCAATACAAGTGGCCCACGGACACAGTGAAAATCGTGGAAGGGTGAGGGAATGGCTGGCGTGTGGCACAACCCACAATTGTCTGCCCAGTGACGGTATTGCCAAGAGACACCTTGGGTGTCCCCTGAGGTCCTCTCCTCTCCCCTCGTCTGTTGTTCCACTACTAAGTCATGTCTGGCTCTTTGCGACCCCATGGACTCCTGCACACCAGGCTCCTCTGTCCTCCGTTATCTTCCAGAGTTCTCAAACTCACGTCCATTGAGTCAGTGATGCCATCCAACCATCTCATCCTCTGTTGCCCCTTCTCCTCCTGTCTTCAGTTTTTCCCAGTACTGGGGCCTTTTCCAATGAGTCCGCTTTTTGCATCAGGTGGCCAAAGCATTGGAGCTCCAGCAACAGTCCTTCCAATGACTATTCAGGACTGATTTCCTTTAGGATGGACTGGCTGGATCTCCTTGCAGTCCAAGGGACTCTCAAGAGTCTTCTCCAACACCTTCTTCACAGCTCAAAAGCATCAATTCTTCGGCACTCAGCTTTCTTTATGGACCAACTCTCCCATCCTTCAGTTACTCAGGCAATAATCGTGGCTTCTCTCTGGTCCCATCTTTCTGTTTCCACACCCAGCCCATCCGCAGAGCCTGCTGCTCTTTCTTAAAGGACACCCACACTCAAGAGTCTTGTCGTCTCCTCCCTGAGCAGGCGGTCATCCTCTTTCCTCTGAATTAGGTCCACTGCTTCCTACCTGGACTCTCGCCGTTTATTTCCAGAGGAGTAGCTGCAGTGGCTCTTCCCAGCATCATCCATGGCTCCCACTCACCCAGAGAACAAAGCCTGAGGTCGAGCGCAGCCCCTGTGGGCCAGGCTCCCCATTTCTCCCTGCCCTCTGTGGTCCTTGCCTCTCCTTACGCTTGCCAACTTGCTCCTGCCCCAGAGCCTTTGCCCAGGCTGTTCTTCCTGCTGGGGATGCCTTTCCCCAGCAATCCCAGGGCCTGGGTTCTCACCCCTCCTTGTTTTCACTCAAAAGTTCTCTTCTTGCGGGGAGGGGTGATGTACAGGTAGGGATTAAGAGGTACAGACTATTAGGTATAAGATAAACTGCAAGGATATATTGCACAGCACTGGGAATATAGCCAATATTTTATAATGAGTATAAATGGAGCATGACCTTTAAAAATTGTGACTCACTATACACTATGCCTGTAACTTATAATATTGTACAGCAACTACACTTCAATTAAAAGAAATAGTTCTCTTTTTTCGTGAGGTCTGCCCTGCTGACCACATCCACAATTTTGCTCCTTTGTCGCCAATATCTCACATCCTCTTTTTACGTTTTACGTTTTCAACTCCGCGTGTGTTGATCTAACATACTATATCTCAGGTTGGTCAAAAAATTTGCTCGGGTTTTCCCACAGCATCGGCTGGCAAACCTGAATGAAGTTTTGGGTCAACTCAACACTCTGGCACATTTACATCTTCATCTTGCTGGTCACCCTCTCTGCAGCCCTGATGTCAGTGTCACGAGAGCTGGGACCACTGACTACGCCCCACGGCCCTGAGGTCTAGAACAGTGCCCGGCACATAGTAGGTGTTCAATAAATATTTCTCGAAGGCATGAGTCTAGGGCAGTCCAGGCAGAATCAAGCCTTTGCCTGCTCTTCCCAGACCGAGAGGCAAAGAAGGAGGCGCCTGGTAACGAGGACTTGGCCTTGCTCGGGCTCTAGAGACTGCAGAAAGGACAAAGCTGGCCACCCACCGACCTCTCAGAGCCCCGTGGAGAGCAGGGGTCTGCCACCCGGTGAGTAATTCACCTGCAGTCAGCAGCCCTGGATGCTGCATTGGCAAAAGGCAAACAGCCTGTGGAGCTGTTTCTTATTTGTAAGGGGCTCCAAACCAGGGTTTCCACGCGCCCCTCAAGTCACACGAGTGATGGTCTGCTCTTTCCAACAGTTCCCTGCATATGTCTGCTCGGGGCGCCCGCGCCGGCCCAAATAATCCGGCTGCAGGGAAGCCGTGTCAATCTGCTATTAGAGCACAATCTAACGATGCCCTAAATGACAGCTGCATCTGGGCGTAAGCAGTGCGACATGCTAAACCTCCCCTCGGGGACAGTAACCTGCTTGATGAGAATGGTCACAGTGACGGGGCCCGATAAATCCACATCTGGAACGGGAAAGCATATGATCTAATCTCCTTGCCCGGCACAGCCCTCATGCAGATGGACAGCTCTGAGGGGGAGGGAAGGGGCTGGAAGACCAGGCCACACTGAAATAAAAAGGCCAGCCAACCAAAACTCCTGTCATCTAACACACGCCTGGGGACACGCAGACAAAAACACAGCCGGTTTCTTTCCGTGATCACACCTTCCTCCCTTGCCAGGGTGAGGTCACTCTGACACCTTTCTCGGTGACTCCGGTAGACTGAGGAGGCCCCCTCCCCACCCTGATGACTTAAATTTTGGTGCCCAAACCACGCACCTGCCAGAAGCATGGTGTATCCCCCACACCCTCATCTGCCCACTCCCTTTCTGTTTTTTTTTTTTTTTTTCAGGGGGCTTGGGGGGCTCTCAGTCTACCACCTGGGCTATTATTTATTTGATTTGTTATTTTTCTTTAATGTGGTTTTAAAAATTTTGTTTTCAACCCAAGTGACAATGTAAAATTCTGGATTTGATGTGCTTAGATTTTTTTTTTGGAAGCATATCAGAAGAGGTTTGTAAGTGGTAAAAATCAATGTTTGTCAACCTGTCACATAAGATGATTTTGTGCATGACCTGTGTCATACATAGAAAGGCATGTGGGGAAACGCTGATTTAATGTGCACTTCTAGAGGTCCGGGTCAGGGCAACCACCATCTCTGGGGACTCAGCAGGTGCTGGGGGCTCTCAAGATTCAAAACATGACCCAATTTTGGCCGTTCCTGGGACTTTGGTGGTTCACGTCTACTTTCTGTCCTAGAAATCTATGTCAGTTGAGAGGAGACATACCCTACATGCCCCCTCCCTAAGACAAAATTCCGGAGCCCCCAACTTGGGTGGCATAACAGAGGAGGCATCGGTTTTGATGGATAACTAAGACATATGCTTTCTGATCTTTGTTTTCTTGAGAGGTAAACACAGTATGTGATGTCAGACTCTCCTTGGGAAGGTTGTGGGAGGTGGGACATGGTTAGCCAACCTAGGGTCCTGACTTAAATCAATGTTTAACCATTGCTATTTCTTACCTAGACTATTGTAGAATTTTAATTGAGATAAATATATGCAAAGCCTTTAGTTCAATGCTTGGCATACAGAAAAGATTCAAAACATGTTAGCTTTTAAAAATGTAAATTACAGATGCTCCCAACTATATATAGTGTAGCACAGCGTTCACAAATCGAGCGCCTCTGGTGGGCTGCAGTCCATGGGGTCGCTGAGAGGACACGACTGAGCGACTTCACTTTCACTTTCCTGCATTGGAGAAGGAAATGGCAACCCACTCCAGTGTTCTTGCCTGGAGAATCCCAGGGACGGCGGAGCCTGGTGGGCTGCCGTTCATGGGGTCGCACAGAGTCGGACATGACTGAAGCGACTTAGCAGCAGCAGCAGCAGGACAGGCTCTTGACTGCATGTGTTGGATTTAGGTCTGCTCGGAAGTGGTTAAAAATCTGAATTAATTGCTAACTTTTAAGTTTTATCCGGGAGATTTCACATCAATCCGGATTTTAGGCTTAGCATGAAAATACACAGATCTGGCCTTGATGGGCACACAGGTAGGTGGATCTGAATAGCCAAGGCTGGTTTTAGAAGGGCCCCCCTCCAGTCTGCATGGCCCCCATCAGGTCCACTCCCCTCACCCGCAGTACTGGCCTGGCCCTGCTGCACTGGGTTTGCCCCTCTCCAGGGGATCTTCCTGACCCAGGGATCGAACTTGGGTCTCCCGCATCACAGGTGGATTCTTTACCATCTGACCCTCAAGGGAAGCCCTTGCATCCCTTAGCTGGTTCTATTCCAGCTGAACTGATCAGCTAAGTAAACTCGCAAAGCAACACCGTGGCCTGGAGACCCACAGAAAACAGGCTTTAAGGGAGCATAGAGGGGTGGTGGGTTTGGGTAAAAGCTGGAACAGAGCCTTGCCCTGGACAGGCAGTGGGGCTTGAGCTCAGGCCACAGGTGGGGAAGCACGTGCGTCCTGTAGCAGCCTCCGCCGCTGGTGGCCACCTGCCAGGCTGGAATTTAAGCGACAGCCCTCGACTGGCCCTCAGCTGGCCCTTGAGTGTCCCTGGATCACCACACTGTCACTGGCTCAGATTGTGAGCTGCCAGCTCGTGGCAACACCTGCTGAACGGCCACATCAGGCTGGGCCCCATAAGAGCGATGGCCCCAGAAGCGCTCTGTCCCCAGCAGCGGGGTGAGGGGAAGGCCTGGGAAACAGACAGCAGCAATCAGAGGCCACCTCCGGCCCAGGGACTCCACTGCCTCCTTAGCAGTTACATTCGACCCCCTCCTTCTGTTGGAGCGTTCTCACTGCTGTCAGTTGGCAACAACTGCTGTGCCTGCAACTCAATCCAGAAAAATCCACTGGATTCCTGGGACCCGTTTCTCAGACGAGGTTTCCTCATGGTGGTGGCAGAGGAGGATCAATTCCTGACCCTTGGAGATTGCTAAATAAAATTAAATATTATTCTTGATTTCAGTGATAAAAATCCAAGGCTTAACACTGGTTCTTAACCCCAAAATCAGTTAAAGCAGATGTTGAAGAGGCAGTATTGGAATTTCATTAATGAACACTAGACTGAAGAAAATGAGAAATATCATGCAGTATTTTTTTTTTTCCTGCAAACCAGAGCCAGCAGAAGCTTCTGGGAAAAAATTCCAACTCAGGCTTTCTCAATGGAGGGGAGGTGCCCTGGGGCAGGGCGGGTCATGGGTATAACAATGGTGCTCAGCAATGACTGGCAATTTCCGCTCAGAGGAGCTCCACCCAGAAACGTCCCTCTTGCTAATAATTTTCCAACTTGCTACCCCTGCCAGAGGCCATTGCCTCAATGACACAGCCTCTCCAAGGTGTTCTCCGCATTTTTCAGGGTTGGCTAGAGAGTCAGTCACCCAGCCACCGTCCTGGTGGGTGATGTTGGCGAAGCAGCTGACGTCTGTTTCAAGTCTGAAAACCCATCCCTCCTCCCCCAGTCTCCCATCTCGGTAAACGGCACCACCATCTGCCCAAGAGCTCAGCCAAAAACCTCAGTCATCCTTGATTCTCCTTCCCTCCCCTCCCACTTGTGCTCCATCACCAAGGCGTGCTGACCTTCAAAACAAAACCTGCTCGTTTACCCCCTTCCCTTCAGCAGCACCCCCAATCACCTCCCACCGGGACAACTGGTCTATCAGATTCTGTTCCTGTCCCCCACTTCTTCTCCACCGGCAGCCAGAGCCACTGAAAGCATGAATCATGTGTGCTTGACCTGCTCAGAACATTTCAGTTACTTTCCATTGGCCTGAGAATAAAATCCAGACCTTCCTTGTCTCTTCTCTGCCCTCACCCCTATCCTTCTCTCCTCTCCCTCCCCAGGTCCAGCTGCCCTCCTCCAAGTGCTCAGCAGTTCCTCCTGGTCTGGGATGTTTCTCCCCCAGGCCTCCAGTGAACATCTCCTTCTCAGGGTGCCCATCACTTAACCACACCCACTGCTGGAATTGCTGCCCCTTCCTGGGACCCCCGCTCCTGATCTCTGGTATGGCTGAGACCCCAGGTTGCCCGCCAACATCTGTTTCCCCTTCTTTCTTATTAACAGACCCTGATTTTAATCTTCAACACACCCTGCTAGGAAACTGCATTTCCTAGACTCTCTTGCAGCGGAAGCAGTTCTCCCTTTAACCTTCTGGATCCACCTTCTGCTTAGTTCTCCAGCCCAGGGATCTGACCTGGATGGGCTGTACTGACTAGTGGCTTCATATTCTGGCTTTGGCTGAGTTTGGATGATGGGGGACCCTGGCAGGAGATCAGCAAAAGGAAGCGCTAAGATTAGGGTCTGGATTCCTCCATCTCACTCCCTTGGTGTCAACAGAGGGTAACAACTCCCACTGAGTGGCCCTATGACTCGAGGTTTCCAGGAACCTTTTGCTGCCCTCACCCCCTTGTTCTTGGAGTAGAGACGACCCAACTGTTACTAACTAGCCTCGAGTGCTACCCTATCATTAGTGATTTCTCCACACTTGCTCACACCTTAGCAAAAAGTTAAACCCTCCTTGAAAAATCTAGGTTTGAATGTGTCCTGTATTTCTTGCTGAGATCATGTGACTAATTAAATAAGTTCTGTGTTGTAGGTGATGTCTGGGACGAGTAAAGGGAGCTGACTTGACTTAAAGGTCCATTCTCTTCCTTTCTGCCTCTTCCTCCTTGCTCTCTGGAATATGGCTGTGATGGCTGGAGATCCAGCAGCCGTTCTGAGTCATGAAGGTGACCTTAAAGATGGAAGCCACACCATAAGAATAGTAGGGTACAAAAGTAGAGAAGGAGCCTGGGCCCCTTATAATCTTGAAGGCAGCACGCTGGCCCTGAACGGCCAACTTCCAGACATTTTTATGTGATTAAGAAGCAAAATTCTGTCTTGTTTAAG
This sequence comes from Bos indicus, assembly GCF_029378745.1. NCBI lineage: Eukaryota > Metazoa > Chordata > Mammalia > Artiodactyla > Bovidae > Bos > Bos indicus. The sequence continues at coordinate 76,262,388 of NC_091772.1, forward strand.
CCACTGTTATTTTATATTTTCTTTCACACGCAGCCAAACCTAATCCTGATACACTTAGCTTCCAAAATTTAAGTGATCTCCTAAATGGTGCTGAATTTAAAAAAGATCTTGCAGGAATGTGCTTGGCAAGTTGAACAGCAGGGTGGGTCCAACTAAGTCTCTCTTCCTCCTCAATGACCTGCATCCACATGTTTTTCTAACACCAGTGAGCGGCGGCAGGAATGTCAGGAGCTGGTATCTCGGAGAGGCTGAGTTGGAAGTTACCACCGATCTGGCGTCCGGAATCTGGGCACACTATCCTAGGCTTCCAGCCATTTGGCTCCTGCAGAGCACCCAAGCCTGCAATTTAGAATTGATTTCTGAATATCAGTCTGCAGCAAGGGTGTGGTTTCCTTGTGTTCACAGATGGAAAGAGGCAAACAAGTGCCTGGCCAGAGGCCCTCCAGAGCAGCTTTCTCAAGTCAAGCTCTCCCACAAGACAGCCCTCCAGGCTGCAGGCTTGCCATTTGCAGGATCACCGGCCCATCTGAGCATCTGGAGAGGGTCTCCGACCCAGGAAAGCACGAACCAGCACATGATCTGCATGTAATTCCCACCCCCACCCCCCATTCCTGGCCCATCCAGGCCGGGGCCTCCCCACTTGAACTTCTGACTCTAAAGGCTGACAGCCTTGGACTCTAGAACTGAGCTCTAGATAGCTTTCCCCATCTCTGTAAATAGACAATCCACTCCCCCCCCCACCCAACCCCCACCAGAGGTTCAGGCCAAAACCTTGGAGTTATGCTGGACTCCTCTCCCACTCCACATCAGATCACTAGCACATCTTGTCAGCGCCATCCTCCAACTCTAGGTGGCATCTGGCCACTTTGCCTACTCTGGTCTGAGCTGCCAGGATCTCGTGCTTGGACCACTGCAGTAGACTTCTGATGGGGTCCATCTCCTGCCTGGACTATTGCAGCAGGCCCCTCACTGCTCTGACTGCACCCCTTCAGTCTATTCTCCATAAAGTAGCCAAAAGGTTAAAATTAACACAGAAGTCACATGATGTCAATGTCCTTCCCTAGTGTCCCTGTCACTTAGAAAGTCACAGCCCTCCCCCCGGTGCAAAGACCCTGCCTAAGCCGCTCTCCCACCACCATCCGTAGCCTCTCAGACCTCACCTCTCCCTGGCTCTTTTGCTCATGCTGGTCTCCCACTGTGGCCATCAGCTGCTCTGTGAGCCTGCCTGGACTGCTTCTGCCTCAGGGCCTTTGCACCCACTGCTCTCTGCCTGGAACGCTCTTCCTGGGGGAATCCCCTTGACTCATATTCCCTAACCTTCTTTATCCAGATACCCCCTTCTCAGTGATGCTGCTCAACATAAAAACCACAACTTTCCCTTTCCCCTCCCCTACTTGCTAACTTCCCCTCCTTGCTGACTTCCCCTCCCCTTTTTACTATCTCATATATAATTGGGTTGGCCAAAAAGTTCATTTGGGTTTTTCCATATGGTGTTCTTAAAAACCCAAATGACTTTTCTTTTTTCCAATCCAATACATATTTTACATATCTTTTAAATGAACTCTTAGCCTAGAATGTAAGCTCCCTGAGAGAAGAGGTTCTGCCTATTTCGTTGGCTGCTGGATTTGCTTGGCACACTCCAGGTGCTCAATACACATCTCATGAATGGATGAGTCTGGTCCGCCCTTTGGGTACCTGGCTTGAGAGAGAGCCCTACGAGGGAGCTGTGGGCATCTTCTGGATTTGACAGCACTCCAGCCATTCCGCCCGCTTCTGGCGCCAGCTCTTGACATTCTTTTTTAGGGCATCACCCCTACCTTCCTCTCCCAGTCTTCGTGGCTCATGTGAGGGCTGGCCCCATCCCTGGGGCTCCAGGATATTAAGTCCTCACCAAGAAGGTTAGATTCATAGATCATCTTCCTCCAGATGAGTAAACAGAAGCACAGAGAAGTCAAGTAACTTCCTCAAGGCCACACAGTCAGCAGCAGAATGAGAGTCTGAACCCGGCTGTTTCATTAGAGAGTTCTTATCTTTACGTCTCTATTGGAGTATTTTCATTGAAAGATATTATGAGAGACAAAGGCTTCTTCTGAACGGTGAACATCTGATCTGCAGTTCCTGTAGTCATGAGTGCCACACCCGAAACCAGCAAACTGACGAGGTCTCTGAAGGCACTTGCTCCTACCTGGTGTGGATCCCCAAGAAAATGGGCAGCGAAGCATCAATGCCTGATATTTGCAGCCCGACTGTTTCCATAACCCTCAGACCCAAGAGTTACTGCCAGGTGCTGTCCATATAAGCAAGGCCCCAACATTCAAAACCTGTGATCAGACTCCAGAAAATTTTTCTCTTTTCCAGTCACCATCCTGCTGATTAGGTCAAGGAGAAAGTCTCAGGGAGGGGCTACTTCCTCTTGAACTCCTTTCTCAAAACTGCCCATCACCTTTTATAACAAAGCCATCCTGGCCTCAGCCCCATGGGAGGCAGCATCTTGCCGAAATATAAAAACACTGCTGTTCTTATTAGACTTGGTTTTGCAGTGACCTTTTCCTGCAGGCAGTGAATACTAGTTTTTCATGTACAGTCATAATTAAAGCTTCCTTTTCAAATAATACTTAAGCTTCAAAGAGTAAGTCCAGTTCAAGTAATAGAACAGACGGCTCTGGGATATTGCAAATATTCTCTTGCTCCAGGCAAGGACCGTGTCCAACTCATCTTGGTGTCTCAGAGCCTGTCCCGGCCCTGGAGGCTCACCAAGGGTTTGTCTGGATTGAATTAAACCAGAAACCCAGGCGGATTCCACCGGTTTCAAAGCCTATTTGAAGGACACCATGCAAATGAGACCTTGGCTTCCGTATGTTTCTCCCTGTTCTACTCTCCTGGTGAAGATGGCAGCCAAGACTGTACCGATCTCCAAGAGTCATCCAAACACAGGGACTGTCCCCCAAAATATATGGATAGTGGAGACCACTTTCTGACCAATATGTCCTAGAACCTGGCCCCCTGGCAATGGACACTTCCTAGTGACCACTCAGGGAGGCACGTCAAATGCATGTAGGGAAAAAGGAAAGAAAAAAATCAAGATCCAGCACCCCCCTTGCAATCAGTTCAGAGGCAGGAAGAGCCCCTCTTCTGTGCTGTGTCCCATACCAGATCTCTCATCCAGACCCTAATTAGGATGGACGGCTCTTCTCCGCCCCGGGACTGGAAGAAAGCCTGGAATTATCTTAGTCGAGAAGGCTCCAGCCCCGAGAACTGTCAGAACTGCCGCCTGGATGAGCAGAAAATAGCAGATGATAAATTTTTTAGGACCACCCTCCGCGTGCCAGTTGTTGCTGACTGTGAGATAATGTGCTGGCCTTTTGGGGAGCATGCATTATTGATCTGGGTCTGTCTGGTGGTTTATAAAAAGCACACCCTCCCCCCACCACCACCTTGCCATCATCCCTCACCCCCTGAAAGCAGCACAGCCTCCTCCAAACGCTGCTGGAGGGACTGGCTCCTTCATGGAAGGGAAGACCGATCTGGGCAAGTGGGTGCTAAGGGAGGAAATTGACAGATGTCACTGAGCACGAGGGCTCCAAACCCACTGCATCCACTTCCTGGAATTTATCTTTCAGAAATCCTCGCTCGCCGATGCAAAGATACATGTATAAAAATGTTCTTGAGGACGTTGCTGGCGGTCCAGTGGTTAAGAATCCGGCTTCCAGTGCAGGGGACATGGGTTCGATCCCTGGTCAGCGAACTAAGATCCCACATGCTGGGGGGGCAACGAAGCCTGTGTGCCGCAACTACGAGCCTGTGTGCTCTAGAGCCCACACGCCCCAACTAGAGAGAAGCCCGTGGGGAACCACAAAAGTCCCGCATGCCACGCCTAAGACCTGACACAGCAAATAAATAAGCGAATATTAAAAAAACATTTTCCTTTGACAACAGTATTGGTAACAGTGAAAGCTACTGACAAACACACCCCCAATCTAGAAACCACTCAATAGCCATCCCAAAGATGGGTTAAGTAGAGTTGTGGTTAAGACCATAGGCCCTGGGTTCAAATCTTATTTGGCCACATCCTAGTTGTGTGGCCTTGGACTAGTGACTTAGTTTCTCTAGGCTTCAGTCTCTGCATTCAAAGGAACAGGAGCGATCTAGGCATTTTAAGTTCGCCCTGGTTTTCTGCGCTTTCCTCTCTCCACATCCTCATCATGCCCGAAGCACCTTTCCTTATATCTGCATGTGCTTTGTTTGAGAGTCACAGGTGCAAACCTACAATCGGATTCTGACATGAGACTTAGATCACGCAGCTGCAGCAAAAATTCAGTGCTCCTAAGAGTGGATGTTCAATCATTAGCCTTGGTTCAGGTCAAAAATCTAGGATCCCCTTTTATCCTCAGCCCCCCTCCCATCCACCCATGCACGTCTTCCAGATTCACCGTTCCTGCCCTGGTCCCAGCTCCCATCCTCACCTGCCCCGGTATGGTCCTGTCCTTCTACCAGCACCTAATTTCAACTAACAGCCAGAGGGATCCTACTGGAACCTAAGTCAGGTCACAGCCCTCCCTTGTGTCTATTCCACTACAAATAAACCTCAAAATCATCACCGTGACGACAAGGTCCCACACAACCTGGCCTCATCTCTCGCCACTTACACCCCAGCTCTCACCATTCCAGCTCACAGGCCTTCTTTCTGTCCTGACCCACCGAGCTCATTTCTGTCTTTGCCTTTCCTGTTCTCTCCAGCTGGAGGGATCCTCCCCCAGCCCCTCTCCTCCCAGCACAGTGCACTTAATCAATATCTATTGAATGCATGAATAAGCGTCCGGGGAGTCTTGAATTCTCAAGCATAACTCTGATGAAGACAGCTTGAGGGACCCCACGAGGCATGACCAAGGTGCGCTGAGGTCAGGTGCTGCCTGTGAGTGCTCTTTGCAGAATTCTGCCAGAAACAAAACTCACGGCCCCATGGCCACATTCTATAGGCTCCCCACGGTTATCAAATTTGGCTCATGCTAAATGCTGCTGGGGAGCTGTTCAGTCACTAAGTCGTCTCCAACTCTTTGAGACCAAGTGGACTACAGCATGCCAGGCTCCTCTGTCCTCCACTATCTCCCTGAGTTTGCTCAGATTCATGTCTATTGGGTCAGTGATGCTATCTAACCATCTCATCCTCTGCTGCCCCCTTCTCCTTTTGCCTTCCATCTTTCCCAACATCAGGGTCTTTTCCAGTGAGTCAGCTCTTTGCATCAGGTGGCCAAAGTAGCGGAGCTTCAGCATCAGTCCTTCCAATGAATATTCAGGGTTAATTTCCTTTAGGATTGATTGGTTTGAGAAACAGGTATCCTATGCGTCAAACTGTCAATAAAAGCCTTAGGCTATGATTGCTTCTGGCTGCAAATTGTTTTTGCACCAATCAACTCGCTGAGAAAGATCTATACTTGTGATCATTAATACAAATCATTAAAAAGGAGTGGCTTGGATGCATATAAATCACCTTTTCTTGGTGCTTAAAAGACTGATTTCAAAAAGGGTGTAGATTTGCATTGGGATCATCACCACAATCTTATGTTTGACTGCAAAGGCTTTTCTGGTCAACCTTTAAGTTTGTTGCCCCCGACAATATTGAGTTTCCCTTTGACAGTGGACAGAAGCTAAAAGCCCACCCCTCGCCTGGTCAACTGTGGCGCTCCTCAGCACAACCCCTGGGAGCCTTCACAATCTGGCCCCCTTCCTTCTCTCCAGGGTCATGTTATGACCCTTCCCCAGGCTCTGGCCACATCTGTCTCCTTGGTCCTGCCTCAGGGCCTTTGCACACGCTGTACCCTGTGCTTGGAAGGCTTTGCCCCAGATTTTCACAGTACAAGGTAGTATTGACTACCATGTCTATCATCATCACTGTTAGTAAGAGGGGGAAATCCAATTTATAGGACAAGGAAAACGCACAGGGGCTTGTATGCTGTGTCGTACGGCAGACACACGTGGCTACTGAGCACTGGAAAGGGGGCTGGTCCTGAGCTGTCCTCTAGGTGTACTTGCCAGATTTCAAAAGCAATAAAAAAATATAAACTATGCCAGAAGACTCTTGAGAGTCCCTTGGACTGTAAGGAGATCCAACCAGTCCATTCTGAAGGAGATCAGCCCTGGGATTTCTTTGGAAGGAATGATGCTAAAGCTGAAACTCCAGTACTTTGGCCACCTCATGCGAAGAGTTGACTCATTGGAAAAGACTCTGATGCTGGGAGGGATTGGGGGCAAGAGGAGAAGGGGATGACAGAGGATGAGATGGCTGGATGGCATCACTGACTCAATGGATGTGAGTCTCGGTGAACTCCGGGAATTGGTGATGGACAAGGAGGCCTGGCGTGCTGCGATTCATGGGGTCACAAAGAGTTGGACACGACTGAGCGACTGATCTGATCTGATGCCATTAATGATGTTTTTATATTGATTACATGTTAAGATGACAATAAATTAGATATATTGGGTCTTTAAAAAATTAATTTCCCCAGCTTTTTACTTTTTTTCTAAAAAAAAAAAAGTGTAGCCACTAGGAAATTTAGAATTACTTATGTGATTTGCATTTGTGCCTCACTTGATAGATCTCAAGGGTAGCGCTGTGTGGGGTTTAATGTGGAGAAATGGAAATGGTAAAATCAGTGAATTCGAAGGGGGAGAAGACACAAGTAAAGGAGAAACGGGGCTGACGCTGAGAGACACCCCCAAAGGTGAGCGGGACATGTAAGTGGAATTTGACCCCAGGAGCAGAAGGTCCAGCTGGTTGACTCTGGGGGCCTCACTCCTGGTGGCCTCATGGATGGAGACTTCTCATGTGAGTGAAAATGTGGTGAGAGGTGCCTCATGAAGATGAAGGTGTCCAGCTGGGTGGAGGAGCCCAGGGACTCGCTTAGGAGGGGGAGGGAGGTGGCCAGGAGGGTTTACACAGTGAAGCAAGGACACGACCGGGGGAGCGGGGGGCTGTGTGAGGGATCAGGGAGGGCATCCTGCTGTAAACGAGCGCCATCTCGGCAAGGGCCCTCCTCCTCACCTGCTCTACCTGGACCAGAGGGGAAACAGTTCAGGATGAGAGGCGACCGTCCCCACCCTCCTAAGCCACCACCCCGGAAACTGAGTCAGGTCACTAGCAATAGCGGCCACCCTCCCTTTCCCGAGATGCCACCAAGGAAGGCTGAGCCCGCCCTTCCTTGGGTTAAGACTGGTGCCACCTGTTAAGATGGGCGGAACAGGGGTGCACATTTGCAGGGGTGTGTGCACACACACACGCTGCCCAGGCTGGCTCCCCCTTTTTGTTCAGCATCAGCTCAAGTATCACCTCCTCTGAGAGGCGCCCCCTGATTACTAATCCAAAGTAGAATTCACCGCAAGCCAGAATCCTCTACAGTTACCCCAGAATGTTTCTCCTTTCTTGAAATTACCTTCCGTATGAACTAGCAATGACCTTGATTATCTGTCTCCTGCATTCCATGAGACAAGAGACGATGCCTGCCTCATTCATTACTGAAGTTCCAGGTCCTAGAATGTGGCCTGGAATGTGGTAGGTTCTCAGTAGAAATTGGACAAGTCATCAACTGGTCTTAACATCTCTTTTCCTTAGGACTTTGGAGGAATCTAGAAATGGTTCTCATTAGGAAAACGTTGGAGGCCCCTAACCTTGAGAACCCAGCTATGCATCCCCGTGTGCAGGGCCACCCCTGGGACTCGGTTCAGTCCATTAGATGTGAACTCTGCAGGGTCAACCTGAGCATCTGCTTAAGGGGTCGAGACCCGGCACGGCGAGCCTGGGGGATGCCGCCTGCCAGCAGCTGGGCGCTTACCGAGCTCCACGTCCTGGTCGTCCGTCAGTACCAGGATGATGTTGGGACGAATGTTTCTGCGATCCCTCTGAAACCTGCCTTTCAGGCGGTGGTGGGACAGGAAGGCCGCACTTCCGTCCAGTAGAGAGAAGACTGCTGCAGAGAGCAAGCAAAGCAGGATGCCGGCGGGGGCCATGTTACGTTTCCGCGGATTCCCTTGCTTCTGGAGGGATGCAGGAGTCTGGAGCTGTGCTCCGCGGATTTGTTTCTCTTCCCTCTCTACTCACGGACCTAGAGGAAGAGGAAGCGAGTTAGGCCACAGGTTGCATGATGGTATCTTCGATGGCTTCTGGCAGGGGCGGCGAGAACTTCTTTGATCAGTGATAGCTACAGCGGAGCAAACACCCAATTCGGTTAAAGTTGCAAGAAAAGTTATTTGCAACTGGCTCAGGCTTTCCTGGCTGGCAGGAAAGCCTCCGGACACCACTTCTGCAGACAGCATCCCTCCCCTGGACTCAGCCATCCTCTGGATATGTCTGTGTGAGCCCAGGTCCCAAGTCAGGTAGTCGGCCTGCCTCCCAACCCTCCGACCAACACAAGAGAAATCACTCCACAGTGAAAGGAAAGGAAAAAGCCTGGGAGAGCAGAAATTTCTGGTCATCTCTTCTCTGCCAGCGCCAAGTGCCACAGAGGATGCAGAGATGAGCGGATGCACCCCCAGCTCTCAGGTACGTGTGATTCGGGGAGACAGGTCTGGACCAGCCAGGCTGATCTGTGGGCTAGGCGACTCTGTATTTCAGTCTTAGCTCCATCACTCACCAGCTGGGTCTCCCCATCAACAAGCCAGTAAGGAACCTCAGTTTCCCCATGAATAAAACGGGGATATATGACTGTTGAAGAACTCAACCCAAGGTGGGGGGTGTTCACAAAGGTCCCCTGTCAGTAGGTCCTGTGATGGGGTAAGATGTCCATATTGGTTTTAAGTTGCAAAACAAAATGACAGCAGAGAAAGCTGAGAGCTCAACAGCGGAGGGAAGAGAAGCGTCAAGTCCCCTGTGACCCTGGTCAGCCCCTTGACTCAGGACAGATGGGGTCACCAGCAAAGGGCGGGAGAAGGAAGGCGGGGTGGCTAACCTGGTCTCAGGCAGGTCTCAGGTCTCGCTCTGCTCTTTGCTCTCTGCAGTCTTTTTTTTTTTTTTTTTTTTTACTTCTTGAGGAAATGAGCCTTCAACTCCTGTCCAGATATAGACCTTTTGGTCTCATCTATTTAAAACGAGGGAAAGAGCGAACAAGCAGACGTGTTGGGAGGAAACCAAGCTTGTCGGCCTGAGTCACCGTCCCCATGACCTTGAAGGACTCCTTCTGCCCCTGCTGTCACTGGGAACCCTGCCTCGCCCCAAGCCAGAGCTCAGGGAACTCATCGAGGACGCCAGGGTCCTCAGCAGGGGGTGTGTGGTCTGTGTGACCCCACCTGGGGATGGCACCAGCTGCCTATGAGGAATCCCACTTCCTCCCCAACCTGCTGTTCCCACCTCCATCCTCTCAGAGGCAGCCAGCAGGGTCTTCCTAAAATTCAGATCCAAACATGCAACTCACAAGGCCTGGGTAAGGCGAGACCAGGGAGGTTCTCAGGCTCCAGGTCTGAAGGGGCTCTCACTCTAGGTGAGCAGGTGTAAGATGATCAGCTAACCTTAGTCCCAGCCCTGTCACTCACCCATTCAGACCCTCCCCTGGCTTCTCAGGGCTCAAGGTACAATATGCAAACTCCCAACAAGCCTTATGGGGTTGGGGCAGTGGGGGGCGTCCAGCCCTGCCCACCTCTCCCCCTTCCTCCCAATTGCTCTCAGACGCATGGCTTTTTTCTGTCACTCAGACAAGACTTTGCCTTCCAATGTGGGGGCTGCAGGTTCAATTGCTGGTCTGCGAGCTAAGATCCCACATGCATCCCGGCCAAAAAACCAAAACATAAAACAGAAGCAATATTTGTAACAAATTCAGTAAAGACTTTAAAAATGGTCCACATCAAAAGAATCCTTTAAAAAAAAAAAAGGCATAAGCACAGTATTTAGAAAAAGAAAACTTTCTACCCAAGGATAAATAAAACAGCCGCATCCCTTCCCTGTAGAACTAACCACACAAAGTCAAAGAGAGCAGAAATCGGGCTGCCCCATCTAACAGCTTCTGGTTCACATTTAATGCTCTAAGCTGAGCCCTGGGCTGGCGGCTCCCACATCTGCACTGTCTCTGCGGGAAATTAGCAGGTGTTGAAAGGCGACAAAGCACATTAGCACCATCGGGAGACTTTCTGCTGGAGGTAATGGGAGGCTTGAGAGGGTTCAAAGGAGACACGCGGAAGATTCTAGTGGTCCTTGAATTACCCCGGATCATGGGAGGGGGTCCTCGAATCATGTTATCAGTCCATGTCCCACCCCCTTTCAGGAAACAAAGAAGACTGCTTTGTGCTTTGCACTTGAAATGTGCTCTTGACTGGTACCCCAGTTGGGCCACTAAAATGGACATTCACAAAGCAAGCAGGGAAGCCTGGCGCGCTGCAGTCCATGGGATCGCGAAGAGTCAGACACGACTTGATGACTGAACAACAGCGAAAGCAAGCAACCCAATCACAAAATGGGCACAAGACCTATATAGACATTTCTCCAAAGAAGACATACAGATGGCCAAGAGGCACATCAAAGGGTGCGTCGAGTCGCTAATTATCAGAGAAATGCAAATCAAAACTACAATGAGGTATCACTTCATGCTTTTCAGAACGGCCATCATCAAAAATCTACAAAAATTAAATGCTGGAGAGGGCATGGAAAAAAGGGAACCCTCCTGCACTGTTGGTGGGGATGTAATGTTGCACCACTGTGGAAACAGTATGGAAGTTCCTTAAAACCTTAAAAAAGAGTTACCATATGATCCAGCAATCCTGCTCCAGGACATACACTTGGACAAAACTATAATTTAAAAAGATACACGCATTCTATGTTCATAGCATCACTGTTCACAATAGCCAAGACATGGGAACCACCTAAATGTCCATCGACAAATGAATGGATAAAAAAGATGTGGGATATATTATACCATGCAATACTACTCAGTCACAAAAGAGGAGGAAGTAATGCCACTTGCAGCAGCAAGGATGAACCTAAAGACTGTCACACTGAGTGAAGCAAGTCAGAGAAAGATGATGATCATTTGGTATCACTTAACGTGGAATGTAGAAAACTGATACAAATGACCTTATTTACAAAACAGAAGCAGAGTCACAGACATAGAAAACAAACTTATGGTTACCCAAGGGGAAATGGGAGGGGTTAGGGACACATTAGGGGTGTGGAATTAACAGATACACACCGCTATACATGAAATAAACAACAAGGGTTTACTCTATAGAACAGGGAACTATATTCAGGATCTTGTTACAACCTATAGTGGAAAAGAATCTGAAGCTGTACACCTGAAACTAACACAATATTATAAATCAACTACAGTTAAATTTAAAAAATGCACATTTATGTTCCTTCAGATGGACAATGAATGATAATAGGGAGAGAATTTCTAAGGGAAGCCCTACAAACAGCAACTCTCATTTTACGCATATCAACTTGTTTAATAAGCATATATGCCCATCAGTATTATACCCATTTTATGGATGAACAAGCTGAGGCACAGAGAATTATGATGAAAACACTCTCCCATGATCGTATGGCCAAACAAGGGGGCAGAGATGGGGTTCAAACCCAGTCTGGCTGGAGTCAGCAGCTCAACAAGAACCTCCTGGAAGTAGATTTCTGGGTAACTTTCTAAAGGTCTCCCAACCTCAGTTTCCTCACTTGCCTCTGAAGCAGCAGGAGGCCAGGTGCCCTTGGAGGGTCTTTTTGGCTCTGGGCCTGTGATACGGAGGAACAGGGGGCCTGGACCAGACGGGGGGTGGAGCTGGGGGATACGGTTGGCTGGACTCTTCCTGGGACCCTTAGGCTGTTCCTCTCTGCTCCCGGGCAGCTCTAACCTTCCAGCCAGGATGCTGATCCTCTGGATGGGAGTCAAAACTCCACGACCAGAGATCAGAGAATAACAGGAGCTAATTACTTCATCAGCTCAAGTCATCAGTAGGTCGATTTTTGATGAATTCCCCCAGCTCCCACTTCCCCTGGCCTGGGGCCAGCCCCTCTCTGGATGCTGGAGAAATCAATTAAAATGACGCAAGGGATTCTGCCTCCATTTTTCTCCTTCTTAGTAAAGATTCAGAGAAGCTGAAGTGAGAGCATATCTGGTGAATCTGCGCAACCCTAGCTGAGTGACACTTTGTCCATCCCTCGGACCCTTCTGCTTATTCCCACCAGCTGGGTTCCCTTCCTGCTCTTTGTCCTGTGTCTTCCTCACAGAACTTGGCAAAGCCAAATCGGCCCAAGAAGACATCACTGGAAAAGCCGAATGCCCTGAGTGTTCAGAAACAGCACTCCTGCTTCTGGATTTATCTGATTTGCAGAGAGGAGCAGGTCTCAGTATCATAGCTTTGGGCCCTCATGCGGGCCTGTCCGGGAAGACCCACATGGCTATTTTCCTCTGAGGATCCCCAAACTCAACAAGAATGGCTGAGAGGAGTTCGGGAGCAGTCGGGCAGCCCAGGGAGAGGCAGCGGGAGAGGAAGAAGCAGGCAGAAGTGGAAGCAGGAGTTGATGGGACAGGAGGTGAGAAGAAAGGAGACTGGGATGTGGAGATCCCCAGAGCCCCTGGCTCAGACCTGGGTCCCGCCTACGTGGTCCAGAGAGCCAGACCGCGTATGTCTCCCTTCACTCACTCTACAAATAAGTATTTAGGGTTACGTGGTAGGGTAACCCTGTCTGGGTTATGACAGCCTCATTTGTTTCCCTGCTTCCACACTCAGCTCCTTCTATCAAGCAGGCAGAAGGATCCTGTTAAAGACAAAATTTGCCTTCTTCCACAGCAGAGCCCTCCAGGGCTCCCATCTCATGCCAAATAAAACTCCCAAGCTCTTCAAAAGGCCTAGAAGACCCTGTGCCTTCTGTCCATCCCCTTCGGACCTCATCACCTCCCCCCCCCACCCTTGCCCACTTGGCTCTGGTCACTTGGCACCTGTGCTGCTCCTTGCCCAAGCCAGGCATGTCCCCACCCCAGGGCCTTTGAATGTGCTGTCCTCGCTGCCCAGAGCCTTCATTCAGATCTCTTCATTGCCTAAGCCAGGCATGTCCCCACCCCAGGGCCTTTGAATGTGCTGTCCTCGCTGCCCAGAGCCTTCATTCAGATCTCTTCATGGCCCTTTCCTCACCTCCTTCAGGTCTTTGCTCAAATTTCACCTCTACAGGTTAAAACAGAAAGCTCTTCCCTCCCTAGGAGCGCCTACCACCTCTGACAGCTACATATTTTACTTATTTTTTTGTCAGTCTCCCCCACAAGAATGTCAGTTCTTTGATGGTATGGATTCTGGTCAGCTTTGTTCACATCTGTACCATTAGTCACTCAGTCGTGTCTGACTCTATGACCCCATGAACTATAGCCTGCCAGGCTCCTTTGTCCATGGAATTCTCCAGGCAAAAACACTGGAGTGGATAGCCATTCCCTTCTCCAAGGAATCATCCCAACCCAGGGATTGAACTCAGGCCTCCTGCATTGCAGTCAGATTCTTTACCATCTGAGCCACCAGGGAAACTCAGGTGGGGGCATTGATCACTCCCTTTTTCTGCTTATGTGCAGTTTGAACATAGGCTAGACCATGTGACCCAAGTGGAGCCAGTCAGCACATTCCATCTCTTTAGTTCCAATGATTGGCCCAGAGACACACACGTGATCCAAGCCTGGCCAATGAGAGAGAAGTAGGAAACAGCAGGGTGGATACCGAGAGCTGGAAAGGGGTAAGCCCAGCCCAGCTACCAACTGGAGCCTGAGAGAGGATGCTGGTGTTGGTGGGCTAAACCAAGTAGCACCTTGGAGCCAGTTACAGGTTCAAACAAGTGCCCTTTGTTGCTTAAGCTGATCTGAATTGGGGCTGTCATTTGCAACAGGAAATGCCCAGATCAACACAGTAAATCCCTAAAAGAATAATGAGGAAAAATGAGGAAGAATTACAATTAAATTTTAATTATTTCATTCTGCTTATTGCAGAACTCGGCCAATACTAAACACTTTTCCTGTGTTAACTCAGGACACCTTTCAACAACGCTGCTGCTAAGTCACTTCAGTCATGTTTGACTCTGTGGGACCCCATAGACGGCAGCCCACCAGGCTCCCCCGTCCCTGGGATTCTCCAGGCAAGAACACTGGAGTGGGTTGCCATTTCCTTCTCCAATGCGTGAAAGTGAAAAGTGAAGGTGAAGCTACTCAGTCATGTCCGACTCTTCACGACCCCATGGACTGCAGCCTACCAGGCTCCTCCGTCCATGGGATTTTCAGGCCAGAGTACTGGAATGGGGTGCCATTGCCTTATCCATCAACAACGTTAGGATGCTCCAATTGTGGGTGAGGAAGCTGAGGGCATGGAGAGGTTCGAGAACTTTTCCAAGGTCGTGCTGCTTGGATGCTGAATATTATCCCTTGACTGACCCCCTCCCCGTCTCCTGTCCTCTCTTCCCTGTGCCCCAGGAGGTTCACTCGGCTGGAGCACGTCAATGAGCTCTGTGCTAAAGGAAATGCTGCCCAGAGAAGGGAGGATGGGAGGAGAGAAAGGCCTGGGTAATTTCCAGTTATCTTCCCTGTCCAGTTGCTATGAACGGAGCATATCCCTCATTACTCTACTGAAGGCCACGGCTCCTGTGGGTGGCCCTTGCCAGGTTCCAGCGAATGCCCCCCACTGTCCCCTAGCCCCAGAGATCTGTATTATTCATTTTACATCTCTGTGGGAGGCACCATCTATTTCCTGCAGGGCACCTGTGCTGATAAAGCAAGCAGATAGTGTGCCCGAGATTTACACCCAGATAGCCTGACCCTAGAGTCCTCTCTTGACTCCTCCGTTTACTTGGAAACTGACATATGATACTAGAAGCTGAGGTTAAGTGTGTTGTAGAAACAGGAAGAGAAAGAGGGAACTGCTGATCTGTGGGCAGGCAGGGATGGCTGCATGGAGTCCTTACAGAGAAATGTTTGAGAAGCCTAAGAGGGACAAAGTTCTGAAAAATCCACAGGATTTGGGTGGACTGTGAAGAAGGCACAGAGGACAGAGTGCCTCAGGCTGGGGAAATAGCTTCAGCAAGTAGCAGGCAGTGTGGGAGGGGTGAGATGTGTGGTCCCAAGCCTTCCAAGCCTAGAAACTGTCTAGACAGAGGCTGACACACACACATCTGGTAGACCCTGCACTCCCCCGGTATCTACCTTTTCTGGGGAGAGGAAGCTTGGCCATCCTTCTCTCCTCTCCAGGGCTGTCAAAGAAAGGACAGGAGCTCCTGCAATCTACAGTCCACAGACTCTCTGTCTCCCTGAGCCAAGTCCAAGGGTCAGGTGGCTCTCTGTAACTGTCCTTGGAATTTCAGCAGGAGGCAGAGAACCAAACCCACAGGACAGGAAATAGAAGGGTCCTTAGAGGATGGAGGGAAAGATCAGGTTTCAAGACAAGAATTCAGGATCTGGAAAGGAAGTTAGGGCGTAAAGAGAACAGCCCAAGAACCCAGTTGCCTGCAGAACTATTCAGGTATCAAGAGACTCTCGAACGCCTGCTCTGTCCCGGGCATAGTTCTTGGCACTGCATATAAAACAGTGGGAAAAAAAGTATCTGCCCTCATGGAGCTGACATTCTAAGGAGTCAACATATCAGAAGCTGGAGTCGAAAGAGTCCAGCGAATGGTGAAAAGTGTCAGAAAACATGATCGGAAATAATGATCAACCACAGGTACTCTTAGAATGGGGTCATGGATTATAGAGCAAGCTCAGAGAAAGTTTAAAAATGATATACTTGAAGTCTTGAGAAGCTGAGCATCAAAGTGTTTTGCATACCACCATATAATTCACACTCAAATATCTGAGCAGAGCCCTTATCAGACCTGAGCCCATCCGAGCCTTCTGAAGGCCCTGCCTCAGTGACCAGCCCAAGAGAGTCATCCAGGCGCTTCGGTGTGACTATGAAGAGGTACCTCTTATTTCCAGCTGGCTACCTTGGTCCACGTCGGTCCACCACAAGGATGAGGGAAGTGATGCCGTCTCGCCTCATGCAGAGTGGGATGAAGGCACCACGCAGAAGAAAACACAGCTTCGAAACAGAACGTTCTTGGGTTTTGCCAACATTTGAGACCGTGGATCTGGCCAAGCCCAAAGGAGGAAGATCCACCTCCGGGGTCTTTGTTTCAGGCACCCAGGGATTCTGCTATGTCCTGCAACGGCTTTGAGGTCTCTTCTTTCTTTTAGGGTCACTTTCTCACATTTCGACTCTCTAAGGACATGAATCAAATTCTCTTGTTCTCCTAGGTCACTCAGAATTGCTTTCTTGGTCACTTGCAACCGAATGAGCCCAACCGGTAGAGCAGGCTGGGGGCAGAGAGTTGACTCAGGTGGCTTCCCAGCACCATCTGCCTCCATGTACAGACGCCCGATGACACAGCCACTAGCCCCTGGCCTGGGCCCCGCTATGCCTTATCACAGGCAGACCTTCCTTCTTATTTGCTGACGAGAGGAAGGTGGTGCAGAAAAGGGGAAGAAATGTGAGCGTGGGAGTCCTGAATTCTGGTTCTGATCCGCCCCAGTTTCCTCGCCTGCCAAGAAAAACAGACTGTTCCCCGGGCGCGGCCTGGGACTCAGGACCGGTGGAGCCTGAAGCAGGCAGGGAGGTCCTCCTCCCCTCCCTCCCTGCAGAGGCCTCCCTCTCTGACTCCTGGCCTCATCCAAGGTCTGTTCTCTTCAGAGCACCCCTCACCGTGTCTGATTCCTCAGTGCACTCTTCTGCTCGAGTTTGTATCTTGCAGGGAGTTGTTTTCCCCACCAGAAGCTCTGCACGGGTAGGGGCTGTCTCTTTCTCACTCCATAGCTTCAGCCCCTGGCTCAGCCCCCTGGGCGCTAGTTCTTCAGGTTAACAAATATTTACTGAGCACCTACTCTGCACCGTAAATTAGGCTGAGAGCCGAACAACTGTTGCTTTCAAATTGTGGTGCTGGAGAAGACTCTTGAGAGTCCCTTGGACTGCAAGGAGATCCAACCAGTCCATCCTAAAAGAGATCAGTCCTGGGTCTGGACTGATGGGTTCACTGGAAGGACTGATGCTGAAGCTCCAATACTTTGGCCACCTGATGCAAAGAGCCGACTCATTGGAAAAGACCCTGATGCTGGGAAAGATTGAAGGTGGGAGAAGGGGCAACAGAGGATGAGATGGTTGGATGGCATCACCAAATCAATGACCATGAACTTGGGCAAACTCCAGTAGTTGGTGATGGACAGGGAGGCCTAGAGTGTTGCTGTCCACGGGGTCTCAAAGAGTCGGACATGACTGAGTGACTGAACAACTATGCATCAGGCCCTGTTCTGTGTGCTGAGGAGCCAGAAATGAATACTCTGACGTGGATCAGACACCAAAATAAAAGACAAGCACACGAGGTGATGAGTCCTAAGGGGAGGGAGTGGAAGTGCTGGTGTGGGGAGCTTGCATCGTTAAATAGGAGAGTGGCAAGGCCTGAGAGGACACTTGGGCAGAGTCCTCCAAGAGGTGAAGGAAAGTGCCTTGTGGATATTCGGGAGAACAGTGTTCCAGGCGCAGAGACAAATGCAAGGGTCCTGAGGTAGGAATGTGGCTGGGGTGTTGAGGAACATGATGGGGGCAAGTATGGTTGGGGTGGAGCTGAGTGAGGGGGGACCTGGAACAGTCTAGCCCAGGACTGCTGTGCTTGGATGTAGGTTTTACCAGCATCCTTCTGGCTGTGTGTGGAGAGCAGATAATAGGAGCGAGGGTGGACACACCAAGGCCAGTGAGACAATGGCCATGGACCATGTCTGGACTGGGGTAGGAGCAGCGAAAGGGTGAGAAGGGAGATTCTAAATATTGCTGGATGGATGAGTGAATGGCTGACTGAACAGAGGAAAGACCGGCACAGGCCAAGTGATCCAGTGACTACTTCTGTGCAACAATTTACCTCCAAGCATCGCAGTGGAAATCTTTTTTTTTTTTTTAATGCTCAGGGACTTGGGTTCAGGAATTCTAGCAGGACACAGCAGAAAGGGCTGGTCTCTGCTTTATTGTGCCTGAGGCCACAGCTGGAAAGACTCAAAAGCTGGGGACCTGAATCCTCAGCTTGGTGGCTGTGGGCTGGAGCCTCGGGCCAGGGGTGGGAGGGGCTTCTATGTGTGGCCTGGGCTTCACAGCATGGCAGCCCCAGGCTGGTGACTGATTTCTTCTGCAGCTTAGGGCACCAAAAGTGAGCATCCCACCAGCCCGGGTGGGACTTCTCTTTAAAATTTATTTGGCTGTACTGGGTCTTAATTGCAGCATGTGGGATCTAGTACCCCAACCAGGGATCGAACCTAGGTCCCCTGCCTTGGGAGCTTGAAGTCTTAACCACTGGTCCACGAGGTAAGTCCTGACCTCATGTCTTCTGACCGAACCTCACTTTTCTGCTGTCCTCAGCATTACTCCCACCATTCTACTGGTCACCAGTGATACGTGAGCCTGGCCAGATTCATGTAGGGGACATGGGGCATGGCCCACCTCCAGACAGAGGAATGAGAAGCCCACACTGGAGGTGCACCCATGGGGGTTACCTTGTGGGCCCGAGGAAACACAGGAGGCCCTGCCAAGTCACGGAGGCCCGGGCACGGCAGGGGGTGGCAGCCTCCCCCCTGCACACGTCACCCTTCTAGGAAGTGAAACGGCGTCTGAGTCAGATTCCATCTGTCTGCACCTGCCAAGCTTTGGAGTTTGTGCCCACGCCCATATCAAAGATCCCCGAGCCCCAGGAAGTCCTGGGGTGACCGGAAGGTTCCCCCAACCCCT
This sequence comes from Bos indicus, assembly GCF_029378745.1. Taxonomy (NCBI): domain Eukaryota; kingdom Metazoa; phylum Chordata; class Mammalia; order Artiodactyla; family Bovidae; genus Bos; species Bos indicus. Next base: position 76,281,120 of record NC_091772.1, read on the forward strand.
CTCCTCTTTTGTGAACGACCCAAAGGGGTTAGATCAATGGGGCCTGTGCTCAGCTGATTCTGAAAGGAGCAGAAGAGGCAGAAAGTGAGCTGCCCCAGGCGTGAACGCATGGTAACTGCCTCTCCTCCTGTGCCACTTCAGAGAACAGAGGTGCCCCAGTTAGATCTGCATTGAAAACATTGACTTATTCCTGCTTTTTAAAAAGTCCCTTCTTTGTAAGTAGAAAGGAAGCCACCTCCTCAACACAGGAACCCAAACAGAAGTGGGTGATCTGATTTTGGGGAACTGGTCCTCACTTCCCCGGGTCCTTTCCTCCTGCTGACATGAGCCGTGACCCTCTGCTCAGGGTCACCGTCCACTGGGAGGCTGCCCAGGCCACGAAGCTGTCAGCCCTGGTCACATGGGTGGGGCTGCTGGCTTGTCCTGGTGGGAGACTTCAGCTAGGGGCTGCTGGGCTGGGTTTGGGAGGGATGTTAAGACAGCCTGGCTGGGCAGGAGAGCTGCAAACAGCTTCTCACCTTTCAGAACTCGGCCCAAGGGCACGTTGCTTCTCCCAGAATTGACCGCTAGGGTTTGATAGGCAGCTGCCAGGAACGTTCTGGGAAGATGGGCAGGGGCTTCTGGTGTGGAGCTAATGGTCCGCTCAGCTCCCGAAAGGGCGACCTGATTGACCTTGACCCCAGCACCCCACACGTCAGGGTCTCGGAAGCTCTGCTCGTCACCTGCACTCACGTTTGTGCAGGATAGTTTTCTGTTCGCCCCCTTTCTTATTTCAGTAAACGCAGTTACAGAGGCAGTGTTCTCCCTCCGCGGGGAATGAGCGCCACCTGCCCTAAACCGGGGTCTTTCGACTTGGGCACTGCTGCCTTTGGGGCTGCGTCATCCTCTGCAGCGGCTGCACATTGCAGGGCGTTGAGCAGCGTCCCTGGCCGCCACCTGTTAGACGCAAGAGGCACCCACCCCCAATGGTGGCGTAAAAAATGTCTCCAGATATTGCCTAATGTCCCCTGGTAGGGGGCAAAATCGCCCCCAGGTGAGAACCCCAGCCATAAACGGACAGCAGCACAGAGAAACAAATACAGTGACATTACGGTTAAATTCCTGCTTGCCAAGGACACTGGACATTTTCTTGCAAGCGAAGCAGGACTCCTTGATGACTCAGAGGTTAATGGCCGGGGCAGGGACTCCTAAGATGAGGACCCCTGGGTCCCGCCCACCAGGAGCCAAGACTCAATCCACTCAGTGGGACCAGGTGGGCTGGAGGCGGGTGGGCTGGCTCACAGGAAGTTTGATGTCGTAATGGTGCCCTGTGGAGACACACCCACGTGCCGTGGCCTTTGTCTAAAGTGAGGACACAAACCCAAATGCCTGCAGGGCCCAGGCAAGAGCCGGGAGTGAGTGACAAGGGTTTAGGGTCACAGGGAGGGGTGGAGAGTGCCCTGCTGGAGGTGCCGTTCGCGGAATCAAAACAGTCACTACATTTTAAACACTGAGCAGGCCAAACAGAGCTCCCCTGGAGCTTGCCTGGGGGCCCATTTGCAGCCCTTCAAAGCTGTGTGGTCTTTTCTGTGCACCTACTCTGTGCCAGTGCTGTGTGGAATGCTGGGAAACAGCAGGCCAGGCCCCTGTCTTGAAGGAGCTGACATTCTGGTGGTGGAGACAGATTTAATGAATGAAGATGAATCCCAGATGATCTTAAGAGCCTTGTAAGGAGCTGTCAGGATGACAAGATAGGGGAAATCAGGGGAAGCCTCTGGGAGGTAGTGTCTGAGCTGACACCAGAGGTGGGGTAGAGAGTCAGTCGTGGACACAATGCTTTCTAAGCAAGGGAAAGGCCCTGTGGTAGGAACGAGCAGGGTCCGTGTGAAGATCAGAGCAAAGACCAGAATGGCAGGAGCAGGAGTGGCCGCCTGGTATAGGTGAGGCTGCTCGTTACCTGCCCTCAGCCCACGCTTTCCTGGTAGGCCACGCCTGCCACCCTTCCTGGGTGTTTAGGGGAAACAGGAATCAGATACAGTTCTTCCCACCTCTGTTCTTTGTTCTTTTGTCTTGGCTGTAGACAAAAGCTTCCCTGGCAGCGAGCTACAGACTTATTTCTGCAAAAGGCCTTTGGCCAAAAGCAATAAAGTCGGACCTCAACAGAGTCATTATTCACGCCTAATTGTGGGCTGGTTCTCGGTGTAGACAGCCATGGCCAGGGCTGGCGATTCCAGTCCCACCCCCTCCCATGTGTTAACCCCACCCGTTCTCCGCACTGTTTACCCCCACAGACACTGTATTTAGGTTTTCAGAGATTGTAGTTTTTTGTATACACATTAAAGAGGTGAAAGGCTATTTTGACTGCCTGGTATTTATAATCCAGTTATTTCTCCCCTTTCACCCAATCTGCAGCCATGTGTACCCTGCTCACTCATCACGCCCTGCTATTAGCAGATGCGTGTCTCATTAGCTCACCTTGGAAACAGCCTGAAGCTTACAATCATTTGAGAAGCTTGTACTCACAGGCGGGGGAGGGCGTCTAAAGCAACTTTTACCAAATAACCCGCTAAATTTAGAGATGGAAGTCAGGGAGAATGTCGAATGACAGATCTGTTCCCAACCCTGGCGTGCTGTGCTGTCTAATTAGCAGCAGCTGGAAATAGCCTGCCACCGGGGAGGAGCGCCTGGGTCAGAGGTGTTCTGGGAGCTGGATCGGTCTCTGGGGGACTCACCGGGTGTCACAAGGTTACTGGGTATCCAGGTGCACAGTGGCTGGAAGAAGGGGAGTGGGGTCCGGGCTCCCGGTGTCCATGGTGGGGAGGCAAGAGCCCACCCACTGGGCTGGCTGGTCCGTCACCACCGAGCATGCTCTCCTTTCGAAGGGCCAGCTTCAATCAGCCCCATCTTTGGAGTGAAGATGCTGAGCATGGCCAGGATTCTGGGAGCTAGCTTTGGCCCACATAATGAAGGTGGGGCTCCCAAACCCCTAGCAGTGCCTGAAATACGGTGTCCCTGCCTGGAACAGCATCATGCAGACTTGGGCACACACTTATACCAGACTTGAAAAATATTCATCCATCCATCCTCCATCCGTTCATTCTACACTGCTGACTGCTCATCTTGGGGCAGAGCCCCTTATTCAGGGGCTGTGCAAAGGTTTCTAACTCCTCCTTTCTGGCCAGCATCTGGTCCCCTTCTCTTGACAACAGCACCCCAATTTCCTTTGGAGGATTCTCTCTCTCTCCTGCTAAGATGCCCCACCCTCTCCTGCCATGTCACCAAAGGGTGACCACATGACCAAAGCTGTCCAGTCAGACTCTCTTAATGGGCCCCTGACCCTCAAATGGAACGTTAAGAACAGAAAAAGCAGGGGGGCATTTATCTCCTTGGAACCCCTCCTCCACGAGGCTGCCAGCCACTCCTGCCCCTAGACCCCTAGAACTTCTGAAGCAGAAGCCTTAAGAAGGCCTGGCAGCTTTTATATGTGTGCTCTTAGATATCAGGCTATCCTGAGACACTACACTGTGAGGAGGTACACGCAGCCATGGGGAAAGACCACGTGGAGGAGCATGGAGCACTTCAGCTGATGGCCCCACGTGAGCACCGTTTCTGGACCAACAGTCGCTGGCAGCCATTCGGGTGGAGCCATTTTGGACCTTCCAGCTGGCATCACTCAAATCGAGAACCACCTGGCAACCCATAATCTTGTTAGAAATAATCATTGCTTTAAGCCACTGAGCTGGGAGTGATCTGTTACACAGCAGACGCACAGCTAAAGGACCTGGAATGACACTGATGAGAGCCTGTTCCTGAGACTGGAAGGTTTCCTACGGTGAGTCGAGATGTTCGGTCTCCTGGGGCCAGTGGCTTTACTCAGAAGAACACTTAGGGAGAACATCATTCATTCATTCTTTCAATCAGTTTCAAACAACTGGTACACTGCTATAAAGACAGACAAGTCGAGCTCCTTTTTCCTGTGGGGGCATCACATCCTCTGCCTCAGTTTCCTCAACTTTGAAATGGAGATAACAGGCCCTGGTTAAAAGGATTGTCATGATGATTAAAGGCTTCCCTGGTGACTCAGACAGTAAAGAATCCGCCTGCAATGCAGGAGACCCAGGTTCAATCCCTGGGTCAGGAAGATCCCCTGGAGAAGGGAATGATAACCCACTCCAGTATGCTTGCCTGGAGAATCCCATGGACAGAGGAGTCTGGCGGGCTACAGTCCATGGGGTTGCAAAAGAGTCAGACATGACTGAGCAACGAACACTTTCCTGATGATTAAACGCCTGGCAACAAGCACCCCATAGATACTAGATTTAAATGAAGTTGTAACGTATTGCCCCTAGAAGGGTGGCCGTTTGGTGTGAACAAAGTGTAGCAACAAAAGACGAACACCAACGCTCATGTGGGCCAGGGAGGTCATGGAACTGAGTGACACGGGCACGGTGTAAGGAAAACCTGAACCCCACGTCTCTTTCTTTCCAGCTCTCACTTCAGCACTTTTGACAGAGGCATCAGCACGCAGAGGCCACTATGTTTGGGGGTCATGCACTTAGATGGGTGTGGAGTGAGACGGAAGTGGAGGCCAGGCAGTGCAGAGCCAAGTAGACTTTACTGTGGGGGCAGCGGGCCCCTGGACGGAGGGTTGTTTTGAGGAGCTGCCAGCCCCCACAAACCCTATTGTGACTTTGCAGAAATGCACTCCATCAAGGCACTTACTCTCCTACTTCAGGAGCCCTCCAACTTCAGCTGTATGTTGGGGCAGGGCAGGGGGAGCGAACGTGATACAGCTCATCAGCTCAGAAGTCATAGAATCAAGCCCTGAGCCCACTTATGCCTTCAGCCTGCTGCCGCCTCGCTAAGCTGGATGGTCCTCAGCGGTAGGAGGGAGACCAATGGCCTTTCTCATAAGCAGAGTGGCTCAAAGGACCACACAGGACGCTAGGTGTAAAAGCACTTCAAAGCTAAAAAGAACTGATGCAGCGATGATGGAAAGCAGTGTAGAGGTTCCTCAGAAAATTAAAAATAGAACTGCCACATGATCCAGCAATTCCACTTCTGGGTATTTATCCTAAGGAAATGAAATCCCTCAAAAACCTATCTGTACACCCCATGCTCAGTGAAGCATTACTTACAACAGGCAAGATATGGAAACAATCAAAGAGTCCATCGACGGGTGAGTGGACAAAGGAAATGTGGTATAGCCTACAGTGGATTATTCGGCCATAAAAACGAAGAACTTCTGTCACTGGTGACAGCACAGATGGACCTTAAGGCATTATACTAAGTGAGATAAGTCAGAGAAGGACAAATACTGCGTGATCTCACGTGTAAGTGAAATCTAAAAAAGCAAACCCGTAACTGAGCTCACAGATAGAGAGCATATTGGCGGCTGCAAAAGTGAGGGGTGAAGGATAAGCGAAATGGGTGAAGGCGGTCAAAGGCACAGACTTCCACATATAAAATAAGTAAGTCTCATGCATGTGAGTTACAGCGTGGGACTATAATTAACAAGCTGTATTGTATGCTTGAAAGTTGCTAACAGAGTAGATCTGACAAGCTCTTATCATAGAAAACAAAACAAAACTAAGTATGTGTGGAATGGATGTTAAAACTTACTGGGGTAATCATTTTGCAATGTGTACATATATCAAATCATTATGTGTATACATCTAAAATGAACACAGTGTTACATGTCAATTATATCTCAACTCAAAAAAGCTAAAAAGGATCTACAAATAAAAGCAATAGTAATATCTGCCTTTGGAGGCAATGTCCCATGTGCCCACACACTGTTCTGGTGTTTCACAGTAACTCGAGGAGGATGCTACTGGGATTACCTACGTTTTACAGAAGAGGGATCTGAGGCTTACAGAGGTTAAGTGACTTGCCCAGCTCCACCCAGCTTCTGTGTGGCCCAGCTGGGGTTCAAACCAGGAAGTCTGGTTCTGGAGTCCACGCCCTTACCCACTATGACACACGGGTTCTCAGTGAGTTCTTCTGTGCAATCACCTGTATCATCTTCATCTCCTGCCCAGGTGGAAACCACCGATACCTAGGTTAGCCCAAGAACTCATCACCCCATTCACTGCAGAGGCCAACCCATGCCAACCACGTGGGTTTATTTCACTGGCTGGACCGACCGGGACATTTCAGGAATATGTCAATAGGAGGGTGAGGGGCAGAAAGGAGCTTGGGAAGAACTCTGAGGCAGAAACTGCACGTGCCTCCCCTTCTGGTCGTTCTTTGGTCTACAGGATCCAATTTTTTCAGGGGATGGAATTTGCTGCCCTCTGGCAACAACCAGCATTAGTCTAAGCCAGTAGACTCAGAGGTGTGAAATTGTCCCAAGAGGTGTTTCTCAGGAATTCATGAGTTTTTGGTTGTCACGTGACTGGGGTATGTTTCTGCTGTCTAGCGGGGGTGCAGGAAATGCGGACAATTCAACATGCTCCACACAGTGAAGAGTCACCCCAACTGCAGCACGACTTTCTAACATCCCGCCAGACACCCACGGAGGTGAAACAGCTTTTTATACTGCCCGACCTGAGACATGAACTCCATTTTACATATAAACCCCAAAGATACTTTTGTGCGGTTCTATCCTAAACCAAGTCTTCTGGGAATATGACCACTAGGGAACTTGAGGGAAGACGGTAGCTTGTTCCACTCGGAAATTTTGGTAGGCCATTCTCTATTTTGGAAAAGCATATTGCGTATGGCCATAGCACTGGTGGTCTTCGAGCTGTCAAAGCCAAACATCTGTATGTATCTCACTGCTTTCGGAGCTGTCAGATCTCCATGATTTTGCCCCAGTGTGAACATCTGCTTCATTACACCCTCTGACATAGTATGCTAAGTGTTCATAGGCTCAATATATAGCTTAATTATAAATCAATTTCCTTTTTAGTTTTCCTTTAAATTACTGTCAGGATACTTTATATAATCTATCTGCACATATATTTTAATAATAATCTATGAATTCACTTCAGGGAAACTTGGCAAAATACATTTGCTATAAGAAGAGGGTGTTTGGCCTGCTAATTTGGTGAACCACTGAGCTAAGTCACACATAAAAAACCTATTTCCCATGTCAGTGTTTGGCTTAGAGGTGAGTATAAAACCCAACCCTGGGCCAGTGAAGCATAAAGCTAAGTCTGCTGGTGTGGGGGTGTCCTTGGAAGAATTTTGCTAAGTAAAAGAGGTAGCAATGAATCCTGCTTTCTATTCCCATTTTGTATGGGAATATTTCAATGCAAAGAAATCGAGGAGAACAATAGAATGGGAAAGACTAGAAATCTCGTCAAGAAAATTAGAGGTACCAAGGGAACATTTCATACAAAGATGGGCACAATAAAGGAAAGAAATGGTATGGACCTAACAGAAGCAGAAGACATTAAGAGGTGGCAAGACTACACAGATGAACTGTACAACAAAGATCTTCATGACCCAGATAATCATGACGGTGTGATCACTGGATTAGAGCCAGACAGCCTGGAATGCGAAGTCAAATGAGCTTTAGGAAGCATCACTATGAACAAAGCTGGTGGAGGTGACGGAATTCCAGTTGAGCTATTTCAAATCATAAAAGATGACACTGTGAAAGTGCTACACTCAATATGCCAGCAAATTTGGAAAACTCAGCAGTGGCTGCAGGACTGGAAAAGGTCAGTTTTCATTCCAATCCCAAAGAAAGGCAATGCAAAGAATGCTCAAACTATTGCACAATTGCACTCATCTCACACACTAGCAAAATATGCTCAAAATTCTCCAAGCCAGGCTTCAACAGTACATGAACTGTGAACTTCCAGATGTTCAAGCTGGTTTTAGAAAAGGCAGAGGAACCAGAGATCAAACTGCCAACATCCATTGGATCATTGAAAAAGCAAGAGAGTTCCAGAAAAACATCTACTTCTGCTTTATTGACCACGCCAATGCCTTTGACTGTGTGAATCACAGCAAACTATGGAAAATTCTTAAAGAGATGGGAATACCAGACTACCAGACCTGCCTCCTGAGAAATACGTATGCAGGTCAAGAAGCAACAGTTAGAACTGGACATGGAACAACAGAGTGGTTGCAAATCGGGAAGGGAGTCCGTCAAGGCTGTATATTGTCACCGTGGTTATTTAACTTATATGCCGAGTACATCATGAGAAATGCTGGGCTGGATGAAGCACAAGCTGGAATCAAGATTGCTGGGAGAAATATCAATAATCTCAGGTATGCATATGACACCACCCTTTTGGCAGAAAGCAAAGAAGAGCTAAAGAGCCTCTTGATGAAAGTGAAAGAGGAGAGTGAAAAAGTTGCCTTAAAACTAAACATTCACAAAACTAAGATCATGGCATCTGGTCCCATCACTTCATGGCAAATAGATGGGGAAACAATGGAAACAGTGAGAGACTTTATTTTTGGGGGCTCCCAAATCACTGCAGATGGTGACTGCAGCCATGAAATTAAAAGACGCTTGCTCCTTGGAAAAAAAGTTATGACCAACCTAGATAGCACATTCAAAAGCAGAGACATTACTTTGCCAACAAAGGTCCGTCTAGTCAAAGCTATGGTTTTTCCAGTAGTCATGTATGGATGTGAGAGTTGGACCATAAAGAAAGCTGAGTGCCAAAGAATTGATGCTTTTGAACTGTGGTGTTGGAGAAGATTCTTGAGAGTCCCTTGGACAGCAAGGAGATCCAACCATCTCCATCCTAAAGGAGATCAGTCCTGGGTGTTCATTGGAGGGACTGATGCTGAAGGTGAAACTCCAAAACTTTGGCCACCTGATGTGAAGAAGTGACTCACTGGAAAAGACCCTGATGCTGGGAAAGATTGAAGGCAGGAGAAGGGGATGGCAGAGGATGGGATGGTTGGATGGCATCACCGACTCAGTGGACATGAGTGTGAGCAAGCTCCGGGAGTTGATGATGGACAGGGAAGCCTGGCGTGCTGCTGTCCATGGGGTTGTAGAGTCAGACATGACTGAGCAAGTGAACTGAACTGATGGGGATGTAATGTCCAGAGTTGTGGCAGCCATCTAAGATCATGAAGCAACAAAGACCAAAGACAGGCTGAGGACAGACAAACAGGCTAGGAATAGCCTGGGCTCTTGATGACACTATTTTACCAACAAATTGGCCTCTGGGCTCCCCTGCTTTGGACTCCTGTTATGTGAGATTTAAGTGTTTTCTACTGTATAAGCCACCCTCAGCCAGATGATTAGGACTCCAAACCACTAAGACTCTAGTAGGTTTTTCTGTTCTCTGAAATATTGAGGTAAGTGGCCTGCAATCAGAAGTCTGTGGACACTGCCTGTCTCTGGAACATGCCAGAAATGCTGCTTTTGGATGATCTAATTTTCACCAGAGCATGAACATCTCCTGGACTTTTGTTTTTTAAGAAAACACTCCCCTTCTCTGGCTGCCAAGGTGGGTCAAGTCACCCACTGGGGCCCTGGTCTTGATTCAATAAGAAAGGCTATTGGCAGCATTCTCCCCCTAACACATCTGGCTTCCACCTGGCCAAACACATCTTGGGTACCGCTCATGGTCCCTGGGGACGGCCCTCCCCATCAACTCACACACACAAGCCCTGCTTCATAACGACTCTAGAGTTTGGGATAGAACTCATCCAAGTTTGAAGTGAGGCCCAGGTGTGCAAAGCTGTGGATCCAGGCCTTTTGCAAGGTGAAGCTACACATCAGAAGCCAGGGCCACTGGGCAACGTGTGTTTTGGAATCATAATAAGAGACCGTGGAAAATTCAAAACAGTGGCGGCTGCTGGTTAGAGAGAATTCCATGAAGTCTGGGTCTGGGCTAGAGGAGACGCTCTGGAGACCAGGCTAACAGCTGTTCTACCAAGGAGGTATTGTGCTGCCTGTTTAAGGGCCAGGATCCTTACGAACTTAAGCAGTTTCCCAAGGGCATCTGTTGCAGAGTGATCACTGTTTAGCTCTGTCTGCTAATCACGGAGCAATGAGGAGATGGATGGTGGCGGGGGGGGCAGTGGTTTCAGCCTGAGCCTTTGGGAGTCTCTCAGGACCGTCATAAAGAGGTGAGAGTGTGGGACGTGCTAAAAATATTCATCAAATAGATGCATGACAGGCATTGCAGTGGGGAGGGAAGAGGGCGGAAACCCCACAAGAGAACAAAACACATTCTCCCTAACTGATCATGTCCAGTCCCAAGGCTTAAAATAACATGGATGCACTGATGACTCTCTTAATTTCAGGTGCCAGCCCCACACAGCTCCAGACTTGTGTGTCCAGCACCCAGTGAGCTTCTGGCCACCCAGGACGAGTGTCATCTCACACCCCACATCTCCAAACTAAATTCTGGATCAGCCTCCCTCCTCCAAACCTTCTCTGCTCGTCTTCTCTATACCAATCACCCTACACCAAGCTGCCCAGTTATCTTTGACTCCTTGGCCCTAGAGATGTTGGGGCTGCCTCATTTCTCATTGTCTGGGTTGGGGGTGTCTTGCACGTTGAAGATGGTTAACAGCATCCCTGGCCTCCACCCACTGGTTTCCAGCAGCATCCCCTCCCTAGTGTGACAATCAAAACGTCTCCATGTTTTTGTGCTAAGTCGTTTAGTCGTGTCTGACTCTTTGTGACCTGATGGACTACAGCCCCAGTCAGGCTCCTCTGTCCATGAGGATTCTTCAGGCAAGAATACTGGAGTGGGTTGCCATGCCCCCCTCCAGGGGATCTTCCTGATCTGGGGATCGAACTCGTGTCTCTTAAGTCTCTTGCATTGACAGGCGGGGTTCTCTACCACTAATGCCACCTGAGAAGCCCCCCCAAAACATCTCCAGACATTGCTAAATGTCCCCTGGGGGGGCAGAGCTGTCCTTGGTTGGAAACTACAGTGCTTCCCTCACTTTGAGCATCCAATCCATCAGAAAGTTCCACTGGTTCTGCCTTCAAGATACATCTCCAATTCACCCCTTTCACTCCATTTCCTCTGCTACCACCAAAATCCTGGCCAATATGAGCTCGCAAACTCATATCCCAGCTTCCTCTTACAAAGCATCCTTCTCATGGTAGCCACTGAGATCTTTCTAAAATACTGATCTTGTCATTCCCGGACTTAAAACTCTCCAATGGTTTTCCATTTCATTTGAAATAAAAAATGAATTTCTCACCCTGGCCCTCATTTCTCACCACTGACCTCATTTCCCCACTACCCCTCTTCTTACTCACTGCCCTTCAGACCATCGAACTTCACCTCGTGTTTTAAACTGGTGTCTCAAATAGGCCACCCCTCTCCATCTCCAGGCCTTTGCACTGGCTGTTCCTTCTACCCAGAATGCTCTTCCTTAGGTTGTGGGCTCATCTCAAAAAATTTAGGTCACAGCTAAAAAGTCACATCCTCAGAGAGGCCTCCCTGACCACCTGTCAAAAGCTGTGCCCCGCCCCCATCATTTCTGTCATGTTACTATCTTGTTCCTGGAGGAGGGCATGGCAACCCACTCCACTGTTCTTGCCTGGAGAATCCCATGGACAGAGGAGCCTGGCAGGCTACACTTCATGGGGTTGCAAAGAGCCAGACAAGAAACTAACACTTTTCACTTTCAACTTGTTTCCAGCATAGAGGCTGTCACTTTCTGAAAAAGTCTCAGACTTGTTTGCTTGTGTATTATCTTCTCACCCTCTGGAATGTAAATGCCATGTTGGTTCTCTCTTGCCCATCCTAATGCCTAACACAGAGCCTGGCACACTGTAGTTGCTCAGTAAACACACGTGCACTGACAAATAAGAGGAATGCCCTCTTAATCTATACTGCTAAGTCGCTTCAGTCGTGTCTGACTCTGTGCGACCCCATAGATGGCAGCCCACCAGGCTCCCCCGCCCCTGGGATTCTCCAGGCAAGAACACTGGAGTGGGTTGCCATTTCCTTCTCTGATGCATGAAAGTGAAAAGTGAAAGTGAAGTCACTCAGCGTGTCCGACTCTTAGCGACCCCATGGACTATAGCCTACCAGGCTCCTCCATCCATGGGATTTTCCAGGCAAGAGTACTGGAGTGGGGTGCCATTGCCTTCTCTGTCTTAATCTATACAGAACACCTTTATATGCCCGATCTCACTTAGAGCATTTCCTCTGCCTTCTGGCAGCCTCTGCAACAGACAGGAGGACAAGATAGACACAGGCGAGGGCCCTCTTTCCAACTCTCTGCTCACATGGAACACACACACACACATACACACAGCAGTCTGGTTCCCTTCCAACAGCCAGAGCCTTCCCTGAGAGTTTGATTCAGCAGGATCTAGAATTTGAGTGTTTTTTTTTTTTTTTTTTAAACAAAAGCCTCCAGGCGATTTTCGTGGTGGAAGGTTGGGCAAACGCTGTCCCTGGCCACCAGAAAGCACAGAATTGAGGCCAGGTGACACACGTCAGACACTGAGGGAGAAAAGTTCAGCTTCTAATTCTTGTTGACCCAGTGAAGGGGTGGGGGAGGCTGCCCACCCAGCAGCTGTTTCTATGGTCCCCACTTCAACCGAATTGGAAGCAGGTCCATCTAGCCATGATCTCTCACATTCATGTCCACCCCCACCCCCATCACAGGCACTGGCTGTCACCTCTCCAGCAACCAGCCCTCCTTTCCCTGGTGTCCCCTGGGGCTTTGGGGTTTCAGTTGGTCTGCCCCAACCCCTGAGTACAGGGCGGAGCCTGGCCTGAAGACCATGGTTAGCGACTCATTTCTGTGACCAGTGATCGGCTTGGAGAGAACACGTGATGTAAAACAGTCCAATCAGATAGATGCCTGGGGCTTGGGTGGGCATTACCAGAAAGGAAGCTTATTCTTTTCTGGTGGGCTCAAAGGAGAGAGGATGAGGGGGACAGCTCTTGAACTCAACACCTTAGTCACGAGAATAGTCAGTGTTTCCCCAGGGCTTGCCTGTGTCAGATGCCAGGCTAAGCACTTGACACCAGTCATCTCATTCCATCCTTTCCTACCAGCCAGGAGAGGGGTGCTATGATCATCGTCACTGGCTGGATGAAAACACGAAGGCAGAGTAACGTGGGCTAAGTAACGTGCCGTGGATCACACAGCCGGGCTGGTAGCCAGGCACGCACTGGCTCTCCTGACCGCGGTGCCAGAGCCTGCCTGCCCCTCGGCAGGCAGGAGAGAGAAACCATCCCCATGGAAGGAAGCGCAGAGACGGAGAGCAACAGATTCTCAGGCCAGAACCTGAGCGGTGACTCAGCTGAGCCTGAAGCTGTTCCCTTAGCAATTTTCAGTCATGGAAGCCAGTAAGTCCCCTTCTCTCCTAACACTGATTTGTGATCCCTCCCTGCCCCTGCCCCTCCCCCCAACCCCAGCTTTCTGTTGCTTACAAGAAAAAAGATCCTGGTTACTTTTCAGTCCTTCTAGGAAAATATCCCCTAACTGATAATCCACTTGTGATTTACACAAGCAGTTGCCCAGTAAAGACCAGCTGATGCGAGTGGCGATGGCTCTGGCTTCCCACCCATTAACCGGCTGAGCTGGTAACCCTGATACCCACCTGCGGCCAGCCCCACGCCATGTCCCCTTTCGGCTCCGGCTCCGAGTGAGGCCTCGTTCCCTAGCAACCACCCAATTAGGCAATCACGCCATTTATCAGGGTGCCAATTAATTATAATGATCTTAATGATCTTCCAATTAGCTAGTGCCTTGAATCCAGATCAGGGGCCCTGCAGATTCCTCACCAGGGCCCATCACGAGGAGGCCCACAGAACCTGGGTGAGGCCTCCCTCACCTGGAGGTGAGTCCTGAGAGGCGGCCGCACCTTCCACATCCACTGGTCTCACAGGGCCCAGGCCTGAAGCAAAGGGCCCTGGACCCCTGGACCACACCTCCAGGCTCAGGCGACCTCATCACCGCGACCTCATCACCAACCACACGAGGGCCACACCTCTAGGCGAAGTTTCACCCATTGTACCTTCAGGGGGCACAAACCCTCACCTCAGATCTCATGGCTCTTTTACGCCAGCCCCTGCGTGATGGGTCCCTCTGCATCCTGACTAGAGGAGTGTGTGTGTGTGTATACTTGTAGGGAGGAGGGAACGTGGCCAGGCAGTCGTGTGTTTTCCTCAAGGCACTCCCAGCCCTGAGATTAAAAATACACAGCCCAGGCTCCCCAACATTGGAGGTTTGAGGGGCTTTTGCCTTCCAAAGTCTGATTGTCTAATTGTCTTCTTTTGCTGCACGACACTTGGGAAAGAGGCCAAGGTCAAGGAGGGGGAAGAATACGGTGGGTCAGAGTGGACCCTGGGCCCCAGGGTCTCACCAATCCCGGCTTGATGACTGACCGGCTGTCAGAAAGTCACAATCCTCTCAGTGACTTAGTTTCATCTTCTTTAACATGACGACAATCAGAGGACCTACCTCCCGGGAGTTTTGTGTGAATTAAATGTTATTATGTACAAGGATTTAGAAGAGTGCTTGGCCCATGAACTGCTACTTAAGTGTTAGCTGTCATCTCAAGTCTAGACTAAGCGCTCTCTTAACTACTAGCTGGTCAGAAATGTTGATATTCTTTTGCAGGGCAAGGCTTTTGGTCTCTTTCTGAGGGGTGGAAGTCTAAGAACAGATTGGATGGAGTTGGGCGTGATTCTCCGTCTGGCTAACTCCAGAGACCAGACTCTGTCCCCTTGAGGCAGGTCCAAACAGATAAATCAAACAAATCCGGGGAAAGGAAGAGGGAAATGTTATTTCCAAATCCAAAGGATCTTCAAGTGTCCGGGTGTGCGAGTGCACACCAGCTAGGTCCTCAGGATGGCAGTTCAAGGGAAGAGTTGGGCAGGGGACACACACATGCCTGTGTGTATGCACGCGCGCACGCATACACACAGCCACAGGGTCCTTCTCCAGGCTGAGGCTTTCTACAATCAAATCATCATTCGACCTTCAAGTCTGAAAACTTAACATATAATTAAGGTTTCAGAAAATGCCATAAACTCAAAATTTAAAAACTCAATAAATATACACAAAGCCCAAAGCCACACTGCCTCTCATCCACTGTAGCCATGCCAACATCATGCATTTATGTCCATAAACTTGGCCCAAGGAAGATCCTTCACATGCAAATATCCAACAGCCATCAGCCAAGCCCGCCATCCCCCATTGAGCTGCTAATGAGGGCACTAAATGACACTCCTGGACAGACTTGTGATGAGCTCTAGCTTCCACACACAGACAAGCAAACCTGGGAGAACCTCTCTCACCAGGTAAGTGATCTTTAGTCTCCTCCCCACCCTCTTTCTATATGGAATGAATGGTTTCAGTTTAATTAAAACCCTCCAGTGGCTCTGTAATGGGGAGTGGAGATGCAGCAAGAAATCCCCTTCGCTATTAAACTGCAAGAAGAGAGCAACTCTTCCTGCTCTGGGGAGAGGCGCAGGCTGTCCTCCAGGGAAAGCCCATCCTCCCTGCTTCTCTGGCCCCCAGAGAACCAGCTTGAGAGCATCCTTCCTTCTCTGCCGCAAAGACAGTGAGGGCAGCCCTGTAGGAGAGAAGCAGGGGACAGATGGAGGGGTGCACGGGCGGGCACCCCAACATGCACAGATGTGTAAATACCCAGATTCAAACGTAAGCTGAATGTAATGACTTGGTTAATTAAATATTGACTTTTAACTCAAAAAGTAATTAAAACAAGCTGCAGGAAAGGCTGCCCAGAGAGGAGAGGGGGCAGGGAATATTCAGAACTCTCAGGAAGGTGGAGGAGGAGAAAAGGGGTTGCCAAAATGGGCTTGTCCTACTGTGTGCAGGCAGAGTGGTCTTCAGTGTCTAGACAAGAAGTTGCAGACAAAGGTCATTGGGCAAAATCAGGATCTGCGTGTGTCTCCTTCCCTCGCTTAGACTGCATCTCTTTCCCCAGCTGCCCTCCAAGTGAACTAAGAGCTCCCACTGCTCAGAAACCAGGTTTTCTGTTCATCGCTTCTCTCTGGAACGTAACGGTGGTGCCAGGCACCAGGAGGTGCTTCACAAACGCTTGTAGAACGAATGAATGAACTACTATAAAGAATGCTTTTTTAAAAAAAGTACACTCCTAGAAATCGCTGCAGCTTCACTGTCACACTTCCGAAATCCTCGGGCGCCCGGGGCCTCTGTCTACAAGGAGATGAGAACTGGTTCTGACCCAGCCTGGGAGGAAGTTTGTCTTTATAATCCTATTTGCCCTTTCGGTATCTGCAAGTTCCCACTCTGAAGATCCGGTCCACCGCTTTCCCGTGTCCTGCCCGGACAAGCCCCACGTGGTCTGGCTACTAGCCGCTCCGCTGGGTCTAAACTCAAAAGGGTCCAGGAGGCCATCCCCCTGCGGCCGGCGAGTCCAGGAGCGCGGCCCCCGAGGCCTCCACGGCTCCGCGAGGCGTGTCGGCGGGTCAGGGGCGCGGTGGGAAGTCCTTGCCCGCTCGCCCAGCCCGCCAGCGGGGTCAAACCGGTCATCCTCCCGCGGCCCGCCGGCGCCACCCCGTTGCCCGCCGGGTCCCACCTCCGCGCTCCGCGCTGGGGCCGACGCCGGGCGGTCGGGACCGGCCCCGGGTTCACCTGGGCGGCGCTCGCGGCCGCACTGGCTCCGGGGCCGGCGAGGGCCGCCGGGAGCCCCCGCCTTGCCCACCTGGCCCCCGCGCCCCACTCACCAGCGCGCACGGCCCCGGCGGCCTCACCCGGCGCGGGGTGCCGCCGCCTCTGCCGCAGCCCGGCCGGGCAGCGGGGCGCAGGGGACTCCGCGCCGCTGCTGCCGCCGCCGCATCTCCGGCGAGTGCCGCCTCTCCTCCTCCCCTCCTCCGCCTCCTCCCGCCTCTCCGCCCTCGGCCCCCGCCCCGGCGCGCCGCCCTCGCCAAAGTCCGGGTCCGCGCCCCACCCGGGCCGCTCTCGCATCGCCCTGGTCCGGCCCCGCCGCGCCACCCAAGCCAGCCCCCGGGCACCGCTCGGCCCGCCCCGCCCCCCGCCTGCACCCCCAGCCTCCGCGCGGGGCGGGGAGCGGCGGGCCGGCCGCCGCGGGGACCCCGCCGCGGCGCCCTCCCAGCGCCCCACCGCGCGCGAGCGCTTTACCTCCGGCTGGAAGGACAGGCGGCCCGGCTGGCCCGGGCTCTGCTGCGCCGAAGTCCGGCCCTGGCCCCGAAGTCCGGCCCCGGACGGGGCAGTGGCGGAGAGCGGGGGTCGGAGCGGCACTCCGCCTCCCGATGCCTCGGGACCCCGCTGGCCGCGCTCCCGGCGCCGAGCGCGCACCCTCGCCGGGACACAGACGCACACTCACCCGGCACACACTCGCTCCCGCTCGCCCTCGGTGGAGAGTTGAAACAGCTGTGGGATTCGCCCCGGAGCTGGAAATGAGGGAGGGACGCGAGCCCGAGCCGTGCTTGCGCGGGGGTGTGTGTGTTAACACACACACGCACGAGGAGGGTATCCCTAATAAATCAAATATCGCAATAAAGTCAGGAGGGCCATCGATCAGGTCCACTTGGCTGGAAACGAAGAGAAAGAATCCTCGCCTCCTTTCCGCTTTCTTTTTCTCCTCCTTCGGAGCTCGAAGGAGCCAGGTGTTCCACGGGGCTTGCGACAGCCCCGGCCGGGCGCTCCTCTCGTAATGACACGTTAATAAATGTTTTCTTTTATCTGCTTTCACAAGGGCTCGCCCTGGTCTGCAAACACCCGACCGCCTTCCCTGAAAGCCCCGCGCTCGCCTCTAACCACACATGTTAGCCTTCGGAAACGCGGGCTGGAGCCGGGGCCGGCGGCTAGATCGCAGGGTGAACTGCCCACGCGCCCTGGGAGCTCCTCGAGACGTTAACTTGAGCTCACGTGAAAATAGCTGCCAGCCAGTTGCCCAGAAATGGTCCGGGAATAGCAAAGAAAGGAGAAAGTGGCCTCCTCTGAAAGGGGAGGAATTCGACTCAAGGTGGTGCTGTCTACCGCGCTTTCCCCCGTCCCCAGCCTCCCAGAAGAGGGCAGGGATGACAGGGGTGGGCAAAGGGCCGCCAGAGAAGCAACTAGTAGCTGCAGAAAGCACAGCTGAGTTGCTAAGAGAAAAAAAGCCTCAGCTGTAGATCAGTATACTTGCCGGCGGTGGTGAACTGATGTAAACCGAGTAGCCCTCTTACAAGGGAAGTATTATTAGACCCATATTACAGATGTGCAGACCGAGTCACAGAGAGGTTAAGTAACAGGCCCAAGGTCACACAGGTGTAAGTAATGGACTCAGGATTTGAACCCAAGACATTTGGCTCCAGAGTTATGTTTTTAAATCACAGGGCATTGTTACTTTTCAACATAGCTTCTCCTTTCTCTGTTGCAGTCTTTCATGCCAGCTGGGGTTGTCATATTTAGTGACTAAACATATGGAAGGCCCATGAGGATGTACCTATACAAAAAAATTCTCCATTGTTTAGCCGAAATTCGAATTGAGCATCCTGACCTGATTGGGGCTGAAGACTCCTCTCACCATAATCTCCCTTAGCTACCCCTAGATCAACCGACAGTCCAAGTAAATCAGAAAAACCTGGCATTTTGCTTTTCCAAATCAGATTCTGGTGCCCACCTTTTGGGACCACTGAAGTTGCTCATCTTCTGCCCTCTTTTTGCTTTGGATCAAAATGTGAGGCTTACCTGTTCACTAGGACTGACGAAAAATAGTGAGGACGCCCCACCCTTCTGGCCTCGTCTTTGCAAAAGGGATGCATTTGCTGCAGAGTGCCTATTGTTGTGATATCTGGGAGGATCATAAAGCATAAAGCTGGCTATGTATGTAGTGTAACATTTTCTGTTAGCCGCATTGAAAAAATAAACAGGTAAAATTAATTTTAATAATATAGTTTTTTTAACTTAGTATATCTAAAATGGGAGAAGGCAATGGCAACCCACTCCAGTACTCTTGCCTGGAAAATTCCACGGATGGAGGAGCCTGGTAGGCTGCCGTCCATGGGGTCGCACAGAGTCGGACACGACTGAGCGACTTCACTTTCACTTTTCACTTTCATGCATTGGAGGAGGAAATGGCAACCCACTCCAGTGTTCTTGCCTGGAGAATCCCATGGACAGAGGAGGCTGGTGGGCTGCCGTCTATGGGGTCGCACAGAGTCGGACACGACTGAAGCGACTTAGCAGCAGCAGCAGCATATCTAAAATAGTATCAATTCAATGTGTAATCAATATGCAAATTATTAATGAGGTATCTTACAGTTTTGTCTTATTAAGTCTGGGGAATCTGGTGTGTGTTTGACACTTACAGCAGCTCTCAATTCAGACCAGCCCCATGGGGCTAGGGGAGCCCATGCTGCACAGTGCAGTTCTATGGCTCACGCCCGAGTGTTTACAGCAGGTTATCTCATGTAATCCTCTTCATCTTTCAAGAAAACCGATGCTCAGAAAGGTCAAGGGTCACAAAGTTGACAAATGGGATTCTGACCCACTCAAGGCGGTGCCTGACTTTGGGATACGTTTTCGCTATGGTAGCAGTTTTCTCACTGGGACCTCAGAGCCCCATGGGGGTGTCTCGGGGGCGAGGGGTGGAGGAGAGAGGTGAGATCTGCCTTTTGCTTGCTTTTTGTGTTGGGTTCTGGGGAGCATTTCAGAGGTCAAGGGGAATCCCATCCCCCAAAAGTTCAAAACCACATTGCCTTCCTTGAGGCCTCACGTTTACGAACATGGTTCTCCCTTCCCTAAGTGGGCCGTGCTAAGTCTCCTGGATCCTTGTCCACTCATCAGGGAACCCCAGCAGTGGAGGGGCAGCTCACGATTGCCTACATGGGGCTGTAGGCAGGGCTGAGATGGTGTCATTTGATTATCTGTTTTGGATAGTTCTTCTTTCAGCTGTTGCTGTTCAAAGACCAAACATGATGTCCGTGGCTCGCTTCTTATCCTTTTTGAGGAAGAAGGGGATGGATCTTGTGTGTGAGTGCCTCTTTGTGCGTGTTTACACATGCCTCTGTGTGCAATCAAGCATGTGTCTACTGCAGGCAGATGCTGTGGATCCAGCTTCAGGTCAGGACTTAACTCACCAGCTCAGACACTCACGGGGCCTGAGGGTCTGCAAAGTGCCCTCTGGCCACGTTCTTTTCCCGGTAATTCTCAGCAAACCCACGGTCGTCTGGGTCCGAGGCCTCGGCCTAAGTTTCCCAG
This sequence comes from Bos indicus, assembly GCF_029378745.1. Lineage (NCBI taxonomy): Eukaryota > Metazoa > Chordata > Mammalia > Artiodactyla > Bovidae > Bos > Bos indicus. The sequence continues at coordinate 76,301,208 of NC_091772.1, forward strand.
GTTCCCTGCAGGCAGGTGGGGACTCCTGGCCCCATTTGGGAGCGCAGGGTCCTCCTGGGAAACACCAGGGGCCTCAGGGGTTCAGATGCCCCCTAGCCTGGGAAGTCACTCAGCCACTGCTGGGTGGGGACCTGGGTGGGGGCTCAGGATAATTCTCAGAACCTCCCACCTCCAGATTCTGTGGCCTTTCCTGTGTCCATCCCCACCATCCTGTGTCCCTCCTCACCCTGACGTCATCTCTCACTGTGATTGCCTTGGTCCTGGCTGGAAAATCGGGCTTTTCAGACTCCTCACACCACTCCCTCGAGTTGGTTTAACCTCGAGGGGACCTTTCTCTCGACACCCACAAGCCTCCTTTCTTCCTCTGGCGGCTTCTTTGGCAGCCCTCTCTGCAGAATGCCCATCTTGTTCTATCTACCTGGCTTGGCCAGAAGGCCCTTCCGTTTCCTTGGGATTCCTATGTAACAACAACAAAAATCATTCCTGCTGTGTGATTATCTCCATCAAAGGGCTGAAACTCGGTCTGATTGTCCGAGCACTGCTGGCTGCACTTGGATTGGAGTAGATGGGATTTTATGAGGGTTGTAAAAGTCAGGCTTTTAACATGTCTTGAACAAATTGGCCTGTGAAGGAGAAGAGTAGAAATAGGGCTACAGAGGGGAGGCCTGGGAATGTGAGCGAGCCTCAGAAGTGAAGCACAGGTGGCTTCAATAACCCACGGGAGTTTGTCTGTAACCTTGCTGCTACAAAGCCGAAGAGGCTGCAGAGTCACCCCCAGGGGGCTGGGAATGGAACGTCTCAGCTCCTCAGTGGGGACCATTTTGCACCGGTTTTAAAATACAAATCCCAGCACCATCCCTAACATTGTGAATTTGCGGTTGGTTCTGCTGAGTTTTCACTGAGACTCAAGCTGTCTTGTCTGCAGAACTGCCATTGTGTTAGAGGAACACTGTTTACATTTCTTGAGATATTGTGATAATGAAAAACAGCACCATAAACCCCCATTAAATCTAAAGAACATTAATTGTATTTCACGCTGCCTCCCTGGGCTGGCACGCTGACATAGACATGCTTTACTTCAGCAAAACAGGGCTCATCTTTGCAGCGCGGTACCCATTTCCCTCCTTAATTACGCGTAATTGTATAGTCTAATTTATTCTAATGCCTGACGCCTAAAAGTGCACATTCATGAATCAAGGGTTAGATTGGGAGGTAGGAGAATTATAAACGGGTATAATTGCAGTCTCCTGGGGGCTGCTTATGAGTGATCTCAAAGAGCAACAATGTTTATTCAGAATTCTTGCTAACGAAAGACAGGCTGCTTCCAGTTAAGAACGTGGATAACAGTGACGATTTGTCTCGTGGCCTAACAATACACCACTAGTTCTCTCTTGAATAAGAGGGCAAGAAAGATTAAATATGTGAATTTCATGTAATTTGTGATGGGCTGAAACAGACACACAAGCAGCCTTAGTCCTTGTGTGATTGAGAATTAGTGCCGGTACTGCCGCTCCCACCCCGGGACCACAGCTGCAGATCTCCGAGGGCAAGGCAGAGCTTGGGGGTCTCTGTGGGCGATCTTTTTTATAGAGACAAGCAGGGTCCACTGGACCATAAGTGCAATTCAGTTTAACCTCACTCTGGGACAGCACTCCTCATTTTACAGTTGCCTTCCAGAAAAATCACTTTGGAACTTTGACTGTAATGAATCAATTAATTTATCAGTTATGATTAATGTTGGAGGTTGGTTTAGGAGAAGTGGAATAATGACTCAGCACTGCTCCAGGGCTAAAGTTCTAACTGACCTGGACTCTGTCCCCACTGGCTGGTGACTCCTTAGCTGATCACCTCGGGTCTCAGTTTCCTCATTTTTAAGAATTGAGGATAATATTGAGGACATCGCAGGTTTTCATGCAGTCTAAGTGAGATTAATGAAGGTAAGGTAAATGCACACACGGTCCTGGCTGGGAATGTTCACTGAATCAGAATCAGAAACGTGCTCCCGTGGGCCTCTAGAGAGACTCCTCCATCATCTGTAAAACCTGATGGTGGACATCCAAGGCAATTGCTTTGATGCCAGGGCAAACCAGATCATGCCACTCCGAGGCTTACAATCCCTTCTGCTTAGGTGAAAATCCAAATTCCTGAGCACAAGATCTACATGGTGCTTATCCTGGCCGCCTCCCCACATCTTTCTGTTCTCGTAATTCTCTTATCATGAAAATTTCAAACCCAAAATGGAAAGAATAGCACAGCGAATATGCTATACCTGAAATCAACAGTTGTTAATATTTTGTCCTGATATGTTGCTGAACCATTTGAAAGGAAGTTGAGGACCTCAAGAAAAACTATGACAAACCTAGACAAGATATTAAAAAGGAGAGACATTACTTTGCCAACAAAGGTCCATCTAGTCAAAGCTATGGTTTTTACAGTATTCATGTACGGATGTGAGAGTTGGACCATAAAGAAAGCTGAGCACTGGAGAATTGATTCTTTTGAACTGTGGTGTTGGAGAAGACTCTTGAGAGTCCCTTGGACTGCAAGGAGATCAAACCGGTCAATCCTAAAGGAAATCAGTTCTGAATATTTATTGGAAGGACTGATGCTATAGCTCCAATATTTTGGCTACCTGATGTGAGGAACTGACTAATTGGAAAAGACCTTGATGCTGGGAAAGATTGAAGGCAGGAGAAGCAGGGAATGACAGAGGATGAGATGGTTGGATGGCATCACTGACTCGATGGAGATGAGTTTGAGCAGGCTCACAGGAGTTGGTGATGGACAGGGAAGCCTGGCATGCTGCAGTCCATGGGGTCACAAAGAGTCAGACACAACTGAGTGATCGAATTGAACTGATCTGAGGACCTCATGGCCCATCACCACTCAGGACCTGAGTGGGCACGTCCTAAGGATACACTCGTCTCTCAGATGACCTACCCCTATCGTCACACCTAAGAGACTGGACAGTAATTCCATAATCACTGCCCCACTTGCTCACATTAAGAACCCCAGGCGTTTCTCTCGCTTTGTTCTTCAAGTCTTTGCCTGCCTCAGGATCTTTGCATTTACTGGGCCTTCTTCATGGAATGCTCTTTCCCTAGATTTTGCTCTATGAACTCCTTGTCATCATCTGATATCAGCTCAAAGGTCCCCTGCGGGAGAGTTCTCTCCTGTTTTACCCAGAGGTGTTCCCCAATCTCCCTCCCTGTCTTCCCTCCCCATTTTATTGTCTTCCTGTTACATGTCGCTGTATGAAATTCTGTGTTTTGTGTCTGTGTACTTGTTTTGAGGTCTATTCCTCCTCCCCACCTCCAACCCACAGTAGCTTCAGGAGAGCAGGGTCTGTCCAGAGAAGCATGAGCCCAGTGACCTAGGCTCTTACTCCATAGGCTCCCCGCCTCCACCAGCTCCCTTCAAGTAGACAGACTCTGTTATGAATTGTACCTTATCACTGGCTTGTACGTTTTTAGAAAAGGATAGTCCGTGCTGGATGTCTGATATGCAGGGGCACATAGGTAAATACATGTTTTTCAGCTAAGGTTGCAATAACAGATGAGTTAGGAAATCAGGAAAAGACATGAGTATTAAAAAAAAAAACAACTTTCCAAAGGTATAATTCAGACACCATAAGATTCATTCATTTTGAGTGTACCACTGAAATGTTTTTAAATTTCCAGCGTTGTGCAACCATTACCATAATCCAGTTCTAGAACTTTCTCATCACCTCTCATAACAAGATCCCTCATGGGCAGGGGTCATTTTAAAGCTCTCCAGGTGATTCTAACCCATGGCTGGGCAGAGGGGTGTGGCGGGGGGCGCCTTGGGAAACAGAGGCGAGAGCCATAAAGCGGCCCAGAGGGTGCTGAGGTTCCTGGTTGATGATGAAATAAATGAACCTACTTTTAATTTGAAAGAGTGCAAATGCATAGGGGTCTGTGGGACTGAATCACTTTGCTGCACACCTGGGACTAACACAACATTTTAAGTCGGCTACACTCCAGTATAAAATAAAAATGAAGAAAGAATGTAAATGAGCACACACAGAAGTTTTGGTTGTGGGAGGATGAGGTGGGTGGTGAGAGGGATGGAGGTCAGGCTTGGCCAAAGCCCAGACCTTGGTCTATCAAGCGCTGGCAGTGGGGTGGGTGGTGGGCGACATTCCACGGTTCCTCCTGGAGGGAGAGGCCTGTGTCCGCTCCCCAGTCCACGCATCCTGCCTCCCCTGTAAATTTGGAGGGGAGAGTGGCGGCTGGGAACTGGGGTGGGTGTGGGGAGCCAGGCCCATGGAGGGGTCACCGTTGCCAGAGGGGCTAAGCACCATCCCCAGGGATGTACAGCGGTGTGAGAACAGCGGGGAATGGCCCAGGGGCCCTGCTCTTTCCAGCTCGGGGCAGCTCCCTGAGCCTGCGAGGACTCTGCAGAGTGGCTGGACCAGAGCTCTGCCTTGCTCGGTGTCCGGGGACCCCCAAACCTTCCTCCCAGCAGGGCCTTGAGCCCTGGCTCTGCCCCGAGAGGTGCCTCCTGGCCGTCACAGCGCCGTTCCCCGGCCCTCAGCTTTATTGCCGTCCTGAGCGTGCTCTCGGCAACTCATCCCTTTATGCCGATATCTGGTCGGTTGTCTGAGTTCCTGACAGGCACTTGTGGCCACCCAGGCTGGGCTGCAGACCAAGACTGCAGGCACAGCCCGCAGTCCAGAGCTGCGTTCATCCTGTCCTCTTCACCTTGGAGAGGGCGACTCAGGACCCCTGCGCCTGCCATTTAGAGAACACTTGCTGCACGTGGGCTGGGCTGCAAACAATAGATCTACTCGGCTAGTTAAGCGAGAAAGGGATTTGTTAAAAGATATCAAGTGTTTTCAAATCCTTGTGTAGTTTGGGCGGAGTGTCGGAATGCAGGCTCCAAGCTAGGCAGCAGGAGAAGATTTGGTGGGGGCGTGGGGGCTGCTCTGGACACGCACCAAGGCTGCTGTGTCTGTCCTGATGAAACTGGGCCTGGACATGGAGGTCCGACTGCTGCTGAGCCCCCGAAAGGGCCCACAGCCTTGCCAGAGTATTTTCTGTAGATGCTCAAATCCCTTGGGCACAGTGGCCACCACACAAAGCTGCCTTCTGAATTTTTGTCTCCCACTGATGTATCTGATTGGTGGGAAGGGGGCTGTGTGACTTTGCACCCAACTGCAAAGAGGTGCAGGAACTGGAGTTTCTGGAATTGGCCTGGGAAGACAGGATCCGTGTGTGTGTGTGTGTGCGCGTGCTCAGTCACTCAGTTGTATCCAACTCTTTGCGACCCCATGGACTGTAGCCCACCAGGCTCCTCTGTCCATGGGATTATCCTGGCCAGAATACTGGAGTGGGTTGCCATTTCTTCCTCTAGGGGATCTTCCTGACCCAGGGGTCAACCCGCATCTCCTGCAGCTCTTGCATTGGCAGGTGGATTGTTTACCACCGAGCCACCTGGGAAGCCCATTCCTCTGTGGGATATTAGGAAAATGGAGAGAGGAGGAATTGAGTGGCCATAAAAGACAAATGATGCTGTGAAAGACAGATGATGCTGTGAAAGTGCTGCACTCAATATGCCAGCAAATTTGGAAAACTCAGCAGTGGCCACAGGACTGCAAAAGGTCAGTTTTCATTCCAATCCCAAAGAAAGGCAATGCAAAGAATGCTCAAACTACCGCACAATTGCACTCATCTCACATGCTAGTAAAGTAATGCTCAAAATTCTCCAAGCCAGGCTTTAGCAATACGTGAACCGGGAACTTCCAGTTGTTCAAGCTGGTTTTAGAAAAGGCAGAGGAACCAGAGACCAAATTGCCAACATCCACTGCATGATTGAAAAAGCAAGAGAGTTCCAGAAAAACATCTATTTCTGCTTTACTGACTATGCCAAAGCCTTTGACTGTGTGGATCACAGTAAACTGTGGAAAATTCTGAAAGAGATGGGAATACCAGACCACCTGACCTGCCTCTTGAGAAATCTGTATGCAGGTCAGGAAGCAACAGTTCGAACTGGACATGGAACAACAGACTGGTGCCAAATAGGAAAAGGAGTTCGTCAAGGCTGTATATTGTCACCCTGCTTATTTAACTTATATGCAGAGTACATCGTGAGAAATGCTGGGCTGGAAGAAGCACAAGCTGGAATCAAGATTGCCGGGAGAAATCTCAGTAACCTCAGATACGCAGATGACACCACCCTTATGGCAGAAAGTGAAGAGGAACTAAAAAGCCTCTTGATGAAAGTGAAAGAGGAGAGTGAACAAGTTGGCTTAAAGCTCAACATTCAGAAAACTAAGATCATGGCATCCGGTCCCATCACTTCATGGGAAATAGATGGGGAAACAGTGGAAACGGTGTCAGACTTTATTTTTCTGGGCTCCAAAATCACTGCAGATGGTGACTGCAGCCATGAAATTAAAAGACGCTTACTCCTTGGAAGGAAAGTTATGACCAACCTAGATAGCATATTGAAAGCAGAGACATTACTTTGCCAACAAAGGTCTGTCTAGTCAAGGCTATGGTTTTTCTAGTGGTCATGTATGGATGTGAGAGCTAGACATAAAGAAGGTTGCTGCTAAGCTGCTAGGTCACTTCAGTTGTGTCCGACTCTGTGCAACCCTATAGATGGCAGCCCACCAGGCTCCCCCGTCCCTGGGATTCTCCAGGCAAGAACACTGGAGTGGGGTGCCATTGCCTTCTCTGAAATAAGGCTGAGCACTGAAGAACTGATGCTTTTGAACTGTGGTGTTGGAGAAGACTCTTGAGAGTCCCTTGGACTGTAAGGAGATCCAACCAGTCCATTCTGAAGGAGATCAGCCCTGGGATTTCTTTGGAAGGAATGATGCTAAAGCTGAAGCTCCAGTACTTTGGCCACCTCATGCAAAGAGTTGACTCATTGGAAAAGACTCTGATGCTGGGAGGGATTGGGGGCAGGAGGAGGAGGGGACGACAGAGGATGAGATGGCTGGATGGCATCACTGACTCGATGGATGTGAGTCTGAGTGAACTCTGGGAGTTGGTGATGGACAGGGAGGCCTGGCGTGCTGGGATTCATGGGGTCGCAAAGAGTTGGATACAACTGAGCGACTGAACTGAACTAAAAGACACATACCTCCTCCACCTGTAGCATGCCAGCAGGTGGGCTGAGCACTCAATGTCTCTCATTTAATCATCCTCCTTAAAGTTAGGGAACCGAGGATCTGAGAAGAGAAGTGACTTCTCCAAGGTCCCAGGGAGCTCAGACTCCAGAATTTTCACCAAACTTTCAAAGGAGGGATTAGATGGGGAATCTGGATGCCTTGGGGCCTCAACCAACAAATTAACCAATTTCATGTGGCTAATGCAGTCACAGGAGTGGCTCTGTGTCTTTGCTTACTGAGTCTTCTGATTGAAGCAAAAAAACCACTTCCATTTTATCCATTCATGAACAGCTAGATCATGGATGCCCGAGGTCAGGAGACTTGGGCTCTGATTCTGATTTCCTGTTGCATGACCTTGAGCCTCTGTTTGTTCATCTGTTAAATGGGTACCCAAATCTCATACCACCTCCCCTGCCACAACAAATTTTATGTTGTGTGTATGTTCAAATGGGAATGTGAGCTGAAATGAAAGGGTAAACTCTACACAGGACAGTTCTCTTTGATCTTGCTTCCCATCAGGAACCTGTGGATAAGGAATCAGTGTGGCCTGGGTACAGTGGCATTCACTTGGACTCATAAGGAATCATAAGCTGATATTGCCTGTTTAGACAGGAAGCATTGAGGGCTTGGTTCTTTGTCTCAAACAGGGACCATGCACCTGTGAGCCATTAACTGACACTATTTGGGACTGAAGTCCACAGGCTGTCTGCCTCAGCCTGGATGTTGAGAGGGAAGCCAGGTGAGCTGTTTTGGGGGAAGCTGTATGGCTAACCTGGTGGGGGCAGGGCTGGCCCTGTGCCTTAGAACTGCTGTGAAAGGAAGGTGTTTGGATCAGGGTTGTCCCAGCAAACAGCCTTCTTTCATGGCTTTAGTGAGACGCTCATTTATTAATTCATTTAACAAACCTGTTTAAAGTTGCTACACTCAGTAGCTAAGCCTCAAACCACAGCACCCCAAAGATGACTTTCATGACTCCAGCTCCCAGAGGCTTCGAGTCCAGTAGGCGTCTTTTTCAGACACCATACCAGGTTCGACAGAGAGTTTGTGGCAGAATATTTTAGTTCTTTCCTGCATCTGCTTCTTTTTTTCCCTTGCCAGTAGAGACTTGACTTTTTTTTTTTTTTTTTTTTTTGTGGTGGCAATCAATATACTCCACTCAAGGGGTGGCTGAGGATTGTAAGCTGGGGCTTCTCAAAGGGTAGTTCCTGGACCCGCAACATCAGTATCAGCAAAACTTGTTAGAAACTTGTTAGAAATGCAAATTCTTGGGCTCCACCCCAGACTCACTGAATCCGAAGCTCTGGAAGCAGGGCCAGCAGTCTGGTATAACATCCACCTCCCACACCCTGGGCTTCCCCGATGGCTCAGCGGGTAAAGAATCCACCTGCAAAGCAGGAGACAGAGGAGAAATGGGTTTGATCCCTGGGCCCTGGAAGAGGAAATGGCAACTCACTTCAGTATTCTCGCCTGGAAAATCCCATGGACGGAGGAGCCTGGCAGGCTACAGTCCATTGAGTCGCAAAGAGTCAGACACGACTGAGCAACTTAGCAACAACAACCCCACACCCCAAGTACCAATCATATGCGTGGCACATCGTCAGTTCTAGCCCGTTAGATGTAAGGAGGTATCTGCTGGGGGCTTTGAGGAGATACTTTTCTTCCTGTTAAAAAGGTCTGAGTCTCAGAAGGTGGAGCTCCTGCCTCACGCCCCCTTCCTCTGTTCCAGAGGTGGTGGTGTGTCTACAGATGCCCGGTGCTGGAGACAAAGGCATCGTATGGCCAGGAGGGGGTGATGTCCCATACTGGCCCAGGATGGTAGAACAGAAAAGAGCCTGAACTGCCCAACCACTCAGGCCCGCCTATGGAGAGGAAGACAGTAATGACCTCATGGCGTTGCAACTTGCAGCCTAGAGCACCCCTAACAGGTCCGGGGTCGCAAGGCTGATGATGATCCAAGCATCCCTGCCTTCCTAAAATGGTGCTCGAGTCGTTTTCTTCCTCTGTGCCTTTTCCACATCTGTAATTTAATACATCTTCACAACCTCGTACCCATTAGAATGGCTACTGTCAAAAAACCCCCAGAAGATAATCATCGCAAGTGTTGGTAAGGATGTGGAGAAACTGGAACTTCTGTGCCCTGTGGGTAGAGATGTAAAAGGGTGCAGCCACCAGGGAAAACAGTACGGGAGTTCCTTAAAGAATTACAAACAGAATTATCACAGGATTCAGCAATTCTACTTCTGGGTACATGCTCCAAAGAATTGAAAACCGGGTCTCAAAGAGATGTTTATACACCCGTATTCATAGCAGCATTATTCACAACAGCCAAAGGGTAGAAGTAAGCCAAGTGTCTAATGATGGTTAGGACAGGAAATTTTCTGTTGTGTGTATGTTCAGTTCAGTTCAGTTCAGTCGCTCAGTCGTGTCCGACTCTTTGTGACCCAATGAATCGCAGCACGCCAGGCCTCCCTGTCCATCACCAACTCCCGGAGTTCACTCAGACTCACGTCCATCAAGTCAGTGATGCCATCCAACCATCTCATCCTCTGTCATCCCCTTCTCCTCCTGTCCCCAATCCTTCCCAGCACCAGAGTCTTTTCCAATGAGTCAACTCTTTGTATGAGGTGTCCAAAGTACTGGAGTTTCAGCTTTAGCATCATTCCCTCCAAAGAAATCCCAGGGCTGATCTCCTTCAGAATGGACTAGTTGGATCTCCTTGCAGTCCAAGGGACTCTCAAGAGTCTTCTCCAACACCACAGTTCAAAAGCATCAATTCTTTGGCGCTCAGCCTTCTTCACAGTCCAACTCTCAACATCCATACATGACCACAGGAAAAACCATAGCCTTGACCAGACAGACCTTTGTTGGCAAAGTAATGTCTCTGCTTTTGAATATGCTATCTAGATTGGTCATAACTTTCCTTCCAAGGAGTAAGCATCTTTTAATTTCATGGCTGCAGTCACCATCTGCAGTGATTTTGGAGCCCCAGAAAATAAAGTCTGACACTGTTTCCACTGTTTCCCCATCTATTTCCCATGAAGTGATGGGACTGGATGCCATGATCTTCGTTTTCTAAATGTTGAGCTTTAAGCCAACGTTTTCACCCTCCTCTTTCACTTTCATCAAGAGGCTTTTTAGTTCCTCTTCACTTTCTGCCATAAGGGTGGTATCATCTGCATATCTGAGGTTATTGAGATTTCTCCCGGCAATCTTGATTCCAGCTTGTGCTTCTTCCAGTCCAGCGTTTCTCACGATGTACTCTGCATATAAGTTAAATAAGCAGGGTGACAATATACAGCCTTGACGAACTCCTTTTCCTATTTGGCACCAGTCTGTTGTTCCATGTCCAGTTCGAACTGTTGCTTCCTGACCTGCATACAGATTTCTCAAGAGGCAGGTCAGGTGGTCTGGTATTCCCATCTCTTTCAGAATTTTCCACAGTTTCTTGTGATCCACACAGTCAAAGGCTTTGGCATAGTCAATAAAGCAGAAATAGATGTTTTTCTGGAACTCTCTTGCTTTTTCAATCATGCAGTGGATGTTGGCAATTTGGTCTCTGGTTCCTCTGCCTTTTCTAAAACCAGCTTGAACATCCGGAAGTTCCCGGTTCATGTATTACTGAAGCCTGGCTTGGAGAATTTTGAGCATTCCTTTACTAGCATGTGAGATGAGTGCAATTGTGCGGTAGTTTGAGCATTCTTTGCATTGCCTTTCTTTGGGATTGGAATGAAAACTGACCTTTTGCAGTCCTGTGGCCACTGCTGAGTTTTCCAAATTTGCCGGCATATTGAGTGCAGCACTTTCACAGCATCATCTTTCAGGATTTGAAATAGCTCAACTATTTGAATTCCATGACCTCCACTAGCTTTGTTCGTAGTGATGCTTTCTAAGGCCCACTTGACTTCACATTCCAGGATGTCTGGCTCTAGGTCAGTGATCACATCATCGTGATTATCTGGGTTGTGAAGATCTTTTTTGTACAGTTCTTCTGTGTATTCTTGCCACCTCTTCTTAATATCTTCTGCTTCTGTTAGGTCCATACCATTTCTGTCCTTTATCGAGCCCATCTTTGAATGACATGTTGCCTTGGTATCTGTAATTTTCTTGAAGAGATCTCTAGTCTTTCCCATTCTGTTGTTTTCCTCTATTTCTTTGCATTGATTGCTGAGGAAGGCTTTCTTATCTCTTCTTGCTATTCTTTGGAACTCTGCATTCAGATGCTTATATCTTTCCTTTTCTCCTTTGCTTTTCACTTCTCTTCTTTTCACAGCTATTTGTAAGGCCTCCCCAGACAGCCATTTTGCTTTTTTTGCATTTCTTTTCCATGGGGATGGTCTTGATCCCTGTCTCCTGTACAGTGTCACGAACCTCATTCCATAGTTCATCAGTCACTCTATCTATCAGATGTAGTATGTTACCACAATTAAAAAGAAAAATCACCCCTCCCCCCAGAACACACCTCTTCAAATCCACCTTCCCTCATTCACATCTGCTGGCAGGTGGTCTCTGTCCTTCCTGCCTCCTCTCTGGGTTCTAGTCCCATGTATCCAACAGACTTCTTGACATCTTCACCTGGGTCTTTGGAAGGCAGCTCAAGTTCAACATGCCTGAGTCTGAACTCATGACCTCTCTCCCCCAACCTGCTCTTCCTGCCGTGTTTGTCTTTGGGGTGACTGACACTTCCATTCATTATAAGTCAGAAATCACTCTCTTCCTCAACTTCCTCCCCACCCAGCCTAATCCTCTGTGAGTTCCTGGGGATTGCCCTTCTTAAATGCCTGCCCAGGGAGGGTGGCAAGTCCTTGCCATCCCCTCCAGCATCACCTCTGACAATAGCAGTGGGGTCCGACTGGGCTCCCCTTGCAGGCCCTGGCACCATCCAAACCCACGCTCCAGGGCAGAGGCAGACTGCATTTTCCAGCTGCTGATCTGATTGACCCCATTCTAGTTTCCCTTTCAGTAATCTATGCCATATGACAGTACTTCATGGAAAATCTAGCCCCTTCCAGAGTCAACTGTTGTGCAGGCTTCTCCTTGATTGATTTCACATTCTGTTGTAAGAGACACCCTGTGTTCTAGGTCTCTGAGAAGAGTTTGAGAGACAGAGTCTCTCATATTTGGTGCCTGACTTCAAGGGGCAGGGTGGGATGATGTTCCCTGCCTTAGTCTGGGATGTCCTGGGTGCAGACTCTGAATTCAAGAGTAAGTCATTTACTGGGGAGGTGATTCCAGGAAACACTGGCTGGGAGCAGGAAGTGAGAGAGAGAAAGGAAGATGATGATTTGCACCGAGTGATTAACCCTGCTGGTTCAGAGGACAGCTGGAGTGGCACCACAGGGAGAAAGTCTGGGAGATGGGGGTCTCCCAGGTGGACGAACTATCCCAGGATCGAGGGAGCCCCAAAACCTACACGCCACTCTTGGGGGTTGCTGCAGGGAGTATCAGTTCTCTGGCACCTTCTATCTGCCCTGTGTGGGCAAAGCGATCTGCTGAGGTTGTAGACAGACGTCTTCAGGCAATGAGAAGCAAACAGCAGTGCTGGGAAGTGGGCTGAGCCCATTGGAGGCTTCCAGGGCCACATGCAGGGCACAGACAGTGCCTGCTCCCCAGGGAGGTGGTGACAGGTGACACTTCCCAAGTGACTCAGACCCTCCTGATGTAACATGGAGACACACGGTTAGAAAATCAGTCCTTTCAAGCCCTCCTTTACCTCAAGGAGAAAAGCCTCGCTTTGTGCTAATACGTCTTACCTCCTTTCTCACACTTGATCATCTGCCTTTTGGACTAAAAGAGATCCAGCCTTGGGCTTCAAGCCTTCCTGTGCAATTGGACCTCACTGCAATGTATAACACTGCTACAGTTTCTAATTTATTTTTCTAATTAAGTCAAGTATATAAGGCTTGCTGTTAAAATAAATTTACATAATTGAGACATCTGGTTTAAGAGAACATTAAGCACATCCCTGGTTGTGCTGCATCAGACAGGTGGCAGGTGGGGGCTGGAGCGAGCCGGCGCTGGCCTGAGGGATAAAGCCCCCTCTGCACCGGCGGCTCAGGCCCGTTCCTTCTGCTATCCATCACCTCTCTGGATCCAATCATTTCTCACCTGCCCTCCATCTTCCGGAACCCCTGCTCGTTCCCGCCACGTGCGATCTAGTCTCGGTCATTGCCCACGCTGTTCCAGCCCCCGCCCCTTCCTCCTCCCACTTCTCAGCGTCCTGCCCATCCTTGAGGCCCAGTGTGAACGAGTGGGAGTGTGTGCGTGTGTGTGTACGTAGGGGAGAGAGAGGGTCTGGGGGAGATCGGGAGTGAGGAGACAGGAACAGGGGGAGCAGACGTGGCCTCGCAGGAGAGATGGTCCAGATGGACGGAAGAAGCTGGATATGTGGGCCTAGGGATGTGGGCTGAATGGGGGCGGAGCCAACGGGTTAGGGCGGCTCCTGGGTCTGGTCTGTCTGAGTCAATAAAAATTAGAGCAGCACCAATGCTATGTGGCAGCCTAGATGGGAAGGGAGTTTGGGGGCGAATGGCTCCATGTATGTGAAAGTGAATGCCACTCAGTCGTGTCCGATGCTTTGCGACCCCAGGGACTGCAGCCTGCCAGGCTCCTCTGTCCATGGGTTTCTCCAGGCAAGAGTACTGGAGTGGGTTGCCATGCCCTTCTCCAGGGGATCTTCCTGATCCAGGGAAAGAACTGGGGTCTCCTGCATTGCAGGTAGATTCTTTACCATTTGAGCCACCACATGTATGGCTAAGTCCTTTTGCTGTCCAACTAAAATTATCACAACCTTGTTAACTGTCTGTATTCCAATACAAAATAAGTTAAAAAAAAATCAAAGCAGCTGAACTTCACTGAGTGCACAGGCATCAGATGCTAGTCTGAGAACTTTTCATGCACAGTATGTATTCTATTTAAAAACTACCACGTTGTACTTGCTCTGTGGAGGCACTACAAGCAAATTTTATAAAATAAAAAAAAAACAACAAATCTTAATAAATCCTCATAAGAATCCTATGCAGAGGCGCTGCCATCGTCTCTGTCTGCAGAAGGCAGTTGGTGACGTGCCCGGGTTCTTAGAGGAAGAGAGTGGAGGGGTTGGTGGTTTGACTGGCCATGCGGTTCCAAAGTCGGCTCCTCCCCATGGTGATGCCTGGGTTTCTTCATGCTTGTGAAGAGCCACGGGCCAATTATGCTCATTACCCGTTTTACAGAAGGAAACGTTGAGGCACACAGAGGTTAGCGATTTCTCAGCTTGAAAGTGGCTGAGCCAGGACCCAGCCCAGATTTCTGGCTCTGGCCCACACTGTAACCACCTATAATCACCCCTCGGTAATGAGCCCTTTGAAGAAAGGTGAGTCACTTACCTTGGCCGTGCCTCAGTTTCCTTACTTGCCAAGTTGGGCGCAAGTAACCCTGCCCCACTGACTCACCAGGAGTGATGAGGGGAAGGATCAAGGCCAAGGCTCTGAGAAACTTGTGTTAGGAAGGCGCCCTGGCCTGGGAGGAAGCTGGTCTTGGCCGGCTATGCTCCCAGCACCCTGAATCTATGTCCAGTTACAGCTCCTGTCGCCCTTCAGCTTCCTCTCCCGAAGTGTGGGTGGCCTGAGATGGGGTCTCCGGTTCATCAGGCTCTCCATGTGTCTCTGACCGTGCAGCTCTGTCCTGCTGCCAGTGGTAAATCTCCAGGATTTGATCTCTGCAGAGCAGACCTGACGATCTGAGACTCATTGTTCTGGGAAAGTGCATTTAGCACACCTGGGCTGGGCTCTGGCTTCCACAATAATCCCTGTGGCTACATAGTTGCTGAGCGATCCTTAATGCTGAGAAGTCACAAACGCAGCGGAGCCTTAGAGGCTCCTCCTGGAGGGGTGCGGGCAAAGGGTCCAGCCCCGGGGTCAGATGCCCTGGGCCAGGCCATCTCCTGTACATCTGCTCTGAGTTCTCCTTGGAGGCAGTGGTAGCCCTGGGGTCAGATGCCCTGGGCCAGGCCATCTCCTGTACGCCTCCCCTGAGTTCTCCTTGGAGGCAGTGCTCTCAGAAGACAGTGTCATCCACTCATCCAGTCCATTTGTTCGACCATTCTTAGCTGAGTGACTCCTGTGTGCCAGGCACCAGGAAGACAGCTTGAATGAAACAGACCAAAGCCCAGTTCTCAGGAGCTGACAGTCCAGTGGAGTGGGGAGAGGGGGCAAGAAAGGCACTCCCACCCAACACAAGTACAGACATATGTGTGTGTACATACACATGCAGATGTGTGTATACACACACTTACACACGTGATCAGTTCAGTTTAGTCACTCAGTCATGTCTGACTCTTTGCGACCCCATAAATCGCAGCACGCCAGGCCTCCCTGTCCATCACCAACTCACTCAAACTCATGTGCATCAAGTCGGTGATGCCATCCAGCCATCTCATCCTCTGTCGTCCCCTTCTCCTCCTGCCCCCAATCCCTCCCAGCATCAGGGTCTTTTCCAATGAGTCAACTCTTCGCATGAGGTGGCCAAAGTATTGGAGTTTCAGCCTCAGCATCAGTCCTTCCAATGAACACCCAGGACTGATCTTCTTAAGGATGGACTGGTTGGATCTCCTTGCAATCCAAGGGACTCTCAAGAGTCTTCTCCAGCACCACAGTTCAAAAGCATCGATGATATACATATTTAAGTGTGTGCTATTCTTGAATGCAGAGTTCCAAAAAATAGCAAGGAGAGAGAAGAAAGCCTTCCTCAGTGGTCAATGCAAAGAAATAGAGGAAAACAACAGAATGGGAAAGACTAGAGATCTCTTCCGGAGAAGGCAATGGCATCCCACCTCAGTACTCTTGCCTGGAAAATCCCAATCCCATGGACGGAGGAGCCTGGTAGGCTGCAGTCCATGGGGCCACTAAGAGTTGGACATGACTGAGCGACTTCACTTTCACTTTTCACTTTCATGCATTGGAGAAGGAAATGGCAATCCACTCTAGTGTTCTTGCCTGGAGAATCCCAGGGATGGGGGAGCCTGGTGGGCTGCCGTCTGTGGGGTCACACAGAGTCGGACACGACTGAAGCGACTTAGCAGCAGCAGCAGCAGAGATCTCTTCAAGAAAATTAGAGATACCAAGGGAACATTTCATGCAAAGATGGGCTTGATAAAGGACAGAAATGGTATGGACCTAACAGAAGCAGAAGATATTAAGAAGAGGTGGCAAGAATACACAGAAGAACTGTACTAAAAAGAGCTTCACGACCCAGATAATCACAATGGTGTGATCACTCACCTAGAGCCAGACATCCTGGAATGTGAAGTCAAATGGGCCTTAGGCAAAGCTAGTGGAGGTCATGGAATTCCAGTTGAGCTATTTCAAATCCTGAAAGATGATGCTGTGAAAGTGCTGCACTCAATATGCTAGCAAATTTGGAAAACTCAGCAGTGGCCACAGGACTGGAAAAGGTCAGTTTTCATTCCAATCCCAAAGAAAGGCAATGCCAAAGAATGCTCAAACTACCGCACAATTGCACTCATCTCACACGCTAGTAAAGTAATGCTCAAAATTCTCCAAGCCAGGCTTCAGCAATACGTGAACCGTGAACTTCGAGATGTTCAAGCTGGTTTTAGAAAAGGTAGAGGAACCAGAGATCAAATTGCCAACATCCGCTGGATCATCGAAAATGCAAGAGAGTTCCAGAAAAACATCTATTTTTGCTTTATTGACTGTGCGAAAGCCTTTGACTGTGTGGATCACAATAAACTGTGGAAAATTCTGAAAGAGATGGGAATACCAGACCACCTCACCTGCCTCTTGAGAAGCCTATATGCAGGTCAGGAAGCAACAGTTCGAACTGGACATGGAACAACAGACTGGTTCCAAATAGGAAAAGGAGTTCGTCAAGGCTGTATATTGTCACCCTGCTTATTTAACTTATATGCAGAGTACATCATGAGAAATGCTGGACTGGAAGAAGCACAAGCTGGAATCAAGATTGCCGGGAGAAATCTCAATAACCTCAGATATGCAGATGACACCACCCTTATGGCAGAAAAGGAAGAGGAACTAAAAAGCCTTTTGATGAAAGTGAAATAGGAAGGTGAAAATGTTGGCTTAAAGCTCAACATTCAGAAAACTAAGATCATGGCAACTGGTCCCATCACTTCATGGGAAATAGATAGGGAAACAGTGGAAACAGTGTCAGACTTTATTTTTTGGGGCTCCAAAATCACTGCAGATGGTGACTGCAGCCATGAAATTAAAAGATGCTTACTCTTTAGAAGGAAAGTTATGACCAACCTAGATAGCATATTGAAAAGCAGAGACATTACTTTGCCAACAAAGGTTCGTCTAGTCAAGGCTATGGTTTTTCCAGTGGTCGTGTATGGATATGAGAGTTGGACTATGAAGAAAGCTGAGTGCCGAAGAATTGATGCTTTTGAACTGTGGTGTTGGAGAAGACTCTTGAGAGTCCCTTGGACTGCAAGGAGGTCCAACCAGTCCATCCTAAAGGAGATCAGCCCTGGGTGTTCTTCGGAAGGACTGATGCTAAAGCTGAAACTCCAATACTTTGGCCACCTCATGTGAAGAGTTGACTCATTGGAAAAGACCCTGATCTGGGAGGGATTGGGGGCAGGAGGAGAAGAGGATGACAGAGGATGAGATGGCTGGGTGGCATCACCGACTCGATGAATATGAGTTTGAGTAGACTCCGGGAGTTGGTGATAGACAGGGAGGCCTGGTGTGCTGTGATTCAATGGGTCGCAAAGACTCGGACACGACTGAGTGACTGAACTGAACTGATTCTAGGTAGTAATAGATACTATAAAAATTAGGCAGGGTTTTGAGACAGAGAGTTCCTGGGGGGGCTACTTTGGATTGGGGGGCCTGGAAGTCCTCTCTGAGGTGCACCCTTTGGGCAGAAGCCTGAAGAAATTAAGAGGGTCTTCCATGTGCCTATCTGGAGGAAAAATGTTCTGGACAGAGGGAACAGTATGTGTAAAGGCCCTGGGGTGGGCACATGCTTGACCTGCCCAGGAAGCTGAGAGTGAGGGAGGAAGGGAGAGAGGAGCTACAGTTGAGATGAGGAAGGGCTTTCTTGCCCATGGCAAAGAAATTTGTAGGTTTTTTAAAAAAAATTAATTGGAGGATAATTGCTTTACAATATCATGATGGTTTTTGTATGGAAGTAACCTAGATGTCCATTGACAGATGAATGGATACAGAAATTATGGTACATACATACAATGGAATATTACTCAGCTATAGAAAAGAACGCATTCAAGTTAGTCCTAATGAGGTGGATGAACCTAGAGCCTATTGTACAGAGTGAAGTAAGTCATTAGGAGAAAGACAAATATTGTGTGTTAATATATGTGTAGGTTTTGACATGGCATTTGAAATGATTCCTCTGGCTGCCTGTGGAGGATGAACTGGTTTGGGGGGACAGGGGACAGTCAGTTCAGGGAGACCAGTAAGGAGGCAACTGCCACAGTCCAGTGAGAGATGATGGATGCTTGGACCATTCGTGGTGGAGCTGGGAGGTGATCAAATTCCAGCTGAAGTTTAAAGGTAAAGCCAGTAGGATTGGTTGATAGATTGGATGTGGGAGAATAAGAGGAAGCGAACCATCTAGATGAACCTCAAGATTTGGCCCAATTGCCTGGAAGGATGGAGTTGCCTTTTACTATGAGAGTGACCAGCTTAGGTGGAAATGGGGGCACCGGAAACCTGCACCTTTGGCCCTGATGCTGGGGGGTCCTCACTCTTAGGCCCTGAAGCCCCTGGCTGTCTGCAAGAGTGCCCTGGAACAGTAACCTTAAATTTACCCGGGAGCCAACACTGCCTTCCTGAAATCCTATCTCTAAAGTTTGCAGGGCCCTTTTGACTTTCTTGTTTACAGACTCAGCCTGCATTTTATTCTGATGGCTGGGGTTCATTTTCCCTAAGGACAGGCAGCTCCTGCAGTTAAAGAATAAACGGATGAACATTCCGGCAGCGCCCAGAATGCCCCAGGCCCATGGAGGCGATTAAGCCTGGCTGCCACCTGTCCAGATGGGTTGGTTGGAAAGTGCTACATCTGTTAGAGGGAGTTTGAATGTTAAAGAGGGATATCAATTGTAGGAAGGAAATTACTGAGTCTTCAAATGCCATCGACTGGGAAAAAGACGGATGAGGGTTTTATGGACGTGCTGTTTGTCCCAATAAAATAAAACATCTTAAAACCCGCCTTCACTGGCATCAAAGTACTGCAGTGTTGTCTAACACAGCAGTTTACATCTCGGTGATGCGTTTCTTAAAAACAAAAAGCAAAACAGTGCTTTCATCCCTCTATCTGGCTTTCTAAAGCAACTGCAACAAGAATATGCATTTATTTGTGCAATGAAATTTACAAAGCACCTACTAAGTGCAAGGCCCTGGGCTCAGGAGGGGAGAGAGATGAATCAGCTCTTTTTCTCAGCCTGCTCATGGCTGATGGGAGACATAAAGAGCACACAGGGTGCAGTGGATTAGCGCAGCGAGGAGGGTCCTGAGGTTCAGAGTGGGGAGGGATTGCTGGGGCCTGGTGGGGGGTCAGAGAAGGCTTTTTGGAAAGGGCAATGTGTCCATTTACTTGCATTTTTTGGCATGGAAC